>NC_057807.1:507338744-507644239 GCF_018294505.1 Triticum aestivum
TCGCTGGTATGCCAGGTCACGATGCCGTGGACAAGACCAGAGGGTGAGGGCCGGAGAGCCGGTAGGAGCCCTGAGTCGCGATGCTCAGGCACCCCCCTTTAACGCGCAAGCTTGGTTAGATGTAGAAACTCTACGTCCTCGGGTCCCGGCTCTCGGGCTGGTCTTAGCCATCGCTGGTATGCCAGGTCGCGATGCCGTGGACAAGACCAGAGGGTGAGGGCCAGAGAGCCAGTAGGAGCCCTGAGTCGCGATGCTCAGGCACCCCCCCGTTTAATGCGCAAGCTTTCGACATCCAAGAAGAAGAGGTACCGTGAACAGGCACCAAATAACAAGCATGATGGGTCGAAAGCATGGCCCTAAGATAAATGCGAAAGGGATACATGCCACTGGGTCTGACCCGAGCGGCTTGGGGATAATGCAGCCCGAGGGGCGCCCCCAACAGAGTAAGCTAAGAACTTGAAATAAAAGGGATACACGCCGCAGGGACGGACCCACGCGGCCTGGGAATAATGCGGCCCTGAGGGCGCTCCCAGCTAAAAATGAAACTTGAAAGATGTCACCTGATGATGCTGAAGACGAAGGGGTGTTGATGTAGCAGACTCGGTGTCAGGACCCCGACTCAATGCCACATCGATCTAGCATGTAACACCTCATATCACTTTGCGGCCTCACGCACGGTATTCCCACGGGTGTCGCCTTACCTTTGCCCGGGACCGTTTGCGCCTTTTGGCGCACGTATATGACAGTGTCGCTAGCATCCATATGATAAGGAGCCCGGGCTGACATGGCTAGTCGTAAACCCAAAGTGGCACAAACTTACAGGGACAGACATCCATGACCCAGCATCGAACGTGTCGGTCATCAGCGAGTGAATCCAGGCTGTAGCACTGGGCTAGCAGGACTCCGGTGAACCGGGCTGTAGCGGGCTAACAGGACTCCGATATTCATCACGTGACATTTCCCCGAAGGGACAGACACAGGAACGAAGAAGGACACATGCCGGCCAGCCTAAGTGTTCCGGAGCAGTAGCAAGCTACCATGGCTCGGTGGAAACACTAGGAGACATTTCCCGGTAAGAGAGGCTACTAAGGATAAACAACTAGATAGTCAGATCCCACACATACCAAGCATTTCAATCATACACACAATATGCTCGATATGTGCAAATACAACAAGGCATCACAACATGACTCTACGACTCAAGTATTTATTCAATAGGCTCCGAGGAGTGAGATATTACAAACAGGGGTCTCATGACCCAACATTCAGAGCATACAAGTCAAAGCACAAGCGGAAGCTCAACATGTCTGAGTACAGACAACTATAAATGAAAAAGGCTGAGAAGCCTGACTATCTACCAGATCCTGCCGAGGGCACAAGATCGTAGCTGAGGTAACAAGCTAAACGTCGAAGTCCACGCGGAACTACTAGTGAGACTGAAGTCTCTCTGCAAAAACATAAAGTAGGCAAACGTGAGTACAAATGTACCCAGCAAGACTTACATCAGACCTATCTACATATGCATCATTATCAACAAGGGGGTGGTAGGGTTTAACTGCAGCAAGCCAGCTTTGACTCGGTGGCTATCCTGAACTACGACTGCAAGTAACTCTTTTGAGGTGGCGCACACGAGTCCACATATTCACCATATCAATACACCACTATGGATCCACTCCCGTCTCCCTACGAGAAGGCCATCCATAGCACTCACGCTTATCTTGCGTATTTTAGAGTATCCACTTTCACTTGTCTATGAACTATGCAAGGGGTCCAAGTTTCCATATCTGAGGAATCCGGCTATTCGAATAGATGATGTTAACCCTGCAGGGGTGTACCTCTTCACACAGGCTCTCGCCACTTATCGCCCTGTACACGTCATGTATCTCGGCAACCTTCAAGCGGAAGCCGGGCGAGGGAGTCGGCCACGGCCTACCTAAACACTCAAGTCTCTTGTCCAGGTTTATCGCCTATTCGGGTTCCATCCGCAAGGAGATCCGGCCGGGGTGTCGCTCACGGCCCCAAACGATGTGTGCAGGGTTCCCAAGTCCACCATCCGGGTGCCACTTGGTACACCGGGCCATTGTGCCTAGTCTGTCCCAAGCCCACCTGTACCGGGTGCCACTTGGTAGACTACTAACACTACCTACAAACACCAGAAACTAGTTGCAACTCCTGGACAGAGAACAAGGGTGATTAAGAAGCCGAGAGGGGCACTTAAGCATTCCAATGTGTGGTAGTAGCTGGTCATGGATCACAAACACAGAACTCAGTTCCTGAGGACGGCTGCAATGAGACAACCCACCATGTACTCCTACATGGCCTCTCACCGCTACCTTTACCAAATCGTGTTCACACACTTAGCTCTCAACAGTAGGACATGTTCACACGCCTCTGATTCATCCCCGATGAATCAGACCTGACTCAACTCTAAGCAGTAGCAGGCATGACAAACAAGCATGAATGAGTAGGCACATCAGGGCTCAAACAACTCCTACTCATGCTAGTGGGTTTCATCTATTTACTGTGGCAATGACAGGTCATGCAAAGGATAAAGGGGTTCAGCTACCGCAGCAAATAACAGATGAATCGGTGTTGTCCTAATGCATTAAAAGAGAGCAGGGCGAGAGAGTAGGATTGTATCGGAATGAACAAGGGGTTTTTGCTTGCCTGGCACTTCTGAAGATAATATAGCTCTTCATCGGTGTCATCGATCACATCGCCGGTACACGTCTATCGAGAGGGGACAATTACCGGCAAACAAGGAAGAACACAATCAATGCGATGCAACAATATGATGCATGATAATGACATGGCAATATGAATGTGTTTTGGGCTAATGCATCTAGCAACAGGTTAAATGAAGTTGGTTTGAACACTAGGTTCAAATTCAAACTCCATATGTGAGAGTTTAAATGCCATTTATTTGTTTTGTCCAAAACAGAGGACAAACATTGTTCAAACATGCATGAAAATGGTACAGATGGATTCCTTGAATTTTTCTGATAATTTTTCATATATAAATTATTTCATTCTGAGCTACGGTTGAATTTCTATGAATTTTTGAAGTTTAAATCATTTTCTGGAATTTTCTGAATTAAAATAAATCCAGAAAATGATTTATTGCGTCAGCACTAGGTCATGCTGATGTCAGCAGGTCAACTGGGCGCCCCAGGTCAAACCTGACCAGTGGGGTCCACTGGTCAGTGACACTACTAGCTAACCGAATTAGTTAGTGTTAGGTTAAGTACTAATCTAGGTTAATTAGCACTAACTAATCCTAACTAATAACTAACAGGGGCGGGTCCACACGTCAGTGACTTAGTGGGTTAGCTGAAAGTTAATTAGTACTAAGCTAAAATTAGCAGGGCTCTGGGCCCACCTGTCAGTGAAACAATGGTTAAAAAAGTTAGAAAAAACTAAACTAATTAACAGGGGGCTGGCCCCACCTGTCATCGACCCAGGGGAGGTCAAACCCCTGGTCAACAGGGCCTAACCCGCCGGCGGTTCGTCGCCGGTGGCAACAAGCGCGGCGGAGGGCTCGGGCTCGCTCCTCCGGCGTCCAAATGGACGGAGGAGAGCGGCTACGGAGAGCTGGAGCTCACCCGCGCCCGTTTCAGCAAGCAGCAGCAGCTAGGGCGGCCGGAGACGATGGCCTCGAGCTCGGCAGCGGCGGCCGGAGCTCGGGCGTGCTCGGGTTCGGCGTTACACGGCACGGCGAGATCAGCTGAGGGCCTCTACGGGTTACTGGGGTCGTCAGGAGCACTCGGGGGCAACGAGCGCAGGTGGAGGAGCTCGGGAGCACGAAGCTCACCGGCCATGGCGGACGGCGGCTTCGCGTGCTCGTGGGGCGGCGGCTACAGGGCGCGCGCGTGAGAGAGAGGTGAGGGGAAACGACGGCAAGCTCACAGGGAGGCAGCAGGGTGGCTCAGTGGGCTCGGGATCGCGCCAGACGTCGCGAATCGACGGCGGCGAGCTTCGGTGGCCGGCGACGGGAACGGTGATGGTGGCGGCGTTGCAGCGCGTCCGGGACCTCGTGACTCGGTGGAGAGGAAGAGGGGGTCGAGGCGGAGCCTCTGGGCTAGTCGGGGAAGCGAGGGAGGCCCGGTGGCCGTGGTGGCGGTGGACGGCGGCGACGAGCGCGCTCGGGCGCGAGAGGGGGAGAGCAGAGAAGGGAGCAGGGGTCGGGAGAGAGTGAGAGAGAGGAGCGAGGGGGCTGCGTGGCGTCACCCAAAGAGGCCAGGGCGAAGCGGCAAGCAGGAGGTGGCCCGGGGCGGCATCGACGCTCGCCACCGAGCAGCTTCGAGGCGAGGGGGAGGAAGACGACAGGGGAGGAGTGGAGATGGGCTGGGCCGGAAGTGTTGGGCCATCCAGGTGGGCTTCGGTGAGCGCCAGGTAAGTCCAGGTAAGTTTCTGTTCTGTTTGTTTTATTTTTTATTTAATCTTTTGCCACTGTTTTGAATTTAAAATAATTCAAACAATGCCAAAAGCTCCTCTGAATATTTTTATTTTGCTAGATGGACTTTTCCAAAAGCTCATAAAATATTTCAGGGGTATTTCAAATTATATTCTAGTTATATGAATATAATTCAAATTCAAATAGCTAATGATTTAAATTCAAAGTCCCGAAAGTAAATCCTTAAAAATGTTCAATATTTTTGGTTTGGATCAAAACCCTTGCCAAAAATATTAAACATCTAAGAAGAGCATTTTGGAACAATGAATGAGATTTTAGGGTTTTTGCCCTTCTTTTATTTAAGTTTTTGAGGCTTCCAAAATTCCTCAATTCAAGTTTCAAAAATATAGACATGATGCACACATGAAGCTAGCCTAGAGCACTACCAGCAGCTAGGAATGTGACAACTCACCCCCACTAAACAAGAATCTCGACCCGAGATTCAAGTGTAGGGTAAGACGATGGGGAATGCAACCTAACACAATCTTCACGAACCAGGTTGCACTTCAAATGAACGTTGATTCGATCACCATCATTGTGTTGATGTCTTGCTCTGAGAACTCTAGCTAGTCATGACAAGAAGAGGAAAGGAAAACTCTAGAAGGATCGATCTTCTCGAAGATCGAACAACTCAGGATTAACTCACGGAATGAGACATAGCAACCTCTCTCGAGCTGAGACACGAAACATTCGTCCAAGTGAATGGAGTGGAATAGGTGTCGAAGGTTCACTAGGTAGGCAACAATTCCACGCTTAAAAGGGTGGTGAACGGTTGTCAACGTAGCGAGGAGTTGAGCTGCCATGATACCATAACGATGCACCTTAGGAAAGGTGACTCGTAGAAATATCCCCTTAAGTGGCAAAAAGAATTACCTTTGATTCAGAGATCATTGAAACTCTTTAAATCAGCCTAAGGCAATTCACGAGCGATCGTTTGGAGGGGGTCGGTAGAATGGCATACTCGGACTTGGATGATGTGGATTACCTTGTTGAAGACAACGTAATGGATGAATTTGCTTACCACCGGAAATGGAAGAGACCCATGGTAGAATGGCACATTGGCGGTGCAAGCTGGGAACAAAATGCAAATGCTGGGAATGATTCTGGTAACTGGGGAAGAACCCAACAATAGAGAGTGGATTCCCTGTTTGAAAAGGTCATAGCATTGCCGAGGAAACTGAGAGGAATCCCAGTTAGTGCCGATGATAATACGTAGCGCTTGTGCGTGCTCTCAAGAACTTGAGCCTTTCCACAACCATCAAGGTTTTCCAACATCCGTGTCAAGGATCCTGGCAACACAACTTACTACCATGATGAAAAATGATGGATGATGCAGATGCAAAGGAAGATAACACTTTCTCAGATTTCACCCTTGGCGGGGCCAAGGAAATAAAATCTGGATGATCGACCGAGAGAAATTTAGCACTCCGCCTCTAATGTTCTCCTTGATGTGCTAGTGTATCCCATTCATAAATATGGTTTGATAACTAGAACATCAAGTAAAAGGTCGGACTTCGGAACACAAAAATCATAAGGCACAATTAGGGAGTAAATCCTACGAAATCCTTATGGGAAGGTGGCCAACTTCTTCAATCAAGATACTACAATAATGGTTCTTCCGGCTGGGTGTGTTGGCCACGACATCCACCTTACCGGTTATCGAGGGACCAATATTATAGTTCTTGGGAAATGTTCCAACCATCATATCTGCCTGAGATTCAGATCTGGTTGGTGTCAGGATATTCCAGACTCACCAAGTCTAGAAGAAAAATGAAAGTTTGCAACACAAATCGACGAGATGACGTTGCGAGATTCTCGAGGGACGAACTGCGATAGCAAGCTCCAAAACACGAGCTGGTTCTGCTACAAACATGTGAACATGTTGTCCCAGACAAGCATGACCACATGGTAGTCTTATAATAAAACATTACCGAGTTCTGGTTGGGAACCATCATCGAGGATATCAAAGTTCTTGATTAAGCCCGGGTTAGCTCTTAAAAAGAACTCCTTCTCCTAGAACAAATCAGTCAGTGGCTTGGGGTGCTAGGGAACACACATGGAGTGGAGGTAATTAATCTACCAAACCGTATTATACTTTGCACATGCATGACTGACTTGGGACGATTCCAGAGGAAACAAAACAAACCTTTCTCAAACCCACGGCGGCAACTTGCACCAAATGCACATGAATTAGAGGAAGTCACTTCTTTCATCCAAGCATAGGCTTCATGAACGGAACACGGAGGCATTGCTTACAAAGTTTCCAACACTAGGTTGATGTTCAACATGAATCATGGGGGAGACAAAATGCTGCTGATGGGCTCAACAACAACTCATCGGAATTTCCATATCACTGGACTTCCGCCATCATGTGAACACGGTGGTAGTATTGGTCAGACCAAAGATGTAATGGTGTATGCTCGAGGGATCAACCACGAGTAAGGCAACATTACGAGCATCGTTGGTACTGATTTGATTTGACGATAGCCCACACTCAAATGAAAGGATTGATAAGGCAATAGGTCCAGCAACTAATCACAGGGACCAATAATTGAAGATATCATCTTTCTTCAACACACACACGCAAGGATATCCCTTTGGAATGAACTGAGTCGGACAAGCTTTTATCTTCCAACTCTCCAAGTTGTCGTTTAGCTTAACCAACTAGCTCAGAGGTATCCAACACGGATTCTTGGAGAAGGGGTGGTTTACAAGAATAAACCAACTTGATCACGAACTCAACATAGCGGTCAGGTGACAACCTGGTAATACTTCCGAGAAGATATACGGAAAATCACGAACCACCGATATGTTACTAAGCTCAAGAACAATCTTGCTTTTCAGGGCAAGATGATATGATCAAATGAGCGAGGACTTGACAAAATCCTAACTCATCAATCAAAGAGTGCACCAGGAAATAAGGACTAGGTAGCATGATCAATCTTAGAATGATGACTCAATACTCAGCACGCTAAGAATGAGGTTGTTGTCCATTTAACTACTAAGCAACGGAGTTGCTAGCAGTATTGATTTCACACACCACGATTCACTTGTCGGCATTCCGGTTACAATAACACAAGAACCGAGGAATGAACAATGATGGCAAGAAGTATCACTGTACCAAGAGTTCATAGGATGGTGTGCAATTCCTACAATAATCCCGATATAAAAGACGGTAATACTCCAAGGTAGAACAGAGCAAAAGCTGGATTGGCATTTTGATCTGCGGAGTACAATTGTTTTGACCCAATCCTAGATATGGATGAGGTACTGGAGTTTTTATCTCCTAGTCATTCCGGAATAGGATGGCTTGACGGACCACAAAAGTAATAGGTATCGATGAACGATGCACACATAATCTTGACTATCAATTGATAGAGGATGGTCAGGATACGACTAAAGAGAGCAACTCAAAGGAACATATAACTTTTCTGAGTTGTGGATGCATGGTTTAGCATGTCGAATGAAATTCAACATATTTCTTCCGGATAACCCATGCAGAAAGGTAGAACTGGCAGAGCCACAATATAGTATGGAGAACCCATCGAGAGCACTCCTGTTGTGATATTTCAGTTCAACGAGGAACTTCTGCCATAAGTAGTTCATGGTATTTGGAAGAAGAAGATACCACAGACTTCAAGGACTATCGCAAAGGATACTAGTATCCTAAAGGGAACTAGCAAACACTATCAACATGAAGTAAGTAGGGTGAATCTCGGGTTCAAAACCGAAGGAGTAGAATACCTACTACTAAGTGGCATCACGGGATGCTTTCGAGAATAAAGGCCAGAATCATCACGCTGGGAACACAAAACATGGCTAGACTACTAGATGATCCCCTGAGACACCTAGGGTCATAATAATAACTCCAACATAAAGGTCGAGGCAGTAGAGTACCTCAACTTAACAATTTGTGTGATTAACCTGGCCTAAAAAGACATTGAAACCAGAGGAAAAGGATTTTGCAAATGCATCAGACTGTTCAGAAACCTGGGATGACTCGGACAGCATAACGGCTGTAAATGCTCAGAAAAGATTTGAGACATTCACAAAAATGGTGGCATAACCACGCAGAAGCACAATATCAAGGTTTCGAGATCAACAATTAACATACGGAAGTAATAGGAACTGAGACGAGGCTTAAGTCCAATAATCTTATAAGTCTACGGATTAGTAACACATGATCCTGATAGAAAGAAGAGATAGCCTAGTTCTTAATCCCCGTAGGAAAGATAAGATGACTCAGATCAGAAGGGCATAAGGTATAAGGAGTAAAAAGAGCCTTACGTTCCATCCCACAATCAATTCCCTTATATAACTAAAGCATTTCTAGACTCAACTTCGACCAGTTTGGCTGGGTAATCCTACAGGCAGTCAAGCTCTGATACCAACGCTGTCAGGACCCCGACTCAATGCCACATCGATCTAGCATGTAACACCTCATATCACTTTGAGGCCTCACGCACGGTATTCCCACGGGTGTCGCCTTACCTTTGCCCGGGACCGTTTGCGCCTTTTGGCACACGTATATGACAGTGTCGCTAGCATCCATATGATAAGGAGCCCGGGCTGACATGGCTAGTCGTAAACCCAAAGTGGCACAAACTTACAGGGACAGGCATCCACGACCCAGCATCGAACGTGTCGGTCATCAGCGAGTGAATCCAGGCTGTAGCACTGGGCTAGCAGGACTCCGGTGAACCGGGCTGTAGCGGGCTAACAGGACTCAGGTATTCATCGCGTGACATTTCCCCGAAGGGACAGACACATGAACGAAGAAGGACACATGCCGGCCAGCCTAAGTGTTCCGGAGCAGTAGCAAGCTACCATGGCTCGGTGGAAACACTAGGAGACATTTCCCGGTAAGAGAGGCTACTAAGGATAAACAACTAGATAGTCAGATCCCACACATACCAAGCATTTCAATCATACACACAATATGCTCGATATGTGCAAATACAACAAGGCATCACAACATGACTCTACGACTCAAGTATTTATTCAATAGGCTCCGAGGAGCGAGATATTACAAACAGGGGTCTCATGACCCAACATTCAGAGCATACAAGTCAAAGCACAAGCGGAAGCTCAACATGTCTGAGTACAGACAACTATAAATGAAAAAGGCTGAGAAGCCTGACTATCTACCAGATCCTGCCGAGGGCACAAGATCGTAGCTGAGGTAACAAGCTAAACGTCGAAGTCCACGCGGAACTACTAGTGAGACTGAAGTCTCTCTGCAAAAACATAAAGTAGGCAAACGTGAGTACAAATGTACCCAGCAAGACTTACATCAGACCTATCTACATATGCATCATTATCAACAAGGGGGTGGTAGGGTTTAACTGCAGCAAGCCAGCTTTGACTCGGTGGCTATCCTGAACTACGACTGCAAGTAACTCTTTTGAGGTGGCGCACACGAGTCCACATATTCACCATATCAATACACCACTATGGATCCACTCCCGTCTCCCTACGAGAACGCCATCCATAGCACTCACGCTTATCTTGCGTATTTTAGAGTATCCACTTTCACTTGTCTATGAACTATGCAAGGGTCCAAGTTTCCATATCCGAGGAATCCGGCTATTCGAATAGATGATGTTAACCCTGCAGGGGTGTACCTCTTCACACACGCTCTCGCCACTTATCGCCCTGTACACGTCATGTATCTCGGCAACCTTCAAGCGGAAGCCGGGCGAGGGAGTCGGCCACGGCCTACCTAAACACTCAAGTCTCTTGTCCAGGTTTATCGCCTATTCGGGTTCCATCCGCAAGGAGATCCGGCCGGGGTGTCGCTCACGGCCCCAAACGATGTGTGCAGGGTTCCCAAGTCCACCATCCGGGTGCCACTTGGTACACCGGACCACTGTGCCTAGTCTGTCCCAAGCCCACCTGTACCGGGTGCCACTTGGTAGACTACTAACACTACCTACAAACACCAGAAACTAGTTGCAACTCCTGGACAGAGAACAAGGGTGATTAAGGAGCCGAGAGGGGCACTTAAGCATTCCAATGTGTGGTAGTAGCTGGTCATGGATCACAAACACAGAACTCAGTTCCTGAGGATGGCTGCAATGAGACAACCCACCATGTACTCCTACATGGCCTCTCACCGCTACCTTTACCAAATCGTGTTCACACACTTAGCTCTCAACAGTAGGACATGTTCACACGCCTCTGATTCATCCCCGATGAATCAGACCTGACTCAACTCTAAGCAGTAGCAGGCATGACAAACAGGCATGAATGAGTAGGCACATCAGGGCTCAAACAACTCCTACTCATGCTAGTGGGTTTCATCTATTTACTGTGGCAATGACAGGTCATGCAGAGGATAAAGGGGTTCAGCTACCGCAGCAAATAACAGATGAATCGGTGTTGTCCTAATGCATTAAAAGAGAGCAGGGCGAGAGAGTAGGATTGTATCGGAATGAACAAGGGGTTTTTGCTTGCCTGGCACTTCTGAAGATAATATAGCTCTTCATCGGTATCATCGATCACATCGCCGGTACACGTCTATCGAGAGGGGACAATTACCGGCAAACAAGGAAGAACACAATCAATGCGATGCAACAATATGATGCATGATAATGACATGGCAATATGAATGTGTTTTGGGCTAATGCATCTAGCAACAGGTTAAATGAAGTTGGTTTGAACACTAGGTTCAAATTCAAACTCCATATGTGAGAGTTTAAATGCCATTTATTTGTTTTGTCCAAAACAGAGGACAAACATTGTTCAAACATGCATGAAAATGGTACAGATGGATTCCTTGAATTTTTCTGATAATTTTTCATGTATAAATTATTTCATTCTGAGCTACGGTTGAATTTCTATGAATTTTTGAAGTTTAAATCATTTTCTGGAATTTTCTGAATTAAAATAAATCCAGAAAATGATTTATTGCGTCAGCACTAGGTCATGCTGATGTCAGCAGGTCAACTGGGAGCCCCAGGTCAAACCTGACCAGTGGGGTCCACTGGTCAGTGACACTACTAGCTAACCGAATTAGTTAGTGTTAGGTTAAGTACTAATCTAGGTTAATTAGCACTAACTAATCCTAACTAATAACTAACAGGGGCGGGTCCACACGTCAGTGACTTAGTGGGTTAGCTAAAAGTTAATTAGTACTAAGCTAAAATTAGCAGGGCTCTGGGCCCACCTGTCAGTGAAACAGTGGTTAAAAAAGTTAGAAAAAACTAAACTAATTAACAGGGGGCTGGCCCCACCTGTCATCAACCCAGGAGAGGTCAAACCCCTGGTCAACAGGGCCTAACCCGCTGGCGGTTCGTCGCCGGTGGCAACAGGAGTGGCTGAGGGCTCGGGCTCGCTCCTCCGGCGTCCAAATGGACGGAGGAGAGCGGCTACGGAGAGCTGGAGCTCACCCGCGCCCATTTCAGCAAGCAGCACCAGCTAGGGCGGCCGGAGACGATGGCCTCGAGCTCGGCAGCAGCGGCCGGAGCTCGGGCGTGCTCGGATTCGGCGTTACACGGCACGGCGAGATCAGCTGAGGGCCTCTATGGGTTACTGGGGTCGTCAGGAGCACTCGGGGGCAACGAGCGCAGGTGGAGGAGCTCGGGAGCACGAAGCTCACCGGCCATGGCGGACGGTAGCTTCGGGTGCTCGTGGGGCGGCGGCTACAGGGCGCACGCGAGAGAGAGAGGTGAGGGGAAACGACGGCAAGCTCACAGGGAGGCAGCAGGGTGGCTCAGTGGGCTCGGGGACGCGCCAGACGTCGCGAATCGACGGCGTTGAGCTTCGGTGGCCGGCGACGGGAACAGTGATGGTGGTGGCGTTGCAGCGCGTCCGGGACCTCGTGGCTCGGTGGAGAGGAAGAGGGGGTCGAGGCGGAGCCTCTGGGCTAGTCGGGGAAGCGAGGGAGGCCCGGTGGCCGTGGTGGCGGTGGACGGCGGCGACGAGCGCGCTCGGGCGCGAGAGGGGGAGAGCAGAGAAGGGAGCAGGGGTCGGGAGAGAGTTAGAGAGAGGAGCGAGGGGGCTGCGTGGCGTCACCCGAAGAGGCCAGGGCGAAGCGGCAAGCAGGAGGTGGCCCGGGGCGGCGTCGGCGCTCGCCACCGAGCAGCTTCGGGGCGAGGGGGAGGAAGACGACAGGGGAGGAGTGGAGATGGGCTGGGCCGGAAGTGTTGGGCCGTCCAGGTGGGCTTCGGTGAGCGCCAGGTAAGTCAAGGTAAGTTTCTGTTCTGTTTGTTTTTTTTATTTAATCTTTTGTCACTGTTTTGAATTTAAAATAATTCAAACAATGCCAAAAGCTCCTCTGAATATTTTTATTTTGCTAGATGGACTTTTCCAAAAGCTCATAAAATATTTCAGGGGTATTTGAAATTATATTCTAGTTATATGAATATAATTCAAATTCAAATAGCTAATGATTTAAATTCAAAGTCCCAAAAGTAAATCCTTAAAAATGTTCAATATTTTTGGTTTGGATCAAAACCCTTGCCAAAAATATTAAACATCTAAGAAGAGCATTTTGGAACAATGAATGAGGTTTTAGGGTTTTTGCCCTTCTTTTATTTAAGTTTTTGAGGCTTCCAAAATTCCTCAATTCAAGTTTCAAAAATATAGACATGATGCACACATGAAGCTAGCCTAGAGCACTACCAGCAGCTAGGAATGTGACACTCGGTGGGCTGCGGGAGTCGATCCTCACGAGCCCCCAGGCCCTAGGGCCTCGGGAGGCTCCGGAGGCGCTGGTGGCTCCTCACGGACCATCTCCATCTCCACCAGGGCTGTGGCGCGTCTGACCTCTCGAGCCCCCAAGATGGCCCTCATGAGGCGCTGGTACGCGGCGGCCGCGTTCGGCAAGCCATAAGGCATGCGAACGTAGCTGTGGGGCGGACCCTCGCAGCGTCCCACTTGCAAAGGCCAGATGCGCTCCTGAGACGCGGCTTGGTTGAGCCCTAGTATGTCAATGCAGACGCGTAGCCCACCATCCTCGCCTGGATGGGGGGCCACAGCGGGTAGGCGGCGGCCGCCTCTCATGACTCTTGACTCCTGTAGCTCCTGAATGGCCTTGCTGACGAACTCCTGAGGGTTTGGCCCTCCTTGCCTTGCTCCTTCTTGAGGGAAACGTGCTTCAAAACACGCCTCCACATGGTGCCCTAGCGCCTCCCTCGTGACCTTGGCGAGGTCGGCGGCCCTCCAGGGGAGAGCCCCCAAGCCCTGCCTGAGGGGGGCGCCGGACGCGCCTCCCTATGCGATAGAAGGAGGCTCCCCCTGAGCAGGCGCGGGCCCTGAGGGGCCTGCCTCCTGAGTGGCCGGGCTAGACGATGTCTTCTTCTTCTTGGGGGTGGCCTTGGGAAGCCGCCTGCTTTCGTGGTCCGGGTCTTCTAGTGACGCGGCCTGAAAGGCTCGCTCCAGGGAGCACAATGCGTCTCTCTCTTCGCAGGGCACCGTGATGACTCCGCCACTTCCTGGCATCTTGAGGACGTTGTAGCCGTGGTGGGTTACGGCCATGAACTTGGCCAGCGCTGGGTACCCGAGGATGGCATTGTATGGCAGGCGAATGTGGGCGACGTCGAAGTCAATGAGCTCGGTGCGGTAGTTGTCGCGTGCCCCGAAGGTGACAGGGAGGCGAACCTGCCCGACCGGGACCGTGGAGCCGTCGGTGACTTTGGAGAAAGGCTTGGTTGGCTGAAGCTGATTGTAGGGCACTTGGAGATTGTTGAACGTTTCCACAGACAGGACGTTGAGTCCTGCCCTGCCATCGATGAGGGTCTTGGTGACTAGCACGTTGCTGATGATTGGGGAACAAAGCATCGGGAGGACTCTAGCTGTAGCGGCGCACTTGAGCCGATCCGCAGAGCTGAACGTGATGGCGCATGCCGACCACCTGGGAGGGCGTGTGGCCTCGAGCCTGGGAAGGACTGCATTTACTTCACGGGCAAACTGCTTGAAGATGCGCTGAGAGGCTGGGGCTTGAGCTCCGCCCAGGATGCAGGCGATCGCGCGTGGCTCCTGGAAGACCCCAGCCCCCTCGTCCTGATGACGGTCCTCGTTTCTTCTTGGCTGCGGCGGCAGCGGAGGGAGGCCTGCGTTCCCTTGCGGGTGGCCCTCACGAGGCTGATCCCTCCAGCCTCCCTCGCGAGGCGGGTCCTGCCAGCGATCCTCGCGAGGTTGGTCGCGCCACCCCTGGCGTGGGCCGCGGTCTTCCCAGTGTCCTGCGTTCCTTCCTCCTCCCCGGCCGTAACCCCGATCGTTGCGGTCGGGACATCGGCCGACCCTTCCTTCACGCACGGCCCGGAGCTCTTGGCATTCATTGGTGTTATGGGTGTGGAGGTCGTGGTACACGCAGTACCGACTGCCCTTGGAGGGTTTGGGCTGATCTCTGCCTCGCTTGGTGTCTGGCTCTGCCGCGAGCACGGTAGCCCCCTTGCGCTTCACGTCCTTGGCCTTGGGCTTCTTCTCTTCTGGGTCTGCGGCAGGCAGCTCGAGGAGGGAGAGGCGCCCCTCCTCAGCACTGGCGCACTTGGTCGCCAAGTTGAACAGCTCCAAGGAGGTGCACAGGTCTTCATGCATCGCCAGCTCCTCCTTCATCTTGACGTTGCGCACGCCGTTGGAGAAGGCTGAGATGATGGCCTCCTCGGTCACCTTGGGGATCTTGAGGCGCGCGTTGTTGAAGCGCTGCATGTACTTCTACAGGGTTTCCCCTGGCTGCTGCTTGATGCGGCGCACGTCGCTCACTGTGGGTGGCCGGTCGTGAGTACCCTGGAAGTTGGCGATGAAGCGGGTGCGCATCTCGCCCCAGGAGGAGATCGTGCCAGGTGCCAGATTCAGGAGCCAGGTGCGAGCCCCGTCCTTGAGCGCCATGGGAAACCAGTTCGCCATGACCTTCTCATCTCCGTTGGCGGCTTCAATGCCCAGCTCGTAGAGTTGGAGGAACTCTGCGGGGTCAGCCGTGCTGTCGTAGCGGGGAGGCAGGTTTGGCTTGAACTTGCCGGGCCACGCGACGCTGCGCAGCTCGGGGGTGAAGGCGCGGCAGCCCGCTGTGGCCATAGGAGGCCTTCGGCAACGAAGAGCTTGGTCCTGTGGGTCCCCATGCGCTGCAACTGGGAGCACCGCGGAGTCTTGACGTACCGGAGCAGGGAGTGCTCGAGCAGCTTCTCGAGGGCGTGGGACTTCTTGGCAACTCTACTCCTGCCGCGCTGGTGCCTGACGGGGCGGGTTCCGCTCAGGGGCTACGCGCCTTGGAGCCTAGGCGCTTTCTCGATGGGGAGGCAGCTGAGGCGCCCCGGGAGCTTCATTGCCCGCGCAGGGCGGGGCGCGGTGCAGCGAGAAGGACGGCGCGGGGGAGCCACCAGTGGCGCGGACGAGCTCGGTGACTCGGTCGAGCCACTCCTCGTAGACGTCGTTGATTGGGTGGTAGCGCAGGAGCTTGTTTGCCGCGATGAGCACAGCTCGGGCCTCCATGGCCGCGTGAGGCGTGCGAGACAAAGAACCAGCGGGGGTGAGCGAGGGTGTAGCAGTGCGGCCGTCTCGCCTCATGGATGGGTGCTGGGACGATGCTTGCTGCTTGTTCCCTGCCGGGCCGGTGGCGGCATTGATGGAAGGTGACAGGGAACGATGGGGGCACCCGCCGATGGGGGCCGTCTGGGCGACCCGGGAAGCGAGGGCGGCGTGGCGCTCGGCGCGGGCTCGACGAGCGTCTGACATGGATGCGATGGTCGGAGAAGAACAGGGCGACGCGAGGCGAATTCCGGCGCACCCCTACCCGGCGCGCCAAATGTCGGATTTTGGGTTCCGGCAGACCCTTGAGGTTCGAACACTGGGGTGCGTGCGGAGATTACGCCCTCTGCCTACCTACTCCTCATCAAATCGCTAGGATCTAAACTACCAAAGGATCAACACAAGAGACACAAGGTTTATACTAGTTCGGGCCACCATTGTGGTGTAATACCCTACTCCAGTGTGTGGTGTGGTGGATTGCCTCTTGGGCTGATAATGAACCATACAAGGAAGAATAGCCTCGCGAGGGTCTGTTCTTGGCTGGTGCGATGAACTACTAGGAGGAGTCCAGTCGCCCTATCTCTCTCTCTTTCTATTCTAGATGTATGCCAGCTACCCGATCCTTTGATCTCCCCACCATGGGGGTGGCTAGTCCTATTAATAGGCAAAGGCCCTCGGCCTCTTCCCAAATATTGAGTGGGAAGGGCGCCAAAAATTGGCCATTTTGAAGGGGAACAGCGGGTAAACTTATCCTGACTAAAGTTGGTCCTCGTCTGGCAAAGGCTCTGGTGGTGACGCCGGCTTGGGCTCCACGGTGACCTCCATCCTGCCTTTGGACTGGTCTTGGTCTTGTTGCACCGAAATGTACGCCTTTGCTTCATGCTCTCGCCTGCGCTTGCTCCCTTTGCACCAAAGAGGAAAGGAGGACACTGCGCAGGCTGGCGCCCGACTGGCGCCCTTGGTCGTCATGGCTTGCGTCATGGGCACCTCGTGAGGTACCCCACCTTGAACTCTCTGCCTCCTCGCGAGCCAGCCTGATGAGGCCGTGCCTGAAGAAGCTCCTCGTCGTCCGCCCCGCGAGGCTTGGCCCCTCGCGAGGGTCTTGAGCTTGTGTTGATGAAGATGGGCTGTGCTAGGCCCCCTTTGAGCCACGCCGCTGGCCACAGGCAGGCAAGTCTGGGGACGCCCATTCCCAGAACGCCGACAGGCTGGTCCATGAAGGACAACATTTTCACCTTCAACAAGCAGATTAATTTTCTGCAAATCCAAATCTATAATCTCCAAAATCAAGTCTTTGAATATGAGGTGAGATTTAAAGGTATGAGTTTAGTTGTCAGTTGCAGGACTCGTGATGCTCATGCATCCTCCTATGATGGAGAACCGTTACCATGGAAGCCGGAGGACAAGCTTGCTACTACCTCATGGTATGGGCGCTCCCCTTGGCTTGTGCCAAGCTTGGGGGAGGTGCCCTGGTATTGTATCACCACCACTATCTTTGACTTTATATATTTTAGTTCTATCTTTAGTTATCCTTTGGTTCAGTTGAATAAAAGTTTAGTTCGATCAGTTTTCGAGTGCTTGCTTAGTAATTTATCTATCTTTGGAATCGTGTGCGAGATATATAATACAGTTTAGTTTGAGGTTTCGCTTCTTTACTTCTTTGTTGCAATCAAATAAAAAGAAATAAATGAAAAATATCATATGCTAATCTTATGGTAAGTAATGACATCACATGGAAAAGTATAAGTGGTAAAATTTATTGGAGGTTGACAAACATAGCATTGGTCAATGATGCAACTCATGAAAGATTTAATAAGGGAAGAGAAGATTCACATGGAAATATATATAATATCTTGAACATCTTTTATGATTCTGAGCCCCCATTAAATGTTATATGTCAAAATTGTTGACGTTGGACAAGGAAGACAATGTAATGAGTTATGCTTGTTCATATCGACATAGAAGTTATATTGTTATAGATCCTTCAACATGTGGTGCTTGCTCAATATCTTTGCTAGCCAAAAACTTCGCACTAAGTAGAGATACTACTTGTGCATCCAAAAACCTTGAGTCCAAATTCATGCCTTGAGAGTCCACCATACCTACCTATGAATTGAGTAAGATCCTTCAAGTAGTCATCCTCGGTGCAATAAGGCAACACAAGTTGCTTCTAGATGTGTTGGATCATTTAGTGTAAGAGAAAAAAGAGTGTTGTACGAACTTGTGATGGCAAAGTAGTAAAAGTGACAGACTGCATAATAAAGGTTGCTATCATAAGAGGCAATATAAGGTGACATTCTTTTGCAATAAGGGAATTGGCATACAAACAAAAAGCGCATGGCAACTTCTGCTTCCCCCTGAGAAGGGCCTATCTTTTACTTTTATGTATTTACTTTTATGCAAGAGTCAAAGTATTCTTCCCCTTTCCTTTTTATTTTCTCTTTTGGCAAGCATCATATGGTGAGGAAAGATCTAAGAACATATATCCAGTTGGATATGATTGAGCATGAATTATTATTGTTGACATCACCCTTGAGGTGAATATGTTGGGAGGCGAAACTATAAGCCCCTATCTTTGTATGTGTCCGGTTAAAACTTTTTGATCATGGGTGTGCTTTGAGTGCTAGCAATCATAGAAGATTAAATGATGGTTGAGTATGTGGACTTACCAAAAGGCTCCGATAAGTGACCCTTCCTGAAAATATGATGAATTGTAGTTGCAAAGTTGAGTGAGAACATAGTTTGTTGGTTTTCAATAGAGTTTATACTTTATACTTCAATGCTGTGATGAATTGTTACTTGTTCATGAGAAGTTATATGATAAACGTTGTGTGATAAAGTTTTATGTTAAAGTTCTTGGTTGTTATAATAATAATCATGATGCTTCTATGTCCGTATTTTGTTTTTATCGACACCTCTCTCTCTAAGCATGTGGACATGTTTTTCGATATCGGGTTTTCACTTGAGGACATGCGAGGTCTAAGCTTGGGGGAGTTGATACGTCCATTTTGCATCATGATTTCCAACTGTAATATATAATGTTTTTATGCATAATAATGCTTATTGGAGTATTTCTAATGCCTTTTCTTCATAATATGCAAGGTTTACACAAAGAGGCTTGTCGGCATCTGGAATTTTGGACCTGAAAAAGCTACATCAGAGTTGCCTATTCTGCACATCTCCAAATGAGATGAAACTTCACGGGGAATTATTTTGGAATATTTAAGAATTATTGGAGAAAATAACTACTAGAGGGGGGCCACCTGGTGAGCACAAGACACCAGGGCGCGCCAGGGCCCCAGGCACACCCTGGTGGGTTGTGCCCAGCATGGCCCACCTCTGGAGCCCATCTTCTGGTATATAGGTCATTTGGACCTAGAAAAATCAGGGGAGGACTTTTGGGACGAAGCGCTACCATCTCCAGGCGGAACTTGGGCAGGAGCACTTTCGCCCTCCGGCGGATCGATTCTGCCGAGGAAACTTCCATCCCGGAGGGGGAAATCAAAGCCATCGTCATCACCAACAACCCTCTCATCTTTGGGAGGGCCATCTCCATCAACATCTTCAACAACACCATCTCCTCTCAAACCCTAGTTCATCTCTTGTGTTCAATCTTTGTACTGAAACCTCAAATTGGTACTTGTGGGTGACTAGTAGTGTTGATTACATCTTGTAGTTGATTACTACATGGTTTATTTGGTGGAAGATTATATGTTCAGATCCTTCATGCTATTTAACATCCCTCTGATTTTGAGCATGATTATCATTTGTGAGTAGTTAATTTTGTTCTTGAGGTCACGTGAGAAGTCATGTTGCAAGTAATCATGTGAACTTGATATGTGTTCGATATTTTGATGATATGTATGTTGTGATTCCCTTAGTGGTGTCATGTGAACGTTGACTACATGGCACCTCGCCATATTTGGGCCTAAGGGAATGCATTGTGGAGTAGTTGTTAGATGATGGGTTGCTAGAGTGATAGAAGCTTAAATCCTAGTTTATGCGCTACTTATTAAGGAAACGATTTGGATCTAAAAGTTTAATGTTGTGGTTAGATTTTATCATAATATTTTTTCGTAGTTGCGGATGCTTGCGAGGGGGTTAATTATAAGTAGGAGGTTTGTTCAAGTAAGAACAGCGCCTAAGCACCGGTCCACCCACATATCAAATTATCAAAGTAGCGAACACGAATCAAACGAACATGATGAAAGTGACTAGAGGAAATTCTCGTGTACCCTCAAGAATGCTTTGCTTATTATAAGAGAATGTTTTGGCCTCTCCTTTGCCTCAAAAGGATTGGTCTACCTTGCTGCACTTTTGTTACTGTTACCATTACGTGCTTGTTACAAATTATCTTGCTATCAAACTATCTGTTACCGACAATTTCAGTGCTTGCAGACATTACCTTGCTAAAAACCACTTGTCATTACCTTCTGCTCCTCAATGGGTTCGACACTCTTACTTATCGAAAGGACTAAGATTGATCCCCTATACTTGTGGGTCATGACCTACCACTCTCAAAGATATTGCGGTCGCTGCCATCTCCACCTGCTGCTTCATGATGTTGTTAGCACCGCCACCACCGTGAGGAATGGCTAAGAAGCTATTCTTCATTTTATTATTGCTCGCCAGATTATTCTCAGTTCAACAACCATCATACTCAAATTTCATATTCTATGGCAAAACTATTTAATTTCAAGAAACACAAAAAGCACTAATCGACAATGATTCTATTACAGTCATACATCAAATTTCATATTCGTCGGCCACCGCCTCCATAGAGGCTCCCGCGACACATCAATAACAGAAGGACCGAGTGTGGTGGAGCAAAAACATCGAGCGGGTGTTGTCGGTGTCAAAACCAACGGATCTTGGGTAGGGGGTCCCGATCTGTGCGTCTAAGGCTAATGGTACAAGGAGGCAAGGGACACAATGATTTACCCAGGTTCAGGCCCTCTCGATGGAGGTAAAAACCTACTTATTGCTTGATTGATATTGATGATATGAGTAGTACAAGAGTTGAACTACCACGAGATTGTAGAGGCTAAACCCTAGGAGCTAGCCTATGATGATTATGATTTTGTATTCTAAGGACTAAACCCTCCGGTTTATATAGACACCAGAGGGGGCTAGGGTTTACACAAAGTCGCTTACAAAGAAGGGAATCTATCATCCGGATCGCCAAGCTTGTCTTCCATGCAAATGATAGTCCCATCCGGACACGGGACGAAGTCTTGAGTCTTGTATCTTCACGCTCCAATGATCCGGACAAAGTGTATAGTCCGGCTGTCCGGATACCCCCTAACCCAGGACTCCCTCAGTAGCCCCTGAACCGGGCTTCAATGATGTTGAGCCCGGCGCGCAGTTTGTCTTCGGCATTGCAAGGCGGGTTCCATCTCCGAATACTCCGAAGTAATTATCGAACACTTAAATCGTGTCCGGCTTCCCATCAATGTTGTACTCCTCGGCTTCTGTGCTTCAATAATGGTCATTTCCACGTGTCGAGCGAATACGAGGAGCCGAGGCATTTTTGCAGTTGCCACCCCAGCCCTGCAAGCAAACCGTCTATTTGAAGGGACGGGGATCCTCAAATCCAAACCTCACCTTCTACCTCTGAGCAAGCATCCAACGGAGTGCTCGAGAAAAAACCATTCCAACATGGCCGGTCGACGCAGCTCTTCTTCTCGTTCCCTTTGCTGCAAGCCAGGCGACTGGGAAGAGTGTTCAGTTCCTCAAAGCCGCTTGATAGATTTACAGACCCAAGGGTTTCTTCCAACGGTGTTCATGGTTCCCGTCCGAGCCGGACTAGCCACCTATAATGGCGGGGAGCAAGCGGAGAGATCTCCTAATCCATCCCCGGGGAAGCGAATATGCCTCATCCCGCATCTATTAAGAGGCGTCAGGTTTCCAATCCACCCATTCCTTCGCGGGCTCCTGGAGTTCTACGACCTCTAGCTGCACAACTTCACCCCTGCCTCCGTGCTGCATATAGCGGGATACATTGCCCTTTGTGAGCTATTTCTGGGCTGCGAGGCTCACTTCGGGTTATGGAAGAAATTGTTCTGCCTCGTCCCTCGCAATCAGGGGGAATCCATATGTCAAGTGGGCGGAGCCGAAGTATGGCGCGTCGCCGAGACCGGATACTTGTCCGGTACCCCCAAGAAGGAACCTGGAAACTGGCCCTCTTAGAGGTTTTATGTTGATGACGTTCCCCTTCCGGATCTAGTCCGGACGGGACTCCCTGAGTTCAGTAATGCTTCGCCGAAGGCACGCCGAAGTTGGAGCCCTCAGGGCCCCCAAGAGGAGGATACCAGAGAAATACACTTCCTGATGAGCAGGATAAAGATACTGGCCAAGTCAGGGCTGACAATAGTCAAGGTCATAGCAATATGCATAATGCAGGGAGTGCAGCCGGTTCAATATCAGGGGAATCCCATGTGGCATTATAACAGGGAAGATGATGCCACCCGCTTCGGTCGTAAAGGTACGGACTCCGCCGCTGCTCTGGCGAGGATATTGTCCGATTTGTATAAAGGAGAAGAAGAAGAATTTCTTCATATTAAACCGCAGGATGGGTTTTCTATGTGCAACCCCCCAAGCTGGGTAAGTCGTCACCCTTTTCCTCGCTCCATTTGTTCGGGCGTCCTTCGTTACGATTATTTACCTCGATATTTCTGAGCAGGAACTGAGGAGGGCCGTAGAGGGATTCAACAGCCCCTCCCCGTAGCCAGAGGACCCCGGAAGGGATTTCGATCCAAGACTTGAAGAAGATCCGGATATTAGTGTGGAGCTCGTCAACGGAACATTTTATTAGGCCAGCTGCGATGGCGCCTTGGTGGCTATTGTCGCCGACTATCCCGGACTGCTACCTACATCTCGTGTAAGCAAAGCCGAAACCTTGTCCTCTGAAGAGGACTCCTTTATGATACCATGCCGTATGCCTAAGGTATCGTATTTGTAGAGACGACCATCGGAACGCGACGCCGAGCCCCTGGGGGCTCGTCGGCCAAGGGCGTCCTGATCGGGCAGACTCAAGAGGAAGGTGATTAGGGCTGAAACGCCGTTACAGAGGTAAGGTAAAAACCTGCTCTCTGATTTATTGTGTTTGAAATGTAACAACGTCCTTTGTGTTCCGGCAGAAAGAGGAGTTGCTGGATTATATCGAGAGATCCTGCCGATCACGCCTCTACCAGCCGGATTCCAGAACTGGTTTCGAGAGAGGAGGCCAATGGGGGGCCGACGCCGGATTGTCCTCCGACAGAGGAT
Organism: Triticum aestivum; assembly: GCF_018294505.1. Taxonomy (NCBI): domain Eukaryota; kingdom Viridiplantae; phylum Streptophyta; class Magnoliopsida; order Poales; family Poaceae; genus Triticum; species Triticum aestivum. The sequence continues at coordinate 507,361,933 of NC_057807.1, forward strand.
GTGGATATGCTTTCCGCCACGAATTCAGAAGTAGAGAGTGCCATGCACCATCGGCGCCGGCGGGCCGTACTCCGCAATAATGTCTTTTCCGAAGAGGCATTTAATGCTTTCAATTCGGGAGATGCATACATCCGAGCTGGTCAAGGCGAGCTCGCCCGGGCGACGGACCAGTATGCCAAAGATATACGGGTAAGAAAATTTGATAAGCATGTATAGCAGTAGCCCCTGAGACTTGAAATGGTTGGAACAACTGTTTTAAGGATCAATGTATGCATAGGTCCTTGTAGATAAGAATGCCCAATTGTCTCAAGAGCTGGAGGATTGCAAGACCCGGCTGAGGGCCGCGGTTGCCAAACTAGAGGAATCCCAGAAGGCCTCATCTGGTAACATTTGTCTCAATAGAGAAATTTTATGGAAATGTACCAGTTAGTAATTGGCTTGTTTGATAAGTCTAACAGAAAATTCTGCTGACAATCCCGAGGAGAATCCGGAGATCATAAGAGAGAGCGAGTCACATCTCCAAAGGCAGCTAAAAGCTGGCGAGTGTGTTCTTACGCAAGTTAGGCGGGAGAAGAATGATCTTCAAGATGCCAATGTCCGGCTGGGCGTCGAATTAGGAGATGTTCATGTTCAGCTGGCGGACTCCGTGAAGGAGAACAGAAGGCTTCGTCGCGGCATTTATGGTAAGTGCCTAGACGAACTGTGGTACAGCTCGGTGAGGAAGCATATTAAAAGAGTTATATCTGTAGGTATGTTGACGGGCTGCCCTGAAGAGGAGATGCCCGCGTCTGGAGGTGATTTACTGCAAGACCTCTCACAGCTGCACGAGCGAGCTCGGCAGGTGATGCAGGGTATTGCCCAGGCCTTGTGGCCATCCGCCTCCCTGCAAAAAGGCATGTGGGAGCTCGTGGCTGTGCTCCAAGGAGCACGGCGGCACTTCCGATTGTGGAAGGTGTCAGCCTTCCGACAAGGTGCAAGAGAAGCCTGGGCCATGGTGAAGACACGCTACACCAAGCTTGACCCGAACCATATGGCCGAAGTTGGACCGGCGGGGCCAGATGGGGAAGAAATTCCCGTGAGTCTGGTATATGACCAGGTAGCGTTAGCCGCAAAGTATTCCCAACAGGGTTGCAAGCTAGATAGCCTGTTGGATAGTATAGAGGAAGAATATAGTCAGTCCAAGTGACTATGTAAATTAATGGACATGTGTAGTCCCTAGCCGGATTAAAAATCATTTATCATGGCTAACCTTTTCGCTTCAGCCCCCGGATCTGACAGTCCGGGGTGTGTCCGAATACCCACTTAGTTATGTAGAACCGGGGTATGCGTGGAAACCAGGCGTAGAGGTCATAAGTGCTTGAACAGACAAGTACCCAAACTAGTTATGTTATATTACATGGATAGTAAGAAACATCTTCCAGGGAGAATAGTTCCATTAGGGGTTCCTTTCCCTGGGTACGCATGCATCGATGTACATGTCCGGACTGCGAACAGAGATGCGGGATATGAAAACTTCTGGGATTAACGTTGTAACAAACGAAAAAAAACATCTTTTGTTCATCGACCGAATATCCCCTTAAGAACGCTAGCTTTCGGCTTCACCCAGTCTGAGGTACACATCCGGCTAAACTGGCAGTAACAATCGCAGAGGTGCTCCCCTTATGCCCTAGCCGAATTAACGGGAACGTAGGGCATAAACACAAGAGCCAGGCAACCCAGCATGGCCACATCTTAAGTCATATCGATGCATATAATGGTGAAGAAAAGGCACATATGGAGAAAGAACGCATATGTGATAGGAAAGAAGCCATGAAAGTAATTATATTTAGCTTCCGTATAGGAAGCCCCCAGGTATGGTTTACACACATAGTGCGGCCGGAGTGATCCGAGCATCCGCACTGTATTCAATACTTTATGTGAAGAAAGAAAAAGGGTGAGAAAGGAAAGAAGGGGAGGAACATAACTAAAAAGGGCGGGGTTAAGGAGACGAACACTGAGTTCGGCGCAAGGCGTAGAATCTCCGGAGTCTGGCCGCGTTCCATGGGTTCGGCTCGAGTCTGTTATCGGATGCATTACGCAGGCGGTACGCTCCTCCGGTGAGAACTTTATCAATAATGAAGGGACCTTCCCACTTGGGTTTGAGCTTGTCCTTCTTCTTCTCTGGTAGGCGTAGAACAAGTTCGCCAATATTATAAGTTTTGGCCCGCACTTCTCTGCTTTGGTACCGTCTAGCCTGCTGCTGATAGAATGCGGAACGGGCTTTTGCGATGTTGCGCTCCTCCTCCAGGGCATCTAAGTTGTCCTGCCGATCTAACTCGGCTTCCTTCTCTTCGTACATGCGCACGCGAGGTGAGTCATGGATTATGTCGCAGGATAGTACTGCCTCTGCGTCGTACACCATAAAAAATGGTGTGTATCCGGTGGTGCGATTCGGCGAAGTACGCAGCCCCCAGAGTATGGAGTCGAGCTCCTCGACCCAGTGCGTGTACGATTCTGTCAAGAACCGCACTAGTCTGGGTTTGATGCCGCTCATGATAAGACCGTTTGCACATTCGACCTGACCGTTTGTTTGGGGATGGTAAACGGAGGTGTAGTCGAGCTTATTGCCCATGTTGTTGCACCAAGTTTTCACTTCATTGGCTGTGAAGTTTGAGCCATTGTCAGTAATGATGCTGTGGGGGACGCCGTAACGGTGTACAACCCCGGATATGAAGTCTATCACTGGTCCGGATTCGGCTATTTTAACTGGTTTGGCTTCCCCCTTTAAGGGGTCCGACCATATCCAGCCCCCAGACCACGGAGGGCCAAGTAATGGGGATTGTTTGGAGAGCGGTGGGGGGCATATGACTCTGATTGGCAAAGAGCTGGCAACCAATGCAGTGTTGGACAAGGTCCTGTGCGTCTGCTCGGACTGTCGGCCAATAAAAACATGTACGTAAGGCCTTGCTGACAAGTGCCCGGGCCGCAGCGTGGTGCCCGCCGAGTCCGACGTGGATTTCAGCCAAGAGCTGCCGCCCTTCCTCTCCGGAGATGCATCTTTGGAGCACCCCGGTCGCACTTTTCTTATAGAGTTCTCCCTCATGGACTTTGTAGACCTTAGAACGCCGCACAATACAACGTGCTTCATTTTGGTCCTCGGGGAGCTCCTGCCTATTTAGGTAGGCCAGGAAAGGCTGGTTCCACAAGGTGATTACAGCCATGATTTCGTGGGCCGAAGGTGTTATTTCGGTGGCGGAGCCTCCGATTACGTCCGATGGTTCAGAATCTGGGGCTGTGTTCGGATCCGGTTTAGTGTTGCCGGACTCCCCTTCCCGTATCACGGATGGCTTGAACAGCCTTTCCAGGAATATATTAGGTGGGACAAGGTCGCGCTTAGCGCCAATGCGGGCGAGGATATCTGCTGCTTGATTGTTTTCTCGAGCCACAAGGTGGAATTCGAGCCCTTCGAACCGGGCTGACATTTTGAGGACGGCGTTATGGTAGGCTGGCATTTTCGGATCCTTGGCATCAAAGTCTCCGTTTATTTGTGATATTGCAAGGTTTGAATCCCCGCGCACCTCCAGGCGTTGAATGCCCATAGAGACTGCCATCCGAAGACCATGGAACAGAGCCTCGTATTCGGCTGCGTTGTTGGAGTCTGTGTATAATATTTGGAGTACGTACTGGACCGTGTCTCCGGTGGGGGAAGTCAGGACTACACCTGCCCCTAATCCGGCCAGCATTTTAGAGCCATCGAAGTGCATGATCCAATTGGAGTACGCGTCGTACTCTTTAGGGAGTTCGGCTTCTGTCCATTCGGCGACGAAGTCAGCCAATACTTGCGACTTAATGGCCCGCCATGGTTTGTATGTTATGTCGAACGGGAGGAGCTCGATGGCCCATTTAGCAATTTGTCCCGTAGCGTCACGGTTGTTTATTATGTCATTGAGTGGTACTTCGGAGGCCACCGTAATCGAACATTCTTGGAAGTAGTGTCGTAGCTTCCGGGATGCCATGGAGACCGCGTATGCTATATTTTGATAGCGCGGGTATCGGGATTTGCATGGGGTGAGGACCGTGGACACGTAATATACCGGCTTTTGGAGCGGGAATTTGTATCTGTCTGCTTCTTGTTCGACGACGAGTACTGTGCTTACCAGCTGATGTGTTGCTGCTATGTACAATAGCATAGGTTCGCTGATATTTGGCACTGTCAGGACTGGATTACTGGTGAAAGAACATGCGATGCCCCCATCTTTGGTTTTGGTAATTGATGACAATCTCTATGGACTAATGGTTGCCTTCAGTTATATTTGAAGGGTTTGTCCATAGGCTTTTCTTGGAGTCCATTTGTTGGTTTCAAGGAGAGTTTTTGATGACCAAGGTGCTATTAAGGAATTATCCAAAGATTGGTCATATGAGTGTTGTGCTTATAGCAAGCATGTCTTGAAAAAGAAGAGTGTGTGATCATTCATGTTTACCTTCAAGACATCATCCAAATGAAGAGAGTTGCAAAGATTCAAGGTTGATCAAGACTAAGTCAAGAGTGAATCAAGTTCATCAACTCACAAACCGTAGAAGATGTACCGAGAGGGATCAAGTGATCCTATGGTATGGTAAGCATTGTCCATTATGCTTTGTGTGCTAACCCATGGTCTTCGTGAGAGTTCTTTGTGGGGTTAGGTTGTGGTGTGCAAGTTCAAGTGATGCATCACGAAGAGATCAAGTGCTTGAAGCTTGTCGTCCATTGTGGTGACAATGGACTTGTGAAGATGAGCGGAAGAGGGGCTCACCCATAGTTGAGTATGGGGGAGCAATCAACTAGCCTTCATCGAGCCAACGCAATCAAGAAAGGTGGTCCATCTTGAGGAGGAGTAGATCGTCATCAACTAGCTCAAGTAGACTTTGTGCAAGGCAAAGGTTTGCCCTTGATAGGTTTTCTATTTTATCGGTCTCATGGTAGTTGTGGGAGACCGGATTATAGGATCGATTGCCGTACTATCAAGGGGGGCTCTTGATGAGTTGCTTGATCATATCGTTCGTAGAGAGCTCAAACCATTGCATTCTTGCATCATCTTTATTGGTTCTTGTTTGGTTCTTCTCCTTGTGAGTTTTGGAGCTTATGGTCATTTTTATAACAAGCTCGAGTTCATCGAAAACATAGTTTGCATGCATCTTCTACGATGTTTTCGATGTTGGAGGTTCTGCCGGTTCTTCTCTGTTGGAGGTTCCTCTCCTCTCTTGTTTGGCATACCTCCCCTGCCTCTTCTCTGTTGGAGGTTCTTCTCTGTTTTGATGCTACTCGTTATCTTGTATCCAACAAGCTTGAGTTTGCTCAATTTTGAGCTCATTTGCAGAAGTTATGGCAGTTCTAGTTTTATTGTTACCCTCTGTTGTCTTCTGTGCAAAATGAAGGACTCCTAGTGTTGCTGATCTGGGCATGCGGTAGTACTGCTCTCCGGAGTGGTAGTACCGCAGGCCCTTGCGGTAGTACCGCTCTGTGGGAGCGGTAGTACCGTGGGCTCAGGCCAGACGCAGCTGCTCGAGCGGTAGTAGGGGCGGATGTAATTTTTTTACATCCGCGCCCTACGCGGTAGTACCGCGCCGCGAGTGCGGTAGTACCGTGGGCTCTGGCCAGGCTTAGCAGCATGAGCGGAAGTAGGGGCGGATGTAATTTTTACAACCGCGCCCTACGCGGTAGTACCGCTCTTCGTGTGCGGTAGTACCGTGCCGAGTTTTGCACAGGTCCTCCCTCAGCGGAAGTAGGTACGGAAGTAATTTTTTACATCCGTGCTTTCTCTGCGCCTAGTGTTGCCTGCCTTACGGTAGTACCGTAGGGGTGCGCGGTAGTACCGCTCCGACGGCTCTACCGCTCGTTGCCCTGTGCAACAGTCCTTCATCTGGCCAGAGCTGCACATGCAGTAGTACCGCAACCTGCAATGGTAGTACCGCAGCCAACCGCGGTAGTACCACTGCTCCCTACGGTAGTACCGCGTCGTGCGGGCTGAGTGAGGGGATAACGGTTGGTTTTTCTCCCCACCTATAAAAGGGGGTCTTCTTCCCCATTGAGACTAATCCTTCGAGCTCATGTTCTTCCCCCATTGTTGACCTTCTCCGATCTTGCTAACTCTCAATCCCTCCATGGATTCTTGCTAGTTTTTGAGGGAAAAGAGATAGGAGATCTAGATCCATGTTTCCACCAATCGCTTGCTCCTCTAAGTGAGGGGAACCCCTTGGATCTAGATCTTGGAGTTCTTCGTGTTCTTCTTTCGTTCTTCCTCTCATTTTCCTCCCTAGCATTAGTTGCTTTGGTGGGATTTGGGAGAGAAGGACTTGGGCACTCCGTGTGCCCTTGCCATTGCATTTGGTGCATCAGTTTGAGTTCTCCATGGTGATACGTGGAAGTGAATTTTGAGAAGCGTATTACTCTTGGGTGTTTGGGCACCCTAGAGCTTGTTCCTCTTGGGTGACTTGGTGCCCTAGACGGTTGGTGGTGTTCGGAGCTCAATCATTGTGGTGTAAAGCTCCAGGCAAGCGTCGGGGTCTCCAATTAGGTTGTGGAGATCGCCCCGAGCAATTTGACGGGTACCGGTGACCGCCCCCAAGGGTTGCCAAAGTGTACGGGTTCGGTGACCGCCCCCAAGGGTCGCCATTTGTATGGGTTCAGTGACCGCCCTCAAGGGTCCCTTAGTGGAATCACGGCATCTTGCATTGTACAAGGGCGTGAGGAGATTACGGTGGCCCTAGTGGCTTCTTGGGGAGCATTGTGCCTCCACACCGCTCCAAACGGAGATTAGCATCCACAAGGGTGTGAACTTCGGGATACATCGCCATCTCCGCGTGCCTCGGTTATCTCTTACCCGAGCCATTTACTTATGCACTTTACTTTGTGATAGCCATATTGTTCTTTGTCATATATCTTGCTATCACATAGTTTCTTATATTGCTTAGCATAAGTTGTTGGTGCACATAGTGAGCCTAGTTGTTTTAGGTTTTGTGCTTGACAAATTAACCGCTAGGTTTATTCCGCATTTGTTCAAGCCTAAACCGTAATTATTTTATAACGCCTATTCACCCCCCCCCTCTAGGCGACATCCACGATCTTTCAACTGGCCAATAAGGTCTTTATTTCATCCAGTCCGGCCGCGGCTGCATCCGTCCACACGAAGTGTTCAGTGCGTCGAAGAAGGCGGTAAAGGGGTAGTGTTTTTTCTCCTAATCAGGAGATAAAGCGGCTTAAGGCAGCCACGCATCCAGCTAGTTTCTGGATATGCTTGAGGTCTGTTGGGATAGCCAACTGTGACAGAGCTCGGATTTTGGTCGGGTTTTCTTCAATTCCTCTATTGGAAACAATGAAGCCTAGCAACTTCCCGGAGGGTACGCCGAAAACACATTTTTCCGGTTTTAACTTGATGTCGTATGTTCGGGGGTTATCGAACGTAAGCCTCAGGCCATCTATTAGGGTTTCGACGTGTCTTGTTTTTATGACCACGTCATCCACATATGCCTCCACTGTTTTGCCGATTTGCTTTTCCAGGCATGTTTGAATCATGCGTTGACAGGTTGCGTCGGCATTTTTAAGCCCGAAAGGCACAGTGTTGAAGCGGAATGGACCATATGGCGTTATGAAGGCCGTTGCAGCTTGGTCGGACTCTGCCATCTTTATTTGATGGTATCCGGAGTATGCGTCTAGGAAACACAATGAGTCGTTTCCTACGGTGGTGTCGATGATTTGGTCGATGCGAGGGAGGGGGAAGGGATCCTTGGGGCAAGACTTGTTGTGGTCTTTGAAATCGATGCATAGGCGCCAGGATTTGTCCTTCTTCGATACCATTACCAGATTTGCCAGCCAATCCGGATGGTTGATATCTCTGTTGAATCCGGCCTCAAGTAGCTTAGCTAGCTCTTCTCCCATGGCTTGCCGCTTAGGCTCTGAAAAGCGCCTAAGAGTCTGTTTGACTGGCTTGTATACTTTCAGTATATTGAGACTGTGTTCGGCCAGTCTGCGTGGGATGCCCGGCATGTCCGAAGGATCCAGGCGAAAATGTCCCAATTCTCGCGTAGGAAGTCTCTAGTGCGGCGTCCATTGTGGGGCTCAACTGTGTCCCGATGGAAGTTGTCTTCATGGGGTCCGTAGGATGGACCTGGAATTTGACTATCTCGTCTGCGGGTTTGAATGAGGTGGACTTGGGTCGTTTGTCGATTATCATGTCGTCCCTGTCGACTGTGGTGCACAACGTTGTTAATTCTTCGGCCGCTAGGGCTTCGGATAATGCTTCCAGGGCTAGTGTCGCGGTTTTGTTTTCGGTGCGGAGTGTGACATCCGGATCATTGGCTAGAGTGATGATTCCATTGGGCCCAGACATTTTGAGCTTCATGTAACCGTAATGGGGTATAGCTTGAAAGCTTGTGAATGCATCCCGCCCTAAAAGGGCGCGGTATCCGCTGCTGAAAGGGGCCACTTGGAATGTGATTTCTTCGGACCTGTAATTCTCCGGAGTGCCGAATACCACATCGAGTGTGATTTTTCCCGCGCATCATGCCTCCCGACTAGGGATGATTCCCCTGAAGGTTGTGCCGCTTTGCTCAATGTGGCCTTTATCAATTTCCATCTTGTTGAGTGTTTCTTCGTAGATCAAGTTTAATCCGCTTCCACCGTCCATGAGTACTCTAGTGAGCCGAAATCCGTCCACGATTGGGCTAAGGACCAAAGCGGCTGGTGCCCGGACTGTCTGGAATTGGGGTTCATCACTAGCACTGAAGGTTATAGCAGTGTCGTTCCACGGATTTATTTTTGCCACATGGCAGATTTCAGCGAAATTTCGATGAGCTTGCTTGCGCCTATTATTTGAGGCAAAAGTCTCGAAGACTGTCAGTACCGTATTGTTTTCTTCGGCGGGGTGTTGCTCTGCTTTGTGGCTTACCAGAAGATCCTCGCCGCTTTTTGCCACCTGCTGGAGTATCCAACATGCTCTAAGGCTATGCGTTGGCATAGTATCCGGCATGCTGTGAATTTTGCATGGCCCGTTGAGCCATTCTTCCAATACGGTTCCATGCCTTGGAGTGGGCTTTGGTTTTTTGGGAATTGGATTGGGTAACTTGCGAGAGTTTACCCTTTTAGTTCGGACAAAGGATTTAGTGAGAGCCGGATTATCCCAGAAGTCTGTTTGGGTTGTCCAAGTGCTCTCCATCGCACAATACTTTTGTACTATGGCTGCTAAGTCGTCAAAGTGTACTATGTCACCGCGACCTATAGCATTGAGGATTCCTTTGTTCGTGCAGTTTTTGCAGAAAAGTGAGATTGCGTCTTCCTCACGACAGTCCTTAACCCTGTTTAGCACAAGGAGGAATCTGGCCCAGTAGCGATGTACTATTTCTTGGGGCCCTTGTCTGATATGGGAGAGATGGCTTAAGTCTGGGTGGGTGGGTGTAGCTGAATCTGGATTCTGATCCGATCTAACGCCCAGGGGCAGAGGAGCTTCCGTGCTTGACAGCTCGGGATCCAGGGTGCCGCCCGATTTTTCCGGCCCGATGCCCGGTTCTAAGTCTGGGGTCTGGGTCATGTCCTCCCGCGAGCAGGTATCCGACTCAAAGAGCTCGGTGATCCGGACATAATTCATCCTAAAAATAGAGGGATAATCCATGTGTGGCTCTTCCACTACTGCTATCTCGTGGGTGACCGGTGGGGTTTTGATATCCCTCTGGTCGGGTTTAAGCCCGATTCGATCATAGTTTGTAGCAACTCCCAAAGCGGCGATGCAATCCAAGAGATCACTGAGGGAGGAGAGCTCTATTGGATTCATCTGTTCGGCGAGTTCTGAATTGATGTGGAGGCTATTTTTGATGACCTGAGAGGTCATGGTCGGCGCGGAAGCCGATCGGGCGGCCATGACGAAGCCGCCTAGTCGGAGAGTTTGGCCTACCGGCAGCGCTCCCCTAGAGGAGATGTTGTCATTGACAACGAGACGGGCCATCGAGCCTTGCAGCGACGACATAGAGGAACTCTCAATGAAAGCACCAATGTCGATGTCAAAACCGGCGAATCTCGGGTAGGGGGTCCCGATCTGTGCGTCTAAGGCAAATGGTAACAGGGGACAAGGGACACAATGTTTTACCCAGGTTCGGGCCCTCTCGATGGAGGTAAACCCCTAGTTCCTGCTTGATTGATATTGATGATATGAGTAGTACAAGAGTTGATCTACCACGAGATCGTAGAGGCTAAACCCTATGAGCTAGCCTATGATGATTATGATTCTGTCTTCTAAGGACTAAACCCTCCGGTTTATATAGATACCGGAGGGGGCTAGGGTTTACACGGAGTCGGTTACAAAGAAGGGAATCTATCATCTGGATCGCCAAGCTTGTCTTCCATGCAAAGGAGAGTCCCATCCGGACACGGGACGAAGTCTTGAGTCTTGTATCTTCACGCTCCAATGATCCGGACAAAGTGTATAGTCCGGCTGTCCGGATACCCCCTAATCCAGGATTCCTCAGTTGTTGCCAGGCAGACGACTTTAAATCATAAGGGAGAGTGTGGTGCCACAACTGCACTTCCTCCTTTGCTACCTGGCCATTGAGTTGCCGCACAATGGGCACACGTCGTTGTCGGGGGTCGGGGTCACTCACAATGGCAGAAGGGTGTCATCCATAGTTCGGTGCGCATCATGGTGGAGGCAGCTTGATATAAAAACCCTAGTCAAGGGGAGAGAATTTGAGCGGCGGCGGTGCAGCCTCATTCTGTAGGAGGATCCTTGCACGGAGGAGAATCGACCACTAGAGAGAGAGAGAGAGAGGGAGAGAGAGGACTACAGATTGTCATTTAATAATAGATTGCCCTTTAATAATAAAGAGAGAGATTATAGACATGTAATTGATACCTTTCCAAAAATGTTGTGTTGTGCTATCAAACATTGATTTTTTTCCTTAAATTTGGTTTGTAATGATTGATTACATATTGTCGTGATTTATTTCTTTACATAAAGAAATTACTAAATATACCCAAGGGCGGTCTGCATGATTTGTGTAGATTTGGTAGATAAAACCGGATTAAGTAGATCATTGGACTAAAAACCGGTTTGAATAAATTGGTGGGATTAAAAAATTTGGTGGTGGTGGTGGGGGGGGGGGGGTTTACCAGAATGGAGGAGACGCTATCAACTCACTATGGCGTATAGGTCTGTGTCGATTCTGATAGTATGTAGAGTACAAAATAATTGGTTGGCCAAAGAAAAAATGAATCGGAAAAAGGAAGCAAAAGAGTGAAACTTAGAAGAAAAAAGGAAAAAAACGCACGCACATGTCAAATGGGCCGACCAACTTTGATTAAAGTTGATCTTTTGGTAAGATTAGATTTGTTTTGGGTATGAGTGGTGAAAGTCAAGGAAATGTTGGTTTAGTTGAGATTTTGTTTAGATTTGATTTGATTAAGCTAATGCATGACATTGTTTGGGAAAAGTGCCAATTTAATTGAATTTAGTTTTGGAAAGTGTCAATTCCGGTAGTATGCCGAGCACAAAATAATAGGTTGGCTATAGAAGTATCTCTACTACTTAAAAAGAACGCAAGGTTCCCATTTTACCTTTCTTTCTACTATCCCTTGTCCAATCTCTCATTTATATGATAATCCATTATCTTAATTTACTTGCCTTTTGAACCAATTCCGTTTTAATTTGTTTACCAAACTTCTAATCAAAATACAAGGTAATTGACGGTCACAATTTCATGAATATTTATTTACACAAGCGCATTATTATTGACAGGTAAATCATCAGCTAACATACTAGAATATTTATATCCCATTGCAAACGCACGGGCATTGTTCTACTTAAACAGAAAAAACAAAAAACAAACATACAAAAAAACGCTTGCACAAAATATTAGTTGATATTTTTGGCAAGATTTGATTTGATTTGGGTTATACGCAAGTTTGGCTCTAGTTGAGATTTTCGTAAGATCTGATTTGAATGATTTAATGCATGACATAGTTTTAGAAAGTGCCGATTTAATTAGTTAATGCACGTGTCAAATGAGCCGACCCAACTTGGTTGAGCTTCAACGAAAGGTCGTCTGTATGACGCTCGTGGGCGTAATATATATGACTTGGGTTGCTGAGAGTAAGGCGAGGCTACCAACTCCCCTTTAGGAGCAGAGATTAATGCATGACATTGTTCGGGAAAGTGCTAATTTAATTGGGTTTTGTTTTGGGAAAGTATCAATTCTGATAATATGCTGAGCACAAAATAATAGATTGGTCATAAATATATTAACTTGAAAAAAAACCAAAAAAACTGAAACATACAGTACTAACTCCTCTATAGTAGTCGAGATTATCTTGTAACTAACATATCAATAGTAATTCAAACGATTTATAATTGCAGTGCCACTGGCAACTCTTGCTCCCCAAGTGAAGTATCTGGCACTCGTGCTAATACATCGAAGCTCAACATGTTGAGAAAACTCTCGTCGGCTTCCATCAGCAAAGAAGTCGACACAAATTTCATGTAGTACTATATCATATAACCTACCACAATTCAAAAAAAGAACATCATATAGCCTACCTAGCAGCACCTATATCAAAGAAAATTCTCTAAATAAATAGCACTAGAACAGCTCTAATCACAGCAACAAACCTTTGTCTTATTTCATCTGCACACAACCGACAAGTATTACTCCCTCCGTTCCTAAATATTTGTCTTTCTTGAGATTTCAACAAGTGACTACATACGCAGCAAAATGAGTGAATCTACACTCTAAAATATGTCTATATACATCCGTATGTGGTAGTCCATTTGAATCTCTAAAAAGACAAATATTTAGGAACGGAGGGAGTATATGGTAGAGACATTCAGTAGCAGCCAAAAAAATAGTAACAAAATTCTCTATCTCATTCTTATATACCAGCACTTCAGCAGGAGCGATTCTGTCTTAGCAGCAGCATATTCAGTAGCACCATATTCACTGGGAAGCACACACATGTACATTGCTGGCTCGGGCTGAGACCAGGCAATTAGAGAAAAACAACACGAGAGCCGGCCACAACTGCTCAAGCCGCCACCGCATTTGGACCTGAACTGGCCCCGCGCGCCTACCGCTGGTGCTGCACGTCCGCTCCGCCTTCCTCAGTGAATCAGACACGGCTGTGCGCGCCGGCCGCCGGATTCGGCACGAATGCCAGCGGTGACGCTCCGATCCAGGCTAGCAGCGGCGAAAAGGCCATACCTCTCACGAAAGAAATGCTGAATTATACTGTAGATGGGCATTGGCTCATATAAGACAAGAATTTCTGATGAATCTCTAAGGTCCACGTAGGTTCATAGAAAGAGGTCGGAAGTTTAGTAGCATTACCGCTAATGGAAAAAAAACTGGACTCCTTTATAAGGCAGCTCTACCACAGGCATTGGAAGTACGAGAAGATAAGTTGTACACGTGTGCTTCTCCACCGTTCGCCACGCGCTTCCCATGCGTCCTATTTCGTGAATGACCAAGCTCAGACCTATGCATTTTATTTTTCTTGGCCACGAATGGTTAATTAATCTCTGATTAGCGAGTCACCAGCAGAACCACTGTCCCAGGCCCATCTACCCGACGATATATATATCCTAGTCGTCATCCATTGTTCCTCTCATTGTGCTAACTTCGGCGATCCCATCCCGACGACTGCGTGCACGAGCGGTCGGGAGAGCAGACCTCTAGACCCCATCCATCGAGATCCTACATTGGGAGAAGGCGATGAGGTTTTTGGGGAGTGCCTCGGCGCGACTGCTCCCGGTTCGTCCGCGTCTCCGTCCTCTGCTTCGACTACCTCCTCGACACCGACACCATGGGTGAAGACGCCGCTGCCAAGAAGAAGACCATAAAAGAGGTCAAAGCCGCTCCATCCGATGTGGTCTTAGCCTAGCATACTGGATGGTATTATTTTATCCGTCCCCTATTTTACTCGTTCATGTGCTAGCCATATATGCTATGTACATAGATGTTTCAGTTTTATGTTTTATGCGTGCTCACGTGTTCAAGTATCGATATGAGTCACATACCGTTAATTTCATGTTTATTATCTGCTCGTGGATTAGATTAAAAAGTGCTAATATATCCAACAATCCAAAAACCTTATTTTTGGCACTTTTCGATTCAAGGCTTTGCTGCAACATTGAAGTCGGTCCCGTTTACGGGAATGAATCTTAAGCATTACTAGACAAAAGACACCTTGTGGCTCACCGTAATGAACGTGTGCTGGGTCGGTGTTGTGATTCTCAGTAGAATGATTGATCCTAAAAAGGAGAAGGCATTCGGGGAAGCAACCAATGTATTTGTGGGAGCTGTTCTGCGTGTGATCAAAGATAAGTTAGTTGACGCATATCCCCATATGCGAGTGGCGAAAAACTCGTGGGATGCGCTCGAAGCTAAGTTCGGAGCAACCAATGATGGAAGCGAGTTGTATGCTATGGAGCGGTTCCATGACTACATGATGGGTGCTAACCGTCCTGTTCTGGACCAAGCTGATGAGATATAGTGCATTGCTAATGAGCTGGAGCTCCTGAAGCGTGATTTACCGGACAAGTTTGTCGCGGGTTGCACTATTGCAAAACTCCCTCCTGGATGGAGGAACTTTGTGATGACCCACAAGTATAGGGGATCAATCGTAGTTTTTTCGATAAGTAAAGAGTGTCAAACTCAACAAGGAGCTGAAGGAAAATGACAAGCGGTTTTCAGCAAGGTATTCTCTGCAAGTGCTATAAGTAGTGATAATAGATAGTTTTGTAGTAAGGTAATTCGTAACAGTTAACAAATAACAATTGTAATAAGAGTGCGGCAAAGTGGCCCAATCTTTTTTAGTAAAGGACAAGCTGAAATGACTTCTTATAATGAGCAAAGCGTTCTCGAAGACACATGGGAATTCTCTTCTATTCACGTTCATCAAGTTTAGTTGATTTCCCTACTTTGATAATTTGATATGTGGTTGGACCGGTACAAGGGTGTTGTTCTGACTTGAATAAGCAATCCTTTTATGAGTACCCCCTCTCGCAAACATCCGCAACTACGAAAGAAGAATTGAGATAAATCTAACCATAGCATGAAACATATGGATCCAAGGCAGCCCCTTACGGAATAACACATAAACTAGGGTTTAAGCTTGTGTCATTCTCGTAACCCATCATCTACTTATTACTCCCCAATGCCTTGCCTTAGACCCAAGTATGGTGAAGTGTCAGGTAGTCACTACAAAAAAAATACACTTCCGTGATGATACGTGTTTGTCACAGTAGGTCGCATTTTTTGTCATGCATGTACATCCATGACAAATTTATGACAGAATCAAGATAGTCATACCTGTGTTGTCGTAGAAGTGTTCCATGACATTACCAAAATTATCATCACGGAGGTGTCCACTTCCATGACGATAAATCACCCGTCACAGAACTGCTTTCGTCAAGGGTGACCGACACGTGGCATCCACCATAACGGAATGCCGTTAAGCTATCGGGTCGGGTTTTGGATCCGATAACCCGTTAACATCCCCGACCAATGGGGATTTTCCACATGTAAAATTATCATTGGCTAGAGGAAACATGTGTCGGCTCACTGTTGGGACAGATGTCATCCACTCATTGGACAGAAGGCGCCTATGATACGTCGACACATGGCACGGCCCAACAGAGGCCCATTCCTGTGAAAAGGCCGGCCCGTTTGACTTGGTCAAAAGGTGGTGGGCCGGCCCATGGAAACCCTGTTAACGGCCTGTTCGCATATAGCCCATTTAGAGCCTGCTAACCCAGGGCCCGTTACGCCCTATTCGAATTAGGCCCAGTAGCGTCATCTGGGCCATCCAATATGATTCCAGCCTGTTTTCACTTCTGGCCCATGTATGGCCCATGACGTCTTTCGGCCCATATGAGGCCCTATGTAACTCTTGGCCTATTAACGGCCCGTGGTGAAACTGGCCCGCAATGAACAGTCTATCACTTTACACCCACTAACGGCCTGTGGTGAAACTGGCCCGTAATGAATAGTATATCACTTTAGACCCATTAAGGGCCCGTTATTCAGTTGAGCCGTTTCCAGCAAATGTTATCTTTTGGCTTTCTCAGAGCCCATTTATTCTTGGGCTCATTTCCAGCATTCGTTTACTTACAGCCCGTTACTGTCATTTTCTGCTTGTGGGCCATATTCTGTCCGTGGTTACATCGGCCCGTTTGTGGTCCGCTAATACGTTGGGCCGTTTTCATAGCATCATCAAATACGGCCTATTAACGATGGCCCGTTATGGTCATACGGCCCGTATAAGGCCCATTGATGATACGGCCCGTAGAAGGCCCATTATTTCTACGACCCATAGAAGGTCCATTGTTTCTACGGCCCGTAGAAGACCCATTGTTTCTACGGCCCGTAGAAGGCCTACTGTTTCTACGACCCGTAGAAGGCCCGCTGTTTCTATGGCCCATAGGAGGCCCAGTGTCACTACAGTAAATATTAGCCCATGGTTATTGTGGCCTAGTTTTAAAAAGAACTGCACTGACTACAAGCAAACAAATAAACAAGACAACAAGGAAATAAATAAGCAAGCAACTTATGCTAGGCTATCACGGCTGTTACACATATTACATCCACTGGGCATCAAAGTTTGCCACCATTGCAAATATAGGGAACAAAGCAACATATCATATACACTGGTTGTCAAAGTTGGCGACCAGCGTAAATAAACACCACAGCAAAACAAATCCAGAACTGAAACCACTTCAGAAGATCTGAAGAAACAATATCCTGGGTACCCATAATGCTAGCTAGATGCTTAGCAAGCTTATTAACTTTCTCTTGTTTGGCGCTTAAATCCTCCAGCGCTTGCTGTTGCACCAGAAAATATGCATCTGAATTCTACAGGGACTTCCTCGGTCCTTCAGCTTCCTGTCGCAGCACATCTGATCGATGTCTTTCAACTTGAAGTTGAGACTCAAGAAGACGAACTAATTCAGGCAGCGAGTTCGAAGAGCTTGTGCCAGCAGTAGTGGCCAGTAACTCGAACACTACATCAAGATAGGACTTGTGGGTTCCCTCACTATCGTCAAGATAGTTTTTATCAACTTTCTTGGAGACCAACAAGGATGTCTCACTATCTTGAACCTTATCTGCATTACTTCCTTTACCATTGGATAACGCGGTACTGTTCTCCAATATTTTGTCTGCATTCTAAAAGAGAAACAAGCAGACACATCACATGTTTACCATGTTGTATATGAAACTCATTTTGGTAAATGAGTTCAGTAGTAAAGGGACAGGATAACAGCATGAAACAAACATATATCTATGTGCCATGGTCACTTTATGGTCTATATCATTCCAGTTTTTGTTGCCAAATCAAGATAGAGACACAGTTCAAATAATATTTGTTCAAGAAAAAGAAGAATAGACAGAATATAAGTGTGGGTAACTATAGAGCAATAACAACACTTGTAATGTGCATGACATGAGAACATAACTGTTTATTCAATTGAAACTGAAATCAACATAGAGCAGGTTACAACAGCAAACCAGTTAAAGAAACAGGTTTAAAACATACCTGTTGCGCCATTGGAGTTTCAATTCCATCCTTCAAATTTGAAAATAGTTAGTGTGAGTAAATACAGTAATGCAAGAGCAAAGGAGTATGAACAATAGCTACAGAACCTGACCTGAGAACAAATCTTCTTCTCCTTTAAGCGTTGAGTTGGGATTCAGAGTGGTGGTCCTCATGCTTTGGGCACTGCAGTTCGCTTACTAACTGCTCGTGTTTGGGTGTTGTGTGGTGGAGACGGTGTTGTGTCAACTGGAACTGGGTTACTATCTACCGGGGTTGGGGTTAGAAGGGGTGTAGCTGGTTCTCTGTCCAACTGGGTAGGGGTACAATCTGCGAGAGTCTGGGTTATGTGTGGTGGATCTGGTGCTTGGGCAAGTACAACCGTGGTTCTTTCTGCATCAACTGGTAGCATTATCTTTTCTGAAGATCGTGTTGTTACTCCCTTAGATACTTCCATCACGCTCTCCAATTCAAATGGCTGATAAACAAGAAAAGTAACTAAAAGTATAGACATTGTATGATAGACAGGTGCAACGGATAGTGGGGAATAAAAGAGGGCATGAAATAATTCATATTTATGTTGTCTAACCAAACAGGATAGCATGACACAATTTCACATATATGATGGCTAACTAAACAGGATAGCATGACACAATTTCACATTATGATGGCTAACTAAAAAAGATGCAAAGACATAGTTCAAAATATCAGACTATGTAAACAGAATGACATGACATAACTATATAATGTGTTTATTAAATAGGTTGGCATGCCATAATTCACATACATTCATGGATAGAATGCCATAATTCTAAATATGATGACTGTAAACACTAAACAGGATGAGATGATATAACTATATGATGTATTTATTAAATGGGTTGCCATGCCATAATTCAGATAGATGATGTGTATGTACTATGTAAACATGATGGCATGATATAATTCAAATATATGATTTATATAGTAAGCAAGTAAGCAGATGGCAATCTATATATGATGTAAAAACTAAGCAATGCAAGACAACATGCATGACATGGGTAATATAACCCTGCCAAGTTTGAGCATAGACCTCAGGGGGGAAATAGGACTGGTCATCAGTCTCCGAATCCTCCTCTAAGGAGCTCTCTGTAGCCAGCAAGATGTCTGCTTCAGCAGGTAGCATTGTCTGCTCTGAATACCTTGTTTTCACTCTAGATACTTCCATCAGCGCTTCAAATGGCTGATGCATAGGAAGAGTAGTTGAATATACAAACGTTGTCGACAAATGGAACACGTAATACAAAAAAATGATAGCATGATATAATTCACATACATGATGATTGGCTAAACAACATGGCATTGCATAATTCACATATATAATGCCTTTGCAACAAGATAGCATTGTATAATTCACATATATAATGTCTTGCAACAAGATGGCAATGCATAATTCACATATATGGTAATTAGACACTGAACAGGTGGCATTCACGCAAAGCATGTCTAAACTAATCAAATGGCATAGCAACGCGAGACACCATACGCACGATATGAGCAACGTAACCCTGCCAAGTTAGAGCATACACCTCAGGGGGGGGGGGGAATAGGACTGGTCATCTGTCTCTGAATCCTCCTCCGAGGAGCTATCCGTAACCAGCGAGATATGCGCTTCGTCAGATAGCATAGTCTGCTCAGAAGACCTTGTTTTCACTCCAGAATTTGCCATCACCGTGTCAAATGGGTGATGCACACGAAGAGCAGTTGAATGTACTAACATTGTTGACGAATGTAATATGTAATGAAAGAAGGATGACCTGATACAATTTACATATAAGATGACAGGCTAAGCGGGATGGCATTGCAAAATTCACATATATGATGCCTGGCTAAACAAGGTGGCGTTGCATAATTCACATAAACGATGAATAAACTAGACAGATGGCATTCACAGAAAGGATGTCTAAACTAAGCAGATGACATATTTGATGTATAAAGTAAGCAATGCAAGACACCATATGCATGATATAACCAACATCAGCATGCCAAGTTAGAGCGAAGACCTCAGGGGGTAAATATGAGTTATCTTGTCCTTCTGAATCCCCCTCAGAACAGATATCTTCCTCTCGATTACAATCCGAAATGCGTGGAGGGGGGGGCTGCCTTTGCGCCTAACATGGAGCGACGTCTGCATGAAATTATATTGCCACGCAAGGCTCATCTCTTTTGCTCTACATGTTCATTTCCATTGTTTACAATAACTGTCATGCATAGGAATAAAACATAGTGAGATTATGTAAGGAGTGCATGCAGAAATCCAGAGTGATGGTAGCAACCTGTGGATAGACCCAAAACCAATAATAGCAGGCAGATAATGGCTTTAGTTAATAAATACAGATAATGGCTTCTTTACTGTTTGTTTCCCACCCAACATGAAACTCATAGTAGACACCGGAGATTAACCAGATAGTAGATAGATACTATTGATAGCGGCCCCGATATGTACCCCACAACCATTTAAAAACTCAAGTTTGACCATTAGTTTGGAGCTGACTCAGAGTCTAATCGGTGAACAGGACGATAAGGTAGCATGTAATATTAAGTGATGCATAACGTAAGCAGACACGAAAGAGTGCGACCTCTCTTGCGGACCCGTGTAGTCCTCGAGGTCATTTGCTCGGTTGATGATGGTAATGCAGTTTTCATGGCTGCCAGCAGCGGGGAAGAAGATTTGAGGCGGCGAAAGACAGTCTGGAGGCCGGATCCCTGCTGTGCTGGACCCTTCTGTCATTGGAGCAGCTGAGCTGGGGTGGACGACGGCGCAGCAGAAGCGGGACAAACCACGCAAGGTTTTCTTTGACAACTATCTGTAAGAGAAGTAATTCTGTAAGGGCTCGTTTGAATTGGAGGATTCCAACAATGCAGGGATAGGAAATAGACAGGAATAGGATAGGAATGCACGTGCAAAACAGAGAATTTAAAAACACAGGATTTCTGCCAATCTGGGTGTTTGATTCACAAGAATTGGAAGATCACAGGATGCAAAGAAGCATGGTGAGATTAAGTCAAACCACAAGAAAATGTAGGGTTATAATGCTATTATGCTACTATCTCTTAGTCTTCTGCTTCATGAATAGGAATTTGAAAAGGAGGACAAGTGAAAATTAAAATTCCTACGTTTTTTATTTCAAGGAGACACTAAAGGAACAAATCTGTCTGCTCAGTGGACAATATATATAACATGTAGAGTAAAAAAGAGATGCAACAAGTGTACAACCTCTTTGGCGAAGCCATGTTGATCTCAGCGTGATTGGGTTGGCCGGTGAGGATGCTCCGGCTGAATTTGCTGTCGGAGGAGGGGAAGAAGATCTTAGGTGTCTGGAGATGGAGCCTGAGGTACTGCTCCGTTGTGATGGAGGGTTTCGTCGTTGGAGCAGCTCCGGTGAGTTGTACGATGCCGAGGCTAAAGCGGGACAAGATAGACAACGAACCACGTTAACCTGAGTGGAATTCTAATAGCATCTCCAATACATGACGTAAAATACATAACCAGAAAGTGCTAGATGTAAAATACATCAGCCGCTCATCTCTGAACTTAACTGTCGAAACTGAACTTAACTGTTGAAACTGAACCTAACTGTCGAAACTGAATTTTGCTTTCGAAACTGAATTTTGCTGTCGAAACTGAACGCACTAGCAAGGTGAGGCTACATGTCGGTCGACTAACTTTTTCATCTCTGGTCAGTCGATTTTGCAGCCATTGGATACGAAATCAAGGGCCTGCGGTTCATCTTCAACCTCCACCCCCCTGAGCCACCAGCCACCACCGGCCAAACAGCAGCCCCCGCCGCCCGTGGCCGGCGGTGCGCCGCCCCTCCCGCACCGAAAACACTCCCAACCGCCGGTCCGCCGCCGCCTCGGCCATCCCTCGAGCCCCCCCCCCCGTGCTGAGCTTTTTCTCCAGCGATCCCCATGCCACCGCCCCACCAACGCCCCGCCACCGCTGGCGACCACCGCCCCCATCCTGAACCCTAAGATAGATAGTGGGGTACCTCTCCGGCAAGCCCCCCTCCCCGCTGCGGCTGGTTCTTCCTTCACCCCGGCGAGCCCACCCCTTGAAAATCAACTGACAAGAAAAGTCGATTTAGTCGACTAAAGTTTAGCCAAATCGGAGCAGCATCGCAAGCAAGACCAAGAGCGAGAGCAGCAACGCGAGCAAGAGCAATAGCAAGAGCAGACCAGGCAGGGGACCGAGAGAAAGAGCAGAGCAACAGCGCGAGCGAGAGCTAAAGCAGCAGCAGCTCCTACTGATGTGGACGTCGCCGCTGAGGGAGCGACACCGTGGAGGAAGTGGCCGGCGATGCCGCCGTGGATGGAGCCGCGCCGTGTCGGCTCGGGACCGAGCGCCGGCAGCACCGTGAGATCGAATCAAGAAGAAAATGTGGTGATTAGTGTACAACCTCTTTGGTGGCGCCGATTAGGCCACAACTTCATCCCAGGAAACGGTGATGATGATGCTCTTCCGGTGGTGCAGGTGAAGACGGCGGTATGGGAACGGAGGTGGCACGAAAGACGAGGGGAACATCGGGGCAGCTCCTTGGAGGTGGAGGACGGGGTGGCTGGACCGGCGGGACAATGAGATCGATGATGGATCCTCATCCGGTATGGTGGATGAGGGACGTCGAGGTGTTGCTGTGGACGACATCATCGGGGAAGAGGCTCCGACTGGGTGGCGGACGGAGCAGGGTGTGGGGTTTTGTCGTGGGTTTTCACGGCCTCGGTGTAAGAATGGGTGGGCGGATGGGATGGTAGTGGGGAACCATGGCTTAGAGACGCGCTTGTCCGAAATGTGGGGTAAGTTACAAAAGTACCCCCACCGATTTGAGGCGGTTCTTTCGGTTCAGGGGTACCACGGGCATTTCGCGTGTCGGGATTTCACAGGAGGTGGGAGTTTTCGCGCGCGTTGTTTTCGGAATAGCAAGGCGCGGGTTGAGATGGATGGAGTTGTCGGAGCACAACGAGACAAAGATATATCTTAAATATTTTGGGCTACCAAGGCGCGGGTTGAAATTTCCGGACAAGCCTAACGTGTATTGTACCAAATCAATGCGCACTACAAATGTCATTCAAAACTTTGAATTCATGTTATGTTCAATTAAAATATTTTGCTACGTGTATAATGCATGCAACCTACTACTCAAATGAACGTTTTAGTGCATTCCAAACGTATATACTACCGCTTCAATATGAACTAAATATGAATAAGATCTACAGTAATGATTGTTGTGAAGTCAAAGCATTTGAATTCATTTATCTGTTTAAATAAGATCTACAATCATCATTATTGTCAAGTTAAACCATCGTTTGTGTATTATCTTCACAGCACACCACATGATCAGTATCGAGTTACATATGAACTATGTGTACTATATGAACTCGAACTAGATTTTTTGAATCCACTTTATTTTGATTTCAAATCACATTACATTTCTAGCTCTAGCTAGATCTTCATAATCTAAACCATGTCTCATATGTATAATGTGTTTATCACATTATGTATGGTGCCCCGCCCCGTACGCCTACAAGTATTTAGATGTGAGTTGCAAACACCACACATTACCACAAATTCAAATAAAATGTGAGAATGTTCGATATATAATATTGTTTAGATTGCTCGATATTTAGTTGTAAGCTGCAAACGCTGCACATTATCACAAATTCAAATAAAATGTGAGATTGTTTGAGGTATAGTATTGTTTAGATTGTTTGGCATTTAGTTGTGAGTTGCAAACGCCATGCATTATCACATTATGGTATAACATGTGCACAACACGTGTATCACCGCTATATTCATGGATGCAATGTTTAAAACACTATGATCTCCTATTCAAATATATGAATCCGCTTTCATATTAAATTATGATCTTTGTTAGTCTCTTACACCCACACAATCCTCTAACCTTTGTAGCTACCACTAACTTTCTCTCGTGCATGCACACGCCCTCCTCGCCCTCTAAGGGAGTTTCGGACTAGGGGGTGTCCGGATAGACGAACTATCATTATCGGCCGGACTCCAAGACTATGAAGATACAAGATTGAAGACTTTGTCCCGTGTCCGGATGGGACTTTCCTTGGCGTGGAAGGCAAGCTTGGCGATACGGATATGTAGATCTCCTACCTTTGTAACCGACTCTGTGTAACCCTAGCCCTCTCCGGTGTCTATATAAACCGGATGGCCTTAGTCCATAGGATGAACAACAATCATACCATAGGCTAGCTTCTAGGGTTTAGCCTCCTTGATCTCGTGGTAGATCTACTCTTGTAACCCACATCATCAATATTAATCAAGCAGGATGTAGGGTTTTACCTCCATCAAGAGGGCCCGAACCTGGGTAAAAACATCATGTCCCTCGTCTCCTGTTACCATCCGCCTAGACGCACAGTTCGGGCCCCCCTACCTGAGATCCGCCGGTTTTGACACCGACATTGGTGCTTTCATTGAGAGTTCCTCTGTGTCGTCACTGATAGGCTCGATGGCTTCTCCGACCATCACCAACGATGCAGTCCAGGGTGAGACCTTTCTCCCCAGACAGATCTTCGTATTCGGCGGCCTCGCACTGCGGGCCAATTCGCTTGGCCATCTAGAGCAGATCGAAAGCTACGCCCCTGGCCGTCAGGTCAGATTTGGAAGTTTGAACTTCACGGCTGACATCCGCGGGGACTTGATCCTCAATGGATTCGAGCCACAGCCGAGCGTGCCGCACTGTCACGGCGAGCATGATTTAGCTCTGCAGCCGGACAATACCCTGGAGGCCGCACTCGAACCCGCTCCGATCTTCAATTCGGAGCCGGCTGCATAGATCGAGGACGGATGGCTAGACACCGCCTCGGGGGCTGCAACCTCTATGGCGATAGAGCCGAACACTGACTTTGTCCCTCATAAAGCTCGTGACTCCGAGGTGCCGGACTCCCCGCCGGACTCCGAACCCCCCGCGCCCTCCCCGATCGAATCCGATTGGGCGCCGATCATGGAATTCACCGCAGCGGACATCTTTCAACACACACCTTTCGGCGACATCTTGAGTTCGCTGAAGTATCTCTCGTTATCAGGAGAGCCCTGGCCGGACTGCGGTCAGGAAGGTTGGGATGCGGACGACGAAGAAATTCAAAGCCCACCCACCACCCACTTGGTAGCCGCTGTCGACGATCTAACCGACATGCTAGACTACGACTCCGAAGACATCGACGGTATGGGCGACGATGCCGGAGACGACCAAGAACCAGCACCTAACGGGCACGGAAAAGCCACCCCAGCTCACAACGTATACATGGTGGACACACCAAAAGGAAGCGACAATGAGGAAAAATGGGACGTGGCGAAGGACAACTCCCCCAACAAACAAACAAAGCGGCGACGCAAGAGCCGCTCGAAGACCGGCATCGACAAAAACGGCACCCATACGGACCCAGCCCTAGAGCAGGGCGAAGCAGTGGACGACGCACACGTCAACAAGCAGCCAGCCGGACATGGACTGGACAAGCAACCCATCCCCAGTGAAGATCATCTCACATCACCAGAGAATATGAATCTTCGTAAAAGGCTCGTCGCCACTGCAAGAAGTTTGAAGAAGCAAAAGCGGAAGCTCAAAACAGCGGAGGACGCACTCAGAATGAGATGGAGCAAAGTACTCAACACCACAGATAAATATGGCACTAGTCACCAGACAAAGAGCTACCCGAAGCGCAAGCTGTTGCCCGAATTTGACGAGGAGGCCTTAGAGCCCCCGCAGTCAAAAAAGAAAGAAGCCGCCTGGCCGGATAGACGACCAGATGACAGGCCAAGAGCAACAAGGGGCGCCGCACTCAAGCCGGCACACGATCAGCATAAAGATCCTCGGAAAAAGGATAACCCGGCCAGGTCTATTTATGGGCCAAAAAAGAAGACCCCAGGAAGTAACACAACCAGCCGAGCATTTGAAGACAACGGCACACCCAAATACAGGGGCGCCGCACACCCACTATGTTTTACCGACGAGGTACTGGATCATGGATTTCCAGCGGGATTCAAACCCGTAAACATAGAGGCATACGACGGAACAACAGACCCTGGAGTCTGGATTGAGGATTATATCCTACACATACATATGGCAAGAGGAGACGATCTCCATGCCATAAAATACCTACCCCTCAAGCTCAAAGGTCCGGCTCGGCATTGGCTTAAAAGCCTCCCAGAAAATACGATTGGAAGTTGGGAAGAGCTTGAAGATGCGTTTTGAGCAAATTTTCAGGAGACTTATGTCCGGCCTCCGGATGCAGACGATTTAAGTCACATAACTGAACAGCCCGGAGAGTCAGCACGCAAATTCTGGAACAGGTTCCTCACTAAAAAGGACCAAATAGTCGACTGTCCGGACGCTGAAGCCTTAGCAGCCTTTAAACACAACATCCGAGACGAATGGCTCGCCAGACACCTCGGCCAGGAAAAGCCAAGAACAATGGCCGCACTAACAAGCCTCATGACACGCTTTTGCGCAGGGGAAGACAGCTGGCTGGCTAGATGTAGAACCAGCGACCCGAGTACATCCGAAATCAGGGATGGAAATGGGAAATCACGACGCAGAAAAGATCAGCGCCGGAATAAGGAAAATGGACCAAATAATACGGCGGTCAACGCCGGATTCAAAAGCTCTCGGCTGAACAACAAAACACTGCCCCTCAAGGACAACAGTGACGAGCTATCCAACCTAAACAAGATTCTGGACAGACTGTGCCAAATACATGGTACCTCCGGGAAGCCTGCAAACCATACCCACAGAGATTGTTGGGTCTTCAAGCAGTCCGGCCGACTTAACGCCGAACACAAGGGGCTCGACACACCAAGTGAAAGTGACGAAACCCAAAAGCAGCGCTCCGGAAACCAAAAGACTTTCCCACTAGAAGTCAAAACAGTGAACTCACTTCACGTGATAACACGCAGCGCGGCACCTGCCATACCAGGACACCGTCCGCAGACTGGGGATAGAACCCACCAAAATTCGCTATAGCAGCACTTCCTTCAAAGGAGTGACGCCAGGCCTTTTAAGGCAATTTTACGGGCTCTGTACCACTAGAGGTCGTGTTCAGTTCATCCGACAACCTCCGTCGCGAAAAGCTCACTCTCCATCGCCCCATTTAATAGTAGCCCTTAAGTGCTACTGGGGCGCGAAGCTTTCGCCTGCTTTAATGCAATACAACATTACGCGTCTCTTACGCTTAGAAATGCCCGGTCCACGTGGCATAATTTCACAACTCTGAGTGTCTCTCGACCACAGAGAATGTGCGACTGCTTCGACAGCCACACATTAATCAGACCTTGCAGGTCAAAAGTCCTTGAAAAACAGGCCATTTAAACCTCGGACATGGTTAGACAAGTCCGGCGTAAGCTAACAAGGGGCTTCCCAGCCGCATACCCCTTTTTTTAGGGGGCCGCGCATAAATGATGAAAGCCAATAAAGCTCAACTTTCTTCATCTTCCAAATTATAGTTTATTTTAATACAATTTTTGCACGATATTTCTTAGAAACTAAGTCCTTCTCTTTTACAGATGAAGCACGTGCTACACCCGTCCAGGATACAGCACAACGGAGACACATACGCAGACGTGCAGTAGGGACCCGTTGCAAGGATTCTTTTCAGATTAAGACCCTGCGTAAACCTTTCTTACTATCTCTTGTTGATACACATCCCCCGGTTTCCTACCAGAGCCCAGGAGGAGGCTGGCGTTTTGGCATCGGCCGCGTCAAAAGTTCCCGCCTGTACCTGGATACTAGGGGCTTAGGGCTTTGTTCGGCCCAATATCATAAAGACCGAACACCTTAGGGAGTGTCCGGCGTCTCGAGTTAGGCCTTATATGCATCAGCTCCGAATCATGTCTTTGGTCAAATGTTGGGTTTGCCCGGGTCCTGTGTTTTGCTGCCTTACGTTCCGTATCATCGGCTAACGCGGCACCAGGAGAACTACTGCGATTGTGCCCCGGTTCGGCCAGGAGAGCACCTCAGTAGAGAAAGCCGAAAACTGACTGTCATGATATAGCGAGAGACTGGTCAACCACTCGATCGACCATTGGAATGTTTAGAATTCCTCCGCTTTGACGAAGGACCGCTTCCCGGTCAGGCACATACGCGCCCCGAGTTCGGAGAAGCGCGGTGCCATCAGGGGCTATATAGTAGCCCCACATTCGAGCTCCTATGGCTAAGTGAAAGTGATAAAGCATTATAGTCCGGTTGCCTAGTTTGCTACGCTATCACCTCCTTAAAAGGACCAAGACGTTGGATTAAGTGTGAAGAAGCGATTTTCTTTTTGCAAACACCCCCGCACCATGTGCGTGGGGGCTGAAGCCAAAGACTGCCATCTTTCAGATTATACATATATATACGGCCGCACAGGAGATAGTTCAATACTTGAACACACAAGTATAAAAAGTCATTGCATTATAAACATGATCTTAGAAATCATACATGTCATTCAAACATAACATCTTTCGAGCACTGCGACTCTATTATACGAGCGCCCTGCAGGACTTCCTCAAAGTAATGCTCGGTGGGGAATCGGCTTTTGTCCGAACCCCGGGATGCAACAGCGGTGGCATCCATCTCCGCCCAGTATGTTTTACCACGGGCGAGAGCCATCCGTGCACCTTCTATGCATGCCGACCGCTTCATCGCCTTAATATGCGGCACTGCCCCAAGGAATTGCTGCAACAAGCCAAAATAACTCTTCGGCTTGGGCCTTTTCGGCCACAGATGAGTGACCACATCCATCATGGCCAGTCCGGACAATCTATTCAGCTCAGCCCACTCAACCAGCCGATCACTCAACGGAAGTGGACGCTCCGGACTATGGAATTGAGACCAGAAAAGCTCTTCCATTTCATGATCCTCCTGGCTTCGAAAGTGCACGACTGCGTCAGCCGCACTCGCCGCCAAGTCCAGATAAGGATCCTCCGCACCGTACAATCGGCCCAGCTGAGCATACTTCGGATCCGTGAACTTCCTACGCAGCATAAAGGGCTTTCCAGCCACAATGTCTCCGACCTGACGCAGTTCCTCCTTCATAGCCCGCATCGCACTACGGGCATCCTTGGCTTCGGCATCGGCCTTCTTCAGGTCCTCTTGCTCCGCTCGGCGTTCTCCTTCAAGAACCTCCAGGCGGTCGGTAGCAACTTTTAATTTCATGGCCATTCCGGCCATCTCCTCCCTGCTTCGGCAGTGAGCAGCCTTCTCGGCTTCTAGCTCTTCCGCTGCCTTCAAGGCAGCCGCCTCGCTTTTTCTGGCTTGCTCCTTGGCCCGAGCAAGTTCTGCTCGAAGGTCTTCCACAGCAGCAGCACCATCTGCATCAAGCATACAACTTGTAAGGAATGGGCATCAGCTCCCTTACTAAGCGACCGCGGCGCAATCACATACCTTGTGACTCATCAAGTCGTTTATTGACCAGCGAGATGTCCGCATCTGCAGCGTCGAGTTGCTTCTTCAGCTCGGCGAATCCATCCGTCCGGCTGGCCACCGAACGTTCCGCCACCTGCATAGGAAAGGCGACAGTTAATAACTGAGATTATGATCCTAGGCACGCTGCCGTTTTCGACAGCATACCAAGTCTCAGGGGCTACTATACAGGGCGCACTTCATGTGCAAAACTGTCAACAGGTATGTCATTTTTTGCGTACCTCAAATCCCGTCAGTAAACTTCCGACGGCCTCATACAACCCGCTTTCGGCGGACGAGATCCTCTCAATCACATTACCCATTAATGTGCGGTGATCTTCTGAGATGGACGCCCTCTTAAGCAAATCCTGCAGCTCCACCGGCCGTACTCCAATGGGTGCCGAACTCTCCGGCCCCGCCGGACTCGGGGAGACCCTCCGCGACGACACCTCAGGGTCGTCCGCCCCGTGCGATGGGGCGGCAGATGGAGGCGTTTCGCTCTCCATCATCTCCGGACGAAGGTCTCCCGAAGATGAGCTGTGCTGAGATGGGCTGAGATCCGAACTACAAGGTAAAAACTTCGGTTACCTTTAGACATTAAGCAGGGGTGTCTAATAATTATAAAATCCCCCTTTTTACTTACGGCTCGTTAGAGGGCTGATTCCTCCGAGGAGACAGTACGGCCGGGGCTCTTCCCGGCGCAGGACCTTCCGGTACAGATTTCTTTCCCCGCTTTGAGGCCTTGGCCTCCGGGTCTTCGGAAGCGGTCCTCTTCTCCCCCTGGAAGGAGGGACTCTCGATTCCTCCCTTACTAAAAACCTCCTTGGCAGAGGTGACAGTTTCCCCGTGCCCCCCTTCGCCCTCATTCGAAGGTGCAACCTCCAACATTTTGATTAACACGGGATCCTGCATGGTCTCAGGGAGGGGGGCCGGACACCGTATCAGTTTTGCTTGCGCTATCCACTCCTGTCCAGGGAAAGCTGGTTAAAAGGCAAGCTCACGATAAATAAATGGACGGTGTGTCCGGACACAGGGCTAGTTACTTGAGTATCCGGGCGATTGCAGCTTAGGCCAGCGTCCTCGGTCAATTCCGGATGCGTCTCTTGCGATCCGAAGAACAGTTTATACATCTCCATGGGTGTGAAACCCATGAAGTGTTGGAGAGCTCGTGGCCCCTCCAGATTAAATTCCCACAGGCGGAGGGGGCGACGTTTGCAGGGCAGTAGGCGCCGGATCAACATGACATGTACCACTGCGACCAGATTGATCTCCCTTTCTTGGAGGCCTCGAATCCGGTCCTGCAATAGGGGGACGTCTTTGGGCGGCCCCCAGTCACGCCCCTTGTTGACCCATGACGCCAGCTGCTGTGGAGGGCCCGAGCGAAAGACGGGCGGCGGCTTCTGCCTGCTGCCTCGGGGAGCAGTGATATAAAACCACTCCTGTTGCCACAAGCCGAGCTCCTCCTGGAAAGAGCCCTTGGGCCATGGAGCTCCGGCCCTCCTGCTTATAACCGCCCCTCCGCACTCTGCCTGACGCCCCTCAATCATCTTCGGCTCCACGTTGAAGGTTTTGAGCCACAAGCCGAAGTGAGGGGTAGTGCGGAGGAAGGCTTCACATACGACAATGAATGATGAGATATGGAGGATGGACTCCGGAGCCAAGTCGTGGAATTCCAGCCCATAGTAAAACATGAGCCCCCTCACGAAGGGATCCATCGGGAAGCGTAAACCCCGACGGAGGTGAGACACGAACACGACGCTCTCGCCAGGCTCGGGAGTTGGGATAACTTGCCCTCGGGCAGGCAGCCTATGTGAAATCTCGTAGGTTAAGTACCTGGTGTCTCTCAGCTTTAGCACGTCCTCTTCCGTGATGGAGGAGGGCATCCACCGGCCTCGTAGGTCAGGACCGGACATTGTCGAAGATCGAAGGTACCCGAATTTGGAGCCCTAGGTGTTGGAACTCGGGGGAGGGGCGGATTCGATAGAGGATTGAATAAAAAGAACGGGCCTTGGTCTCATTATAAAGAGGAAGAATACCAAGAGTCGTCCCCGTGACCGTTTGGAACCCGCCTTCGATGGAGGGGGCGTGGCGACGGGCGCGGTTGGGTTACCCACGTCCGTATTGATGGGAATCCCGGAATAAGGGAAACACGATATCTGCTTCGACAAGACGTGCCAAGGAAACAGCTTCGCTAAACGCGCTGAGGTGGAACAATAAAAACAATTTGAGTAAAGGCTTGGAAGTGGTGTGACGTCACGCCGCAGAATACGTCAGCAGATTGATCTTGTGTAATATCATTCTCTCTACGGTGGTACGTGGAATTCATTTTTGCAGAGACGGACACTATCCTGGTGTTCACGATCTTCTATAAATTATTTGAAGGAGGAACCCGCCTTGCAATGCCGAAGACAATACACGCGCCGGACTCGTCGTCATTGAAGCCTGGATCAGGGGCTACTGAGGGAGTTCCGGACTAGGGGGTGTCCGGATAGCCGAACTATCATTATCAGCCGGACTCCAAGACTATGAAGATACAAGATTGAAGACTTCGTCCCGTGTCCGGATGGGACTTTCCTTGGCGTGGAAGGCAAGCTTGGCGATACGGATAAGTAGATCTCCTACCTTTGTAACCGACTCTGTGTAACCCTAGCCCTCTCCAGTGTCTATATAAACCGGATGGCCTTAGTCCATAGGACGAACAACAATCATACCATAGGCTAGCTTCTAGGGTTTAGCCTCCTTGATCTCGTGGTAGATCTACTCTTGTAACCCACATCATCAATATTAATCAAGCAGGACGTAGGGTTTTACCTCCATCATGAGGGCCCAAACCTGGGTAAAAACATCGTGTCCCTCGTCTCCTGTTACCATCCGCCTAGACGCACAGTTCGGGACCCCCTACCCGAGATCCGCCGGTTTTGACACCGACACCCTCCCCCTCCCTCGACATTCTATCCACCGGGCACATTCATTTTTTTCTTTAGGTCATTCTCCCAGAGTCTCTACAACTCCTTTCCGACACACACCGGTCGATAAACCTCTCCAGCGATGCCTACCTACAACATACACACACAGCTTCAATCTCCTCGTTTATGTGTCCTTGCCTCGTGTCTCTCATATCGTCAGACACACGTGTAAACTCCCACCCCTCTTTTAATCGATCTCACAACTGCACACTTCTCCCCCTATCTAGCTAGTAGTTGGGCCTCTCGCACCACCTCCTAGCTCCATTCTCTCTGTCTATCCGTCTCGCTGGGCCTTATTTGCCTCTAACAAATGGACGTACACCGACCGATCTCTCGCTATACATATAGCCAGCTAGGTCCTTATAACTTGTTTTTACCCACACATCGATCGATCTACCTCATTAGTTGTGTCTCTCCCTTCCTCCGACAAACAACAATTGATCTACCGATCTAGTTAGGTCTGCTTACCAAACACATGGTTCCCCTTCATCATCCATGGATGCATTCCAACAGATCTATCATGCACAGGCACACACAGAAACACATCCCCACTCTTATTGATAACATTGCAGTTCCACCCTCAGTTTGTCTAGTAGGCCTCTCCCAACATCTCCGAGAAGCAACTCCATCACCCATCCAGCACTCTACCCCTCTCCCTCCCTCTCCCTCCCTCACTCTCTCCTCTTTCTCTCTGTCCCATCATATTTCCCGTCCTTCAGTTATGTATGGATGTCGACCGATCTCCCTCCAGACATAGCTGGGTCTCTCCTTCTCAACACATATACGAGTCGCTCTACCTCTATAGTTAGGCCTCTGCCTACCCCTCCCCCACCCCCTCCCCCCCCCACACACCGATAAATCAAGCGCTCTAGTCATGTCTCCCTACCACACACAAACTTGACATGTGCCCTCTAACATTCCGGTAGGCCAGTCGCCTTATATCTTTGACTTGCACACACACACACACACACACAATTTCGATGGCTCTCTTCATCGATCTCGCACCCGCCCATACTTGATCCTCTCTTCGACTTTATTGATAGCTATGACCCCTCCCTCTCTTCTCGTGGATTGCCCAACTCTCTATGTATGATATGGATAGGCCTCCATTTCACACACATTGCATGCAAAATTTTGTTTGAGATGTCATCGACACATATTCCCACAAATAATTCACGAAATCAACCCCCACCCCACCCCCACCCCCCACCACAAAACAAAGAACACTCACGAACGCGGTTTGTATCTCTCACACACACCCACGTAGGTGGGGGACATGCACGAAGAGAAGAGGTGCATGCACGGCGCACATACTCCCGTCTCTTTCCCAACCACACCCGCGCGGGTACACGATGGAGCTCATTTCTGTACGAAAAAGGTAGCCCACGTGGTAATTTGGCACGTGTACTCGTTGTCCACTTGGTGGAGGGAGGATCATCTACCACGGGTGAACAAACAAATTGCGACTTGACGCGTTATGTTAAATTAAAAAAAGAGGCAAACCATGTGGGGCCTACCTTAGAGGCAAGGTTCTATACACTGGAGTACTTTTGATGTATCCCGTCAACTCGTAGAACGAGGATAAGCTTGCTTAGTACACCGTCTCCCCCGCCCATGGGCGCGGTGGCTCGCAGGATGAGGTGAAGCTTGCTCCTCCCTCGCCCATGCGCGCGATGGCTCACAGGACGAGGAGAAAAATTTACTACTCCCTCCATTTACTCCTTGTCCCTACTACCTTGGTTATAGAGATTATATCATATTGTTTGGAATATATATGTCCTTTAGTAGATTTCAATATGAACTACTAGTACATACTCCAAACATTGATGTATATAGACGTATTTTAGAGTGTACATTCATTCATTTTGCTCCATATGTAGTAGCACTCTCCCTCGCCCCTCGACCCTCGCCCACGTGGTGGACGTGCAGCAATTCATTCGGTCTCATATAGCCAGAACAATATATACTGCACTACCATTATTGCTCGACTTACCGAAGAGGCGAAGAGCCAATCGCAAGGTTAATATTTTGGAGATGCCAAGCGCAAGGTTATAGGAGAACGAGTAGTAGGTGCCGCGTCATTTATAAATAATTTTTTTCTTCAATGGCACGTACGCAATATGATAGGTTCATATGGAGAGAAAAGGAAACCGCTCCACTATATACATAGTCAGGACCGGCCAACCTACATGGTTGCTTGTTGGGTTTGCTCTCTTCACACTCTCTCGCACAAAACGACTGTGGCCACATCTCTAACATCCGGGCGGTTCACGTCCGCTTGGGGAAGGGGTGGATGCTTAGTGTAGATGCGGTGGCCATCGCCAACAGCGAAAACCCACTATCGGCACATCCAGAGCAGGGGTCCCCGCTGTTCTCTCTCACAAAGCTGGTGAGGTTTCCTTCGTCCCTTGCTCACTGCCGCGACGTGGGCAGTTGCCACCTCCGCCGCCCTCCTCAAGGTTGAGCTACGTCCCTCAGGTACAACTCCCTTTACAGTCGGCTTGCACCACTGCTCCAGCTGCCCACGTCACTCCCTGTGGATATTTCTCTACTTCTTTGCCCCGCACATACCTGATACCTCTACTGGCTTCTACGTACTGTATTTGTGATGAGTTTATGTCTCATCAACTAGTCCTAGTAATCTTATTCTAATCACGCTTCTTCAATTTCTTTGCTACAGGGATGCTCATCTCGATTTTGGTGAAACTGCACAAAATGATCCGATGGTCAAAAGGTAGCAAACTTCATTTATTAGGAAGCTTGAACGTTTCCAGCAAATTGAAGCCTGGTCAGGGTTCACGGTTCAAGGGCTAGGGACTGCATGGATCGTTTTTTTGTTTAGCTGCCTCTGTTCCAAAATAAGTGTCAACTTTAGTAGTAGTATGACTTTGTACTAAAGTTTGCACAAAGTTGAGACACTTATTTTGGAACGGAGGGAGTACATATTTGCTATGATCTATCAATCATTGAGATGCAATAGCATGCATGTTAGTCTCCTTTGTATTTGATGAAATGTTGCAACGGGCAACCTTGGACGCAAGATACATGTAACAGGAGCTGGAAGCTTCATAGCATTGTACAAATTTATCTCGCTGGTAAATTATAGTACGTACTAGTACTATACTAGTACTTCCTCAGTTCCTAAATATAAGTCTTTGTAGAGATTTGACCATTAACCACATGCGGATGTATATAGATGCATTTTAAGTGTAGATTCATTCATTTTGTTCCGTATGTAGTTCACCTAGTGGAATCTCTACAAAGACTTATCTACTAGTAATAGCTAGCCCCCACTACTAGGAATTCTCTATCCTCTCCTTGAGCCACATCATCAAAATTGACGTAGCCGTTAGATGAAGTAAATCAGTCATAATAGCCGTCTGATCTAGACGTTGAGAGGCTCCGCACTAAGCCACATGCAAGCATGCAGAAATACCGTGGCACATGCATGTGAGTGGGTTTTAAATCACATCAACATGTCTGCATGCAAGCATGCACCGGTAGCATGCATGTAAGTGAGCTTTTAAGTCCCATTAACATGTCGAAAAGAAAAATATAATCCCATTATACAGTAGGAGTTGGCTGATCTTTTTTCCTTACGTGGGATGATCTAAATGATGATGGGAGTTTATTTAGTTTGTCTACCACATTTGTCATGCGGTTCTAGATTTCTTTTAGTTCTATGAAATCGATAATTTTGCGCAGAGAGATATACCGCTGTTCTGCGGCAATGAGCGGGGACTCATCTAGTAATATTTAGGAACCGAGGGAGTACTATGTAAAGAGTTAGGTGTCGCACGGTGATAGTGTGAGGTGGGCCATGTAATCACTGAGCCTGCGTGTTTTCACTACTCTTGCACTCCTCCACTATAAGAATGGAGAAAATTGTAATCTACTACCTCCTT
This sequence comes from Triticum aestivum, assembly GCF_018294505.1. Classification (NCBI taxonomy): domain Eukaryota; kingdom Viridiplantae; phylum Streptophyta; class Magnoliopsida; order Poales; family Poaceae; genus Triticum; species Triticum aestivum. The sequence continues at coordinate 507,397,769 of NC_057807.1, forward strand.
TCGCCGAAAGCGTGGGACATCCAGCAGTCCTACCACCTCAGTAATAAAGACCAATGAGCCGTCAAATCACATACACCCGGCAGTAAGTTGGACGGACGAAAAAACCATCACTCTTGCGCCAATGAGAGGTTGCGTCCGCTCTGCCCGGGCATGAATACGGCACGATTCTTTGGAGCGGCGCTGGCTGTTTCGGGCGGGAAGCACGCGTGGGCGGTGGAGGGGCTTTGGGTGGGCCAGGCTGGTCAGGAGCGGGCGTGGCAGCTGTCCGCATGTCCCTACCAGACACGCCCGGAAACGAGAGGATGCACCGACTCTCGCGGCTAAAATCATACACTACACACCATATCTCTGTAGGAGTAGGTCGATCTGTCGCACTCTCTAACACACACATGTTGTTAAACACACACACGCACACACACGCACCTTGGTCCCGTTGCACCTTCTAACGTGACTTATTACACCTAGATCGAGGGAGTAGTAAGTATACGAGATACGGTGGCACACTAACTTAAGTCGAATACAAGTGCCCAAAATTTGTGTGCATGTTATAATAAGGATTCACTTAAAATAGTACGTGAGTGAACAGAGGGATCAATTGGACAGTGTTCCCGAGCAGTAGCGAGATGTGTGAGGTAGTAAGATACACCGCTGGCGCTTTTAATTTTTCTTATTAATTTGTTTGTTTCACCCTCTGACTGGTGGGACCCAACATACTACGTGGAGAGAGGTAAGGTGACTAAGGCCGCATTATTTCTGCACCACTGTGGATAGTCTTACCACCAAAGCCAAATGACACAATTATGATTCAAATCCTAATGACTCCCCCCCCACAAACAAAAAACATGGCATGCCTGTCACACAAATGCAGGAATGTATAAAAGGTTATTTTACTCTCGTTGAACATAATGGGAGGGTTGTGCAGCTGGTTAGCCTGTTCGCTCATCAAACTTGAGGTCTCGGGTTCGATAACTACACTTGAGCATAATTTTTGCCAGGAGGATTCTTTGACTGGTAAAAATGTTTTCTAGGGTTTGCACGCTTCACACTCACTCTCCAGTATATATATACATGCTCGAGCCTCAACACTTGTAGTTGCTCTCTTCACACTCTCTCGCCCTCTCCCGCTGGAGCCTCAGTGCTTGTAGTTGCTCTCTTCACACACTCTCGCCCTCTCCAGATCTAAACAAGACTTCATTGGCCTCTCTCTCCCCTCACTGCTGCTCAAAGAGCCGGCAGGATCCGTCCGCCGGGAAGGGAAGGAGGCTTAATGCTGTCGCCATCGGCGAGGGAGGGAATCCACTACCGGCGCTGCTGTTCACTTTCCACCCAGCGGCGGCACGGGAGGGCCTCTGACCCCTTCTTCTTCGCCACCATCCCGTCGCCCACCGAACCACGCCCCAAGAACCTTAAGGTATATTTTACTTACTCCACATGCATTGCTCTAGCTGCATGTATACCATGAATCTAGGACGTGGTTCAAAGAGGAAAGGAGTGGGGGAAAGCAGTGGGAAAAGTTGTATATAGCATGAATCTAGGACGTGGTTCAAAGAGGAAATGAAGGGGAAAGTTGTATAGCATGAATCTAGGACGTGGTTCAAAGAGGAAAGGAATGGGGGAAAGTAGTGGGGAAAGTTGTATCGCATAAATCTAGGACGTGGTTCAAAGAGGAAAGGAAGGGGCGAAAGTACTAGTTCAAAAAGGAAAGGAAGGGACAATGCTGTAGAGTTTGAGCAGGACTAGATTTGCTGCGCTCACATAGGGAAAGGTGTCTAAAGATAACAAAACTGGGACCAACACAAATATGCTCCTTGGTTGTTTGTTCTTTGTTGCAACAGACTATGCATGACCACAGTACATCGGTAGATGCACATGGTGCTGGTGGATACGTCTCCAACGTATCTATAATTTTTGATTGCTCCATGCTACTTTATCTACTGTTTTGGACTATATTGGCCTTTATTTTCCACTTTTATATTATTTTTGGGATGAACCTATTAACCGGAGGCCCAGCCCAGAATTGCTGTTTTTTGCCTATTTTAGTGTTTCGAAGAAACGGAATATCAAACGGAGTCCAAACGGAATGAAACCTTAGGGAACATGATTTTCCAACCGAACGTGATCGAGGAGACTTGGACCCTACTCCAAGAAGTGCCAGAGGCGGTCACGAGGGTGGAGGGCGCGCCCCCTACCTCGTGGCCCCCCTGACGCTCCATCGACGTACTCCTTCCTCCTATATATACCTACGTATCCCCGTACGATCAGAACAGGAGCGAAAACCTAATTCCACCGCCACAACCTTCTATATCCACCAGATCCCATCTTGGGGCCTGTTCCGGAGCTCCGCCGGAGGAGGCATCCACCATGGAGGGCTTCTACATCATCACCATAGCCCCTCCGATGAAGTGTGAGTAGTTTACTTCAGACCTTCGGGTCCATAGCTAGTAGCTAGATGGCTTCCTCTCTCTTTTTGGATCTCAATACAATGATCTCCCCCTCTCTCGTGGAGATCTATTTGATGTAATCTTCTTTTTGCGGTGTGTTTATCGAGACCGATGAATTGTGGGTTTATGATACAGTATTATCTATGGAAAATATTTGATTCTTCTCTGAATTCTTTTATGTATGATTGAGTTATCTTTGCAAGTCTCTTTGAATTATCCTTTTTGGTTTGGCCAACTAGATTGGTAGTTCTTGCAATGGGAGAAGTGCTTAGCTTTGGGTTCAATCTTGCGGTGTCCTTACCCAGTGATAGAAAGGGTTGCAAGGCGCGTATTGTATTGTTGCCATCGAGGATAACAAGATGGTTTTTTTATCATATTGCATGAATTTATCCCTCTACATCATGTCATCTTGCTTAAGGCGTTACTCTATTTTTAACTTAATACTCTAGATGCATGCTGGATAGCGGTCGATGAGTGGAGTAATAGTACTAGATGCAGAATCGTTTCGATCTACTTGTTTTGGACGTGATGCCTATATACATGATCATTGCCTAGATATACTCATAACTATGCTCAATTCTGTCAATTGCTCAACAGTAATTTGTTCACCCACCGTAGAATACTTATGCTCTTGAGAGAAGCCACTAGTGAAACCTGTGGCCCCCAGTCCTATTCTCATCATATCAATCTCTATCACTTTATTTACTTGTTTTTTTACTTTGCCTTTTACTTTTTACTTTGCATCTATCTATCAAAAATACAAAAAATATTATCTCTATCAGATCTCACTCTCGTAAGTGACCGTGAAGGGATTGACAACCCCTAAGCGTTGGTTGCGAGTTGCTATCGTTTTGTGTAGGTACGAGGGACTTATGCGGGGTCTCCTACTGGATTGATACCTTGGTTCTCAAAAACTGAGGGAAATACTTACGCTACTTTGCTGCATCATCATCTCCTCTTCGGGGAAATCCAACGTAGTGCTCAAGAGGTAGCACTGGTGCGTCCACTGCCCTGTGCAACTCATTAGCTGTTGTTAATCTATGGCCTTGTTTGGTTAAAAACTCCCTAGTCCCTACCTGCTTGGTTCCAGGGACTAAACATGGACTAGAGGTTATTAAATGACATGATAAAAGATCGTGTTACCCCTAGTAACGAACTAATAGAAACAAGGTGCGATGCGTGGCAGGGGCAACTGTTGGAAAAAGTCCCAAAAAGTCTCCCTCGGGGTCTTCTTTCTTTAGTCCCAAATGCCCACTTTTAGTCCCGAAAAGTCCCTCCTGTTTGGTTTAGATGTGATTGACACGGAGTTTTTTTAGTCCCTACACCAAAATGTCCCAGTAAACAAACACCCTCTAATAATGCCACTGGAAAATTAATGCAATTCCACAGTTAAAAGCAAATTACATGTTTAACAAATTTTATTGTTTATATAAGCTCTATGTTAATATTAATCAATGCCACAGTTTGAGAAATGCTATTGTCTTGCTTTATTTCCCATTTAGATAAGGTAGATGCTTCTTTTTGTTGGCTTCTGTGTCATCCACCGTTATTGACCACTAATTGTTTCCTTTGCACCTCTGTGTAAACAGGGTTATCTACTTCACCTTGTTGCCATTGTGACCTTTTGTGGCACTTCACAAAACACTTTTGTTTTAAGAGTGTTTTGTGCAGTTCAACCAAAATGTCACACCGACAATGTTGCTTGATTGCTTGATCTTAGTGGAGCTGCACAAGAGGAGATCTTACTTCCTATCCGTTAAGGCGAAATTGGTTCAGATCTTGTTCTTGTGAGTTGTTTGAATTCCGCATCATGAGAGGTCAATACTAGCCTTATTTCACATGATTCTGCAGTGTGCTTTCATATGTTGTGCTACTTGTACGATAATGTTGCTTGATGTTAGTGAACTGCACAAATGGAGACAAGACTTCCAATCTGTATGTGCACCGTAGTATCCCATTGAGATAAGATAAGGATATTTCACAACTGCTGGCCTGTATTTTGCCACTTTCATCAGAAAATTTAGTTTAGTACTATACTTGTGCTCCCTAATTGACATGCCAAATCTTACATGGAAGGCGAAGCTTGTCTGTTATTGAACCAAGTGATGAAGGGGAAGAACAAACGGAAGAAAAACAAAAATCAACTCCCGGTGCTGTAATGAAGCACTGGAACTATGATGACACAAGTAATGATATAGTTTTGCATCTTAATTTATTGCTATGGCTGGAACGAGCAATTGTTTTGCCACTGATTTGATGCCATGCATAATTATCTCTACTTGTGCAAACAGGGATCTTCTTTGAAGATACCATATATTTTAGTGGAACTGCACAAGAAGATGTTGGAAACATTAAACTAATCGAGGAGTATATAGTAAGCATGGCCACCCCCGTAGATAGCAATAGATGGTTCCCGAGAAGTGCTTCATCTGTATGCTCTACACAATCAGCCTCCTGATAATGTTGGTACTCACCCACTGATTTCATCCATATGATTGAGCTTTGTCATCTCTATTGGTGTTGTGATACTGTTTCGATACTGTCATGAAAATGTGGTATTGTCCTTGAGAAGTGCTTTATGTCTGTGCTATTTTAAATATTTCCTTTCCTTTTTTTGAGCAAAAATGGATCATCTTCCTCTGAAGAAGAATACGGAGTACGTGAAGTGACTAGTTCCAATTATGCCAGGATGAAGAAGCCCTGTCTATCTTCTCATCAGAAGGAGCAGTTTAAGGATGGTACATTACTCCCCACAAGACCAAACTAACTTCAGCTCAGAAGGACTGACAAATCTCCATTTTTTTGCTGTGATGCGCGAGTACAATGTTGTTCTAGGATTCTTTATGGTGATTTCCATTTTTCTAAAAGTGTGCTCTACATGGACCATGTATGTGCCTGTTGAAACTGTTAATTCATAGTACAGCTTGCTTTATACTAATCACTTTTTTTGTATTTGTGCAAACAGGGGTGCTCAGCTTGATTTCAACGGGAACTGCACAAAATGTTCATGAATACATCGAATCATTCATTTCCACCACAAGAAAGGAGGTGCCCATAAGTTCAAGGCGTTGCAACATATAAGGGCAAAATCATACAAGCTACGCACGAATTTGGTTGATTTTGGTGGAACTGCACAAAAGGAACAGCTGGTTTATTTAGCACGAGGTGCCATGTCAATGTCCGAACTGATCGCAAACCCTGCCCATTCCACAATCGTAGGCATTTGATATTTTGGAATGGGACAACCTTGTCAAATTTTGCTCATTGATTTTAGCAAGATTTGCGTTTGATATTTTCGAATGGGACGCCCTTTGCTGTTAGCATCGGCGATCAATTTTTTCTTTATTCTTTAGTTGTGAAGTAAATATTGCCTCTGACATGTGAGTCGCTGAGATGCATAATCATCGATTGTTTTGAATGTTCTCTATGAATTGCCAGGCCTGTGTGTTTGATTGCAATGTACAGAAACGCTAAAAACCTGCTCAAAATCTTTGTACTCCTTCTGTTCCTTTTTACTTCGCACATTGTGAAAGTGCATACTTTTTTTGTATAAGATTGGTCAAAGTACAGATACTTTGACTTCATACAAAACTTGTATGTAGACTAGAAAGGACCGGAGCGAGTACATCTGAAACTGCTGCAAACGTGGTGATCACCCTGGGAATAATGCTAGTACGTATTGTTTTACATGTTCATCCAATGCCAGTGATACAGGAATTTGAACTAATCGATATAAATTCATACATACACGGTCGGATTTCATATAAACATGCCGGATTTCATTACATTTCATAAATTCTTCAACTAAAAAGGGGTGTTTGCGGCTGCATGCATCTCCCAGATGCAGAGGCTGGGGGTCATCCTCCTTTTCGAAAAAAAACTAAAAAGGGGTGCGCTAGAGGTATAATTAATTAACCGAAGCTACCCACCTGTGTCCCGCTGAGCCGAACAGAAGCTTCAGTGACTTAACTGCAGGTGCAGTTGCGTAACTGAAATGTGGCCTATTGGGCCCACGTGTTAGTCAGCCAACTGCACCAGCAGTTAAGTACAAGCAGCGTTCTTCTCCAGCCAAAGAAGCTAACCGGCCGTCAATGGTCAACCCGCCTAGCTTGGCTTCAACCGGAGGGTAGCAGCGGTGGCCTTACTTGTACCCGAGTGGCGGCGACCTACCATGTTCTACTCTTCCTTGTTTTCTGTGTGGCGCGGCCTCGTTGGCAGCGGAGCGGGGCCTCGGCGGAGCCGGCGATGCCTCTATCTTGTTGCTGGCGGGCGGCGCCTCAGCGGAGCATTGGAAATCCTCCCCCATGTTGCCGGCATGGTGGGGCCTCGGCTGAGCCGGCGATGTTCTCTGCCTCATTGTTGGTGGGGTGGGGCCTCGGCGGAGCCGGCGGTGTCCTCTGCCTCGTTGTTGGCGCCGCGGGGCCTCGGCGGAGCCGGCGGTGTCCTCTGCCTCATTGTTGGCGCTGTGGGGCATCGGCGGAGCAGGGCGTTGTCGACGCCAGCAGAGCGGGGACTCGTCGGAGCCGGCATTGTCCTCTGCCTCGTCCTCGGTCTCCCAAACAGCGCCTCGCCCGCTTCATCGCCCTCTTTGCTAGCCTCTTTGTAGGCGGCCGCAGCCTCCGCCACCCGCATGCGGTACCGCCAGCGCTCGAGGCGGCCCTTGCGGGCAGAGCGGTACGAGTCGAGCAACGCCTCCTACTCCGCCCGCTCCGTGGTGATCTGCTCCTCCGTCTACAGGTGCTCCTGGAGGAGATGGTGGTTGTAGGCGGCGGCGGCCTGCGCCTCCCGGAACTGCTCCTCATGCATCTGCCTTACCCTGCCCATATATTGGGCACGGGCCGCGCCGATGGTCATGGTGCAATGCACTGGCGAGGATGGCACGGAGGAGGGGGTTGGCGCCGGATCGTCGACTACCGTGTTCTCCATTGGGACGTCGTCGTCCTTCGGCTGCCTGCCGGCTAGCCGGTCGGCAGCAATGGCTGCTATCTCCTTGTGGTCCGTCGCCTGCCCGTCCCGAAGAGTGCTGGAGCACGAGGAAGCCATGATGGGCAGTAGTGGTGTGGACAGGAGAAAAGGAACGCATGCGGATGACTGCGGCTATGGCCGGCGCAACAGTTTATATAGCAATGGTGGGCGGGCGGAGGGATGGACGTGTGGCGTCGGAGTAGCCGCCTCGGCAACCGTGTATCATTAATGTGTGCGGCAGATGGACGGACGGACGACACTTGTGTCGTTTGAAGGCGGAGCAATCGCCTGCACCGGGAAGCGGGGCGGCCGGCACTGAATGTTTCGGACGGAAAGCGCGCGCGGGCGAGGAGATCACTTTACTTGAATAGGATGACAATGGGGACCCACCAGGTCTATAGCCTCACGTACGCAAGTGCCTCCTTATTATCTATATATATATATAACTATAATTTATTTTGCTTCCTCCTGGTTTCCTGACATCACGGTCCCATACCATTGTCAACCAATGTACTCCCTCCTTTCTGGTTTATAGGGCTTATCTCAAAATTTTAGTTTTTCCATTTTATAAGGCTCAATTTGGTTGTTTTCCATGACATGTTCAGATTCCAAGGTGCATTAAATCATTGCATGCAAGTATTAACAGAAAATTGACCAATGCATGTACTTTATGCATGCATGCATTGCAATTAATGCATTGATAAACATAATTTTTTGAGGATAACAAGATCATTAATTAGGTGCTTTTGCAAAACTAGAAAAAGTATTCCACCACTCGCCATCTACCTTGATTGGTGAGATTTTTGAATTGAGCATTATAAACCGGAAAGGAGGGAGTAGTCAATAAACGAGAGAATTGCACAAGAAGTGGCTGACAGCTGGGACCAAGCAGCTCGAGCAGTATTTGTGTTTTTGAGGTGTGAGCACTGCAGAGTTTTTTGATGTTTACCCCAGATATTAATTTTTCTCCTCTGAACAACAACGAAAACATCGCTGCAGGTATTAACTGGGCGGGCTGTGGCCCATCTAGCCCAGGCCAGATATCCAGCCCAGATATTAATTTTTTTCAAGCTGAAAATGGCTAGCCCAGCTATACTTTTTTTTAGGAATACCCAGGCAGGGTCAAGTTGTTATTCTCCGCCCCGCTGGGCTGCAAATCTTTCCTAGGAGGGATGCATTAGGCTTAACAAGAAAATGGGCTTTAAGTAATAATAAATGAGATGTAATTATAAAAACTGGGTAGTAACTATAAAAATGCACCAAACAGTGATTACTTTATAAAATATTATTTTTGGAATATTGAAAATTTTAATTTCATTAATTGTTGAGAGCGGAATGTTTTGTTGGATTTTTACGCAATATAAATTTATATTGAAATTATATTTAATCTGACTAGAAATTTCGGGATAAAAATATTCGGATCCCATCAAAATGTGGGAAATTTTATTGAATTCTGTTTTGAACGGTTGGTTGAAATGGGTTGTACTTTTAACAAATTGTAAATGGGCTGTAGTAAATTCCATTAGAATTCAAAAATGGGCTACACATTCTTACAAATCTCAAATGAGCTATAAGTTCTCTGCCACACACTTCTGGCCTTACTAAGTTGACGCGTCCCCTAAAAAAACATAGTTGACGGGTATGCAAGGCTTTGTCAACTTATAGTCAACACACGGTTCTAGCAGCAGTGGCCGTTGGATGTCCATCCAACGGATGCCATGCTTCTTCAATCTCGGATATTCTAGCTTCACCCGCCCAAAAAATGATTCATCCCCCTGACATCTGGGGCGCACCGTTTCGGAAGCAAACCTGTGGGCCTAGTAAGTTCATGTACCAAGGGCTTTGTCAACTTAGTCAATATAAACGACTCTAGCTGCAGTGACCGTACAATGTCCATCCAACGGTCGTCGTGCTTCTTCAACCTCTGGTCTTCTTGCTCCAGCCGCCCAAAGCAGCGCCGGTCGTGCCGCCTGCTCCTGCCTCCCGTGGCCAGCTGTGCTGCCGCGGAGGCCTCACCGCCCCCTACTACTCCCACCGCTGGCCAGGCCATCCCTCCACTCACCCACACCCCCTGTTATTCTGGGGCGACGGCAGCGCAGCCGAACCAGTGAACCCTCGTACTCCTCTCCGCGTGTGCATCCACTTCTGCGACTTCCCCGGCTCCGCGTCGTCCCCTTCCTAGGCCTTGCCGTCGTCCACCGCCGTGGTGCTCTCGGCGCGGCGTGGTCAGCATGGTCAAGGAACGACTTCCGTCGGACGTGGACTATACGTGGAGAGGCTGACAGCTGGGTCCACGGCAGCCGCAAGGAAGTGCCTCCTTATTACGCGTAAAATAATTATTCCTCCACCTGACAGCGGGGACCCACAGGACGGGCCACCGTATTTTGTAAAAAAAATGATTCGCCCCCTGACTGCTGGGACCCACGAGCTACATCTTTGCACGCAAGGAAGTGCGTCCGAAAAAAAACCATTCGCCCCCCTGACTGCTGGGACCCACCAGCTACATCTTCACACGCAAGGAAGTGCGTACAAAAAAAACGATTCGCCCCCCGACTGCTGGGACCCACCAGCTACACCTTCGCACGCAAGGAAGTGCGTCCGGGAAAAAAACGATTCGCCCCCCTGACTTCTAGGACCCAACAGCTACACCTTCGCACGCAAGGAAGTGCGTCTGGGCAAAAAAAAAACGATTTGCCCCCCCTGACTGCTGGGACCCAGCAGCTACACCTTCGCACGCAAGGAAGTGCGTCCGGGCAAAAAAAAACGATTCGTCCCCCTGACTATTGGGACCCACTAGCTACATCTTCGCAGCCAAGGAAGTGCCTGACAGTCGGGACCCACCTGGTCGAAGCGTACGTAGCGTTGTCATCCTGGTCGCGAACATGTACGTACATACTGGTCGATGTAGAGGCGCGCACGTGTCATAGTAGAGGCACGCACATGTCGTAGTAGAGGTGCGCACGTAGCATGTACACGTACGTACAACGGCCAGGGTGCTAGAAAGAAAATACGGCCACGTATGTGTACATACAGGCGGGGTCTCAAACGCCTAGTCGCGCATACGTACGGCGAGGGCTCGTGTTCATGGGGAGGCAACGGAATGCATCGTGTTCATGGGGAGGAAACGGAATGCGTCGTGTTCATTGGGAGGCAACGGAATGCCTCATGTTCATGGGGAGGCAACAGAATGCGTCGTGTTCATCGGGAGGCAACGGAACACATTTGAGCCAACTGGCTGGGTCGAACGGAATGCATGGTCGTGTTCATCGGGAGGGCTTGGACGGAACAGGCGATGGAAACGAGGCCTGGCGTACTGCACAACTGAGAAAACGGACCTCCTACGTTCGGAACGGGGTCCAGTTGATCGGGAGGGGTGTGGCGTACCGCAAAATGGAGGAAACGGACCTCCTACGGTCGAAACGGGGGTCCTGTTGATCGGGAGGGGTGTGGCATACCGCAAAACGGACGAAACAGACTTGTGTTGGAGCGCTACGGTCGAAACGGGGGGAGGGGTGTGGCGTACCGCAAAATGGGACTCCACGAGATACTATTCATCTCCACCGTCGACCTCCTCCAGCGTCCATGGGCTACCGTCGACCCCTCCAGCCTCCACGGGCTCCTGTTCATCCAGCCTCCACCGCGCGGTACTCCACCGGCTACTGTTCAACCACACCTCCACCGTCTACTATTCATCCAGCCCTCCACCATCTACTGTTCATCCAGCCCTTCACACCACAGGGTCCTGTTCAACCACCCCTCCACGGCCACCCCTCCACCGTCTACTGTTCATCCAACCCTCCATACCACAGGGTCCAGTTCATCCAGAGGCAACGCCACCGCTCTTTGTTCATCCAACCCCCCCCCCCCCCCCCGCAACGCTCACTGTTCATCCCAGAGGCGGCATAGATCGGCTTCAGTTAGCAGCAGTAGCGAAGGAATCGCTCCATCGGGTTCAGTTAACAGCCATCGATCGATCGCTCGGGTTCAGTAACGCGTAGCCTGCAGTGCAATCGCTTGGGTTCAGTTAGAGCCCAACGCCTCGCTCAGGTTCAGTTAGAGCCAACGCCTCGCACACATGCGCATATGTGTACGAGAGAAACGCGCATCGCTCCGCCCCTGACCTCCCACCGTAACCAACAACTCCCCGAAATTTTCCTCCCCCTCGCTTCTACCACGGTTTTTTCGTCATGGACGGCCCAAAGAATGTCATGCAGCTGCATATCCGGCCCACCCAGGACGAAAAGCCCATTTTGCTGTCATGATTTTTTGTCATAGAAGTAGGAGCCCACCACATCTATGATGATACCGGATTTTGTCACAATTATCGTCATAGAAGTGTCATAAGTATGATAGAAAAAAATTCGATCGGCCCAAAATGTCACGGATGTGTCTTTTTTTGTAGTGAGTCGACGTTCACATGACACCACCAAAGGAAGATATATATATATATATATATATATATATATATATATATATATATATATGTGTGTGTGTGTGTGTGTGTGTGTGTGTGTGTGTGTGTGTGTCATCAAAATATGAAAAGAATACCAACTTCACATAACTATTTATAACAAGACTTCTCACAAGTCCTCAAGAAAAAAAGTAACTACTCACAAATCATATTCATGTTCAAGATAAGAGGTGTATTGAATATGCTTAAGGATCTAGACATATAATCTTCTACCAAATAAACCAAGTAATATCAACTATAAGATGCAATCAGCACTACTAGCAACCCACATGTACTAATCTAAGGTTTTGAGACAAAGATTGAATATATGAGATGAACTAGGGTTTGGGATGAGATGGTGCTGCTGAAGATGTTTGTGAAGACTGGCCCTGCCATGATGAGAGGATAGTTGGTGATATCGATGGCTTTGATTTCCCCCTCTTAGAGGGAAGTATCCACAACGGAATCACTTTGCAAAGAGCAAAAATGCTCCTGCCTAGGTGTCACCTCAAGACGGGGGTGCTTCATCTCAAAAGTCTTCTCTTATCTTTTTTTCTAGGGCAAAAGGCTTCATATAGCATAAGCAAGGCACCGAAGGGCTGCCATGGGACCCACAGGCATCAGGGCGCATGTTGCCTTGTGAGTAGCAGCCCCCCCCCCCTCTATTGGTTCTTTTTTCTAGTGTTTTTTATTCAAGAAGAACTCTCCATGAAGTTTCAGGTCATTTGGAGCTCCGTAGAATAGCTATCTCTATTGTACCTCTTTTGGGTCCAGAATTCCATCTGCCGGTAATTTCCCTCTTCATGTATATCTTGCAAATGGAGAGAGAAAATTTTGTATCATAAAGTGAAATAATGACGAAAAACATTATAAATAATAGTAGGAAATCATGATGCAAAATGGACGTATCGAATCCCCCAAGCTTAAACTACGCTTGCCCTCAAGAGAAAGTCGAGATCAATAATTGTGAGTAAATGTTTAGAGAGAGAGGTGTACATAAATAATGCGGACACAAAGCATCATGATCATTATCATGGCATCAATTATTCATCATATAACTTCTCATAATCAAGTAGCAATTCATTCACATCATTTAAGTATGAAGCATGGACTTTCTTGAAAATGGAAAAACTATGTTCTTGGTCATTGAAATAATTACAATTCATCATATTTCCAGGAAGTCTATGTAAGAGCTTTTGTTTTAGCAAGTCAACATACTCAACTATCATTTAATTTTCTATGATTGCTAACACATTTCTGGGAATAAACGTTTCCGGCAGTCACATAGGAAGATGGGGGTTTATTTTTTTCACCTCCCAACTTATTTACCTCAAGGATAAGATTGACAATAATTACTCATGATTACCTACATCCAATTGGATATATGTGCCTCGATCTTTCTCTACCACATGATGTTTGCCAAGTGGAGAAGATTTAATAATGGAATAGGGATGAACATTATTGACTCTTGCATAATAGTAAAAACAGAAAACTAAAAGATAGGCCCTTCGTAGAGGGAAGTAGAGGTTGTCATGCGCTTTTTCATTTGGGATGTGCATGCTCTTAATGTAAAGGAACATCACTTTATATTCCCCTTGTGATAGCAACCTTTATTATGTAGTCCGTCGCTTTTATTTCTTCACCATCACAAGTTTGTACAAATCTTACTTTTCCTTACAGTAAAAGGTCATACATATTTAGGAACTATTTTTATTGCCTTTTGAACCATTGACAACTTACTTGAAGGATCTTATTTAATCCTTGTAAGATTAATAAAGGAAGAGAGTATTCACATATAAATACACTATCTTCGACATCTTTTATGACTGTGAGCCCCCATCAAATATATTCAGCTTGGTCAAATAGTTGATGTTGGACAAGGAAGACAATGTAATGAGTTGTGTTTGCTTATATTCACATAAAAGTTATATTGTCATGGATCCTCTAACACGTGATACTTCAAATTCTTTTGCTAGTCAAAACTTCATACTAAGTGGAGATACTACTTGTACATCTTAAACCCCTTAAACCATGTTTCTTGCCATGAGAGTAATATGTCATAGCTGCAAAAGGAAATAAAAATTGCTCCTCCTGATCTTTTATTCTAAAGGAAAATAAGCTTTGTACAAACTACTAATGTAAATAAATAAAAGCAACGAGCTACATAATAAAGGTTGCTATCACAAGGGGAAATATAAAGTGATGCTCCTTTGCATTAAGAGCTTGCACATCCAAATTAAAATGTGCATGACAACCTCTGCTCCCCTCTGCGAGGGGCCTATCTTTTACTTTTCAGTCTTTACTTTTATGCAAGATCAAAGTATTTATCCCTATACCAGCCTTAATTATTCTCCACTTGGTAAGCATTACGTGGTAGGGTAAGATCCAGGAACGTATATCTAGTTGGATGTAAGTAATCATGATTTGTTGTTATTGACATTTCCCTGAGATAAACAAGTTGGGTGGTCAAACAGTAAACCCCCATCTTCCTCTATGTCTAGCTAAAACTAGTTGTACTAAAAGATACGCTTTGAGTGTCAGCAATCATCACTACTAGGGAAAACCCTAGCAGCAGTGCGGGTTTTAGGCATGTCAGTAGCGTGGGCTTGAGCGCTACTGGTACGGCGCTACAGCTAAAGCTTAGCAGTAGCGTGCCTAAACCCACGCTACTGCTAAATCGACTTAGTAGTAGCGCTTCCCCAGAGGAGCGCTACTGGTAATTAGTAGTAGCGCTTCTCCCTGCCCGCGCTACTACTATTATTTCATATTTTATTTCTTGTTTTATTTCATGTTGTATTCATACACCTTTACACAAGTTTTCATTCAATAGGAATTTAGAGATTGTTTTTGCATCATATTGAGTTATTACATCACGGGGTGAAAGAACCATGGACTAGTTTCAAGTGCATGCCCATCCACTTGAAACTAATCCCCGGTTCTTTCACCCAATGATATAATAAATATCATCATCATCATCATCATATCATTAACAACTTATCATCATAATACATCATTGTCATATGAAACTTCCTCAAGATCATCGTTTTCATCAATTACATCACATAGCAAATTGGTCACTAGTCGTAATCGCAAGTACTCCTTATCATCGACTCTAACACATTGTACCACATAAGAAACATATTGTACCTCATAGGGCCTACTACATTCTCCTAGGACCTACTACATTCTCTAAGGTAAAATAGCAAAAAACAAGATAGCCCCTGACTCTCCATTATGGAGAATGGAGATTATCCTGTCTCCAATTATTGCCTTTTGCTTAATGTTACTTCCAAGAACCTCCTTGCGAAAGTCCAAACATTTTTTCCATTCTTTGATGGGCATGTGTTCACCGGTTTTAGAAATCCGATATGCACAGGTGAGCTCCCTAGATTGACCTGGTAGTATGTTCAGAACTCTAAGGCGACCATTCAGATACATTAGATGAGGCACACAATCCATCAGGATTTTCTGCTGAAAAACATAGTAATAACTTCGTAGTTAGCAATGATGTACTAGTTTTAGAAGTATGCAAAAGATGCACGGATGTCGTAATAGTAAAAAATCTTACCAGGGTATCTCCATAGAAGTTACCGTGGTTCAACACGTGCACTAGTGGCACGTATTCACCATAATTTGGAGGAGTTCGATAATAGGTTTTGTAATTCTCAAGATAACTACAATAAGCGATCAGATGACTTTTCTCCTTATAAGTTAATTCGGAGCCATCAGTGTAGTGGGTTTTGTCTACCATCTTCCGCACATTCTTTGAAGAATCAAAATAAGCTGTCAATGGAAATGAGCTGTCAACTATTTTGAAATAAACAATATAAATTAGTTAATAACTATGTTTGAGAAACTCACATTGCGGTAGAATCGGAAGCTTATCAACAAGGACCCAAATGTCCATATTGTCTTGCTCAATGTCAGGATCACCAAGATCCATGGTGACAATCATACCCTCATAAAAACCATACATTTTGCAAAGTGTTTCCCAATTTTGGCAACCAAAATGGGTTATGCTCTGAGCATTGCACAGATTTACTTCAAAATCCATATCATGATGGGTCCTTAGGTGTATTTTCTTTGTTTCAAAATTTTCATGGTCTTCAAAACCCATCCTCTCCAAGACATAGTGTCTTGCATGGCATGGGATAAGCTAGTCGAATTGTAAAAGATGGAAATTAGACATTGAAATAGTTGAAGTCATGCTTAATTACGAAAAAAACACATGTCTTGTTGCATACCATTTTTCAACATCGAATGTCTCCTCGAGCTTAATGTTGAAGCGCCAATCGTTGTCCAGCTCAACGAACATGTCGCACATACCTCGATCGTCGTGGCACCGACTGCACTCCCCCGGGAGACTGTCGTCATCCGAGTATGACATTTCCTATGTTTATAATTCAAAGATTAAACGTGTACATATTCTAGCACAAGTCATGCCAGAATTCACGGAAAAATCTAGCATGACCTTTGCTAAAAAAGGACATATCGAGCGCCTGAAATTTGCCAGAATGGAAATTAATCAACACTCCGGCAAAACATAGGCCACTCGAAGGTGTAACCTGAACATGACCGGCCACTTGGGCAACCACATATCCTATTTGAGCAACACAAGATATACATGGAGATTTGGCAGGTCTCACCTCGAGGTCGGAGGGGGTCGGTGACGGGGACGACGGTGGGGATAATGGAGGGGCTCCTGGATTTCTGCAAAAGCAAAAACCCTATAAGTTATCAGTAATACATCCCGAATAATTGCTTAAACTTAAAATAACAACAAATATGACATGTTCAACTAGTTCTATTAATTCAAATAGTTCTTACTAAATATAAACTTACTATAAATAGAAAAAAAAACTAGTTCTTTCTAAAAATAAAGTAGTTCAACTAGTTATATTAATTATCTTACTAAAAATACATTAGTTATATTAATTCAACTAGTTCAACTAGTTTATTGATTTACTTACTAAACTAGTTCAACTAAAACTAAACTAGTTCAACTAAAACTAAACTAGTTCAACAACTAAAAATCATTATCTATGAACCCTAAATTAACATCTACTACTACTAAAAAACATCTAGTACTAACTAAGAAGAGAGAAAGGGGTGGGGGAGGGGTGGGGGCTTACAGATAGGGGAGAGACGGTGGCGGGGAGGTGCTCGGCTATGGAGAGGTAGGGGCGGCGAGGGCGGGCTTGGGATCTAGAGGCGGCGGTGCTGGGCGGGCTTGGGCGGCGGCGGTGAGGTCGAGGGTGGCGACGGTGAGGTCGAGAGCGGCAGCGGGCGGCGGCGCTGAGGTTGAGGGCGGGCGACGGCGGTGAGGGCAGGCTCGTGCGGCGGCGACAGAGGAGTTGGGGGAACAGGGTCGGGGGAGTGGGGGGAAAGGAGGACTTAGCAAAATTCTGAGCCCGCGTGTGGTTAAGTCGAACTAGCAGTAGTGTTGTTTCGTAGACGCGCTATAGCTAAGTTAGCTATAGCGTGTTTTAGAAAAACATGCTGCTGCTATAGGAAGCAGTAATTTCTTTTGTTTATCCTTACATTTTCATTTTTTTCATTTCTCTGTTTCCTACTTCTATCATTTTCATTTACTTTTCTATTTTTTTCATTTTTCTTTTCTTTCTTAGCAGTAGCGCTGTACGCAGGAAACGCGCTGCAACAATGACCATAGTGGTAGCGCGCTTTGCGCGGAATCGCTAATACTACTCCTAGCCTATCGCCAACACGGTGGGAATTATAGTGGTAGCGCTTGTTTGTGAACATGCGGTACTGCTAAAGTTTAAGCTATAGCGCGCTTTGCACGAACACGCTACTACAAATTAGCAGTAGCGCCCTATTTTAACCAGCGCTACTACTATACCTCTGTGTATAGGCTTTTCCCTAGTAGTGCATGGAATGATAGTTTAGTATGTTGAATTTGTGAAACTAAAATCTCTTAAATAGAATCATCCTGAAACATTATGAATTGTAGTTGTTTTAGTGGTTGACAACATAGTTTGTTACTTTCAAGAAAGTTCATTCTTTATGCTTCAGTTTGTGGATGAACTGTCACTTGATCATGATAAGTTCTATGATTTATAAGCATTGTTATAGTAATTATCATGATGCTAACATGTTTGTATGTTGTTTTATCGACACCTCTCTCTATAAACATGTGGTCATGATTATCGAGTTCGACATTCGCTTGAGGACAAGCGATGTCTAAACTTGGGGGAGTTGATACTTCCATTTTGCATCATATTTTTGTATCGTTATTTATAATGTTTTAGGTTAATATTTCACTTCATGATGCAATTCTAATACATTTTCTCTCTTATTATGCAAGATTTATATGAAGAGGGAAAGCCGGCAGCTAGAATTATGGAGCTGAAAAGAGCTACAGTGGACATAGCTGTTATCCGGAGCTCCAAATGACCTGAAAAATTTACGGAGATTTATTTCAGAATTAATAAAAAAATATTCTAAGAAGAATCATCAGGAGGGGCCCCACCAGTGAGCCACAAGCTCAGGTGGCGCACCATGTGAGATTGTGGGCCCACCGGCAGGCCTCTATGGCCCTCCTTCTCCTATATGAAGCCATTGCCCTAGAAAAAATCAAGAGAAGACTTTCTAGATGAAGTGTTGCCGTCTCAAGGCAGAACCTGGGACGGAGCACTTTTATTCTCCGGTGAAGCGATTCAGCCAGGGATACTTCCCTCCAGAAGGAGGAAATTGAAGCCATCATCATCACCAACGATCTTCTCATCATTGGTGGATTCATCTCCATCAAATATCCACTAGCACCATCTCATCTCAAACCCAAATTCATCTCTTGTATTTAATATTTGTCTTAAAACCTCAGACTGGTACCTATGAGTTGCTAGTAGTGTTGATTACATCTTGTAGTTGATGCTAGTTGCTTTATTTGGTGGAAGATCATATGTTTATATTGTTAATAACATATTATTATTCTCTGATCATGAACATGAATATGATTAGTGAGTATTTTTGCTTGTTCTTGAGGACATGAGAGAAGTCTTGTTATCGGTGTCAAAACTGGCAAACCTCGCGGTAGGGGGTCCCGAGCTGTGGATCTTGGATCGGTGGTAAAAGGAACAAGAGAGACGATCTTTACCTAGGTTCGGACCCTCTTGATGGAGGTAAAACCCTACGTCCTGCTGTTGTTTATATTGATGGAGATGTATCAAATACAAGCTGGATCTACCTTGAGATCGTAAGTTGTGTTCTAACCCTAGAGCTAGGTGGATGTGGTTGTGATTCGGTTCCTGATGTCTACTACATAACTTGTTCTCGTAGACTCGTGTTGGGCCTCCAAGCGCAGAGTTTTGTAGGAAAGTAGCAAATTTCCCTCAAGTGGATGATCTAAGGTTTATCAATCCGTGGGACGCATAGGATGAAGATGGTCTGTCTCAAACAACCCTCCGACCAAATAACAAAGAGCCCCTTGTGTCCCCAACGGACCCAATACAATGGAAAATTGTATAGGTGCACTAGTTCGTGAAGAGATGGTGATAAAAGTGTAATATGGATGGTAGAAATATATTTTTATAATCTGAATAAATAAAAACAGCAAGGTAGCTAGTAACAAAAGTTAGCACAAACGATATCGCATTGCTTGAAAATGAAGCCTAGGGTTTGTACTTTTGCTAGTGCAATATCTCAACAATGCTAATATAATTGGACCGAGAGAGAGAGAGAGAGAGAGAGAGAGTAAACACATAGCTACTGGTACAAACCCTCAGCCCCGAAGGTGGACTACTCCCTCCTCATCATGGTGGCCGCCGGGATGATGAAGATTGCCTCCAGTGATGATTTCCCCCTCCGACAGAGTGTCGGAATAGGGTCCAGATTGGTTTTTCGTGGCTATAGAGGCTTGCGGCAGTGGAACTTCCAATCTAGGATTATTTCTAGGGGTTTCTGTATTGGGCGTCGGTTTCACGCGAAGATGGGCCTCGAGGGGCTCACAAGACACCAGGGCGCTCCAGAGGTGGCAGGCACACCCTGGTTGGTTGTGCACTGGGTTTAAGGATTTTGGACGTACTAGTAGTATTTCTACTTAGTACAAGTGGAGGCTAGCAAAAAGATTGAGAAGCAACCAACCAAGAAACGAAAATTCTCATAAACTCGCATTAAGCATAACTAACACCAAATAATGCACCACAAGTAGGATGTAATTTCATTACATAACTATTGACTATCGTGCTTGCATTGGGAATCACA
The DNA here is from genome assembly GCF_018294505.1 of Triticum aestivum. NCBI lineage: Eukaryota > Viridiplantae > Streptophyta > Magnoliopsida > Poales > Poaceae > Triticum > Triticum aestivum. The sequence continues at coordinate 507,417,845 of NC_057807.1, forward strand.
TACCTTAACACCAATATTCCTACTAAAGCACAATTACTCACCAACATGACTCACATATTATTATCTCCATATCGCAGAACTATTGTAAGGAATCAAACTTATCATATCCAGTTATCTACATGAAAGTTTTTATTATATCCTTCTCGAACATCCATCACTTTGGGACCAACTTCATAGCTTGTGCAAATTGTCATCACTATTATCAAGTCTCAAAATAATATAAGTGAAGAACAAGAGTAAATAACAAACTACTCCAAAAAGATATAAGTGAAGATCAAGCGAATAGTAAAGTAAATGGGTAACTATTTGAGGACTCTCTCTTATTTAGAAACTTTCATATCCAAGTATTCTTTATTAAAACAACAAGCAAAACAAAATAAAATGACATTCTAACAATTGCACACATCATGTGAAGAAGTAAAAACTCAGGTTCAACCGAGGCTAACCGATAATTGTTGATGAAGAAAGGAGGGATGCCTACCGGGGCATCCACAAGCTTAGATGCTTGAGACTTCTTGAAATATTATCTTGGGATGCCTTGGGCATCCCCAATCTTGAGCTTTTGTGTCTCCTTAATTCCTTTTACATCATAGTTTCCCTAAATCTTAAAAACTCCATCCACACAAAACTCAACAAGAAATCATGAGATAAGTTAGTGTAAATCAACGCAAAAACCTTATCATTCCCTACTGTAGAAAATCACTAAAATTATTATTTAAAATTGCATACTAAATGCCTCTAAATATTTAATAGTCCTATCCTAAAAAAGAATCATTAAACAAGCAAACAAATGCAAACATAACAGAAATCTGTCTAAAGAGGACAGTCTGTAAAGAATGCAAGAAGGTCCATACTTCTCTAAATCCAGAAATTCTGAAAAATTACCACACAGTTTCAACATTCTATGAAATTCTATCCTTTCTCAAGAATTCACGCACTAGCGTGCAACTTTTTGTTTTCAAACAGCAACATATAGACTTGCAAAGTAAGCATGGCAAAGGCTATACTTGACATTTTATTGAAACAAAAGATGCAAAACATTATTCTAAATAACAACAAGAAAATTATAATAAAATGACGCTAAAAAGACACATATCATGTGATGAATGCAAATATAGCTCCAAGTGAGGTTACCGATAATGTTGGAGACGAAAGAGGGGGTGGCTTCCGAGGCATCCCCAAGCTTAGTTGCCTGGATCTCGCTTGAATATTACCTCAGGGGTGCCTTGGGCATCCCCAAGCTTAGGCACTACAAGAAATATGTCAACTTGTGACCACCACTATTGGTCACTGAAAGGTCATGGTTTTTCATTTGCGACCTTTTTGTGACCAAAAACAGAAGGTCAAAAGCTGGCGGTCGTAAACTGACTATAGCGACCTTTCTTCTGGAATTGTCGTAGACGTTTATGACCAAAATATGTCCACTATAGCGTTTTGGTCACTAGCAACCTCCCCAGGCCACGTAGGCATCCAGCGTGGCAAGCTGGTGTGGCACAAGATTCAGCCCGGTCCAATTCGGTTTTCTACATGGGCCTAGCCCAACAATTCGGCCTTTTTACTATATATTTTCTCTATTAATTTTCTCTAGCTACATGGGCCTGGCCCAACAATTTGGCCTTTTTATTTTCTAGGCATGGCCTTTTGCGGTCCATTTCATTTTTATTTTCGAGGGTTTTTTGTGCCACTTTTTAGATGGGTCCCAATTGTCAGATTTTTCCTGGCAGTGGAGCCACATCGCTTTTTATCAAAGAACTCGTCAACTTTCCATTTCTCACATTTCTCACAGTACACATATGAGAAATATTTCAAATGAAACAGAACTAGGTACAAAGTATATTTCTCACATTTCTTACAGTTTTACAACTTCACTGGATTCTGCTCCAGAATGTGCTGACTACTACAGAATACAATATAACTAGGTACAAAGTACAACCAAAACACAATGCAGATTATCCAGATAACCACCATGCTTCATCGTCTTCTCTTCCAAACAAGTGGAATGAGCCCTCTCTTCTCCTAGGCGTGCTCCTCCTACAACAGCAGCAACAAATCGAGTTAAACAGAATAACAACAAATCTAGATAACCACAATGCAGGTCAAGAACAACAATAGAGTCATATGAGCTGCTTCTGTTCCTGTTAAACAGAATAACAACAAATCGAGCTAATAAACAAGCTTGAAGCACGGTGGGAAACAAAAGCATAAAAACAAACTAAATGTCTCAGGTATAATCATAGGATAAATCTGTGTTGAAGCACTGTGTTTAGATGTATTTTAATTAATTTCAAATGTGTAATGTAAGGTGTTGTGGATCAGTGTATAAGAACAACAGTTTGTAAATAACAGGAACAAGTTGGTATTACACACAGAGCACTATACAGATTTTAGCTTTTCTATCCAAGTACAAATAGCAAAACATACTAAATTAATTGAGACACTCATAAATACTTGCCGAGAGACTAAGATGAAACGTGCATATATATACTACTGTAAATTAATTGAGACGCTCATGCCAACATGTTTAGATCGAAATGCACTAACAAGTAGAAACGTCAAGAGATCTATGTTTGGAATCACAACCAACCAATACTTCATTAACAGGTCACACTGAGGATGAAAAGAAAAAGAGACAAAAACACAACAGACATATCTTCACATCCTGAAGCAGCACCAACAATGCCTGATTCCGGGACAAAACTATTAATTATGGAACAATTCCAACAATAAAAAACAGGGAAGCAGAACTAGAGGAGTGAAATCTCTGTATATGAGGTCAGGCAAAGTAAAACTCAACATACAGACATAGAGTAGATGCAGACCATAGCAAAAACTTAAGCAAGCAAAACCCATCTTTCCACATTCGTGTATCTCAGCAGAAAAAAATGTGTAACTCACTTCTGAATGGGCTGCACCAGCTACGGTTTCTCCAGTTCAACACAACATACCATGCTCATGCTAACATATATTCAGGTGGAAATTCAGTGTGACAGGAAACAACATGCTTGCAGTAACAAGTACTACTAATGTCTAGAACTACAACATGCTTGGAATCACAACCAACCAAATGCAAGTCAATACTTCATTAACCAAGCAAGATTATTTCAGTTGATTATATTTGATAGAGCTAGCACATAGATGTTTGATGCAGAAATTAGTAATATGGGAATCAGTAAGGTCCTCTCTTAGTGCTTTGGGGATTAAGAGCATGCACACGAAAAACTAATTGGCAAAAAACTTGCTATGCTTATATAGCTCAGTTATATATGCATGACTCACAGCTCATGACATGATACTAAGAGAGAACATCATAGAGACTCAAGCAGATCCTAATATAAAGCTATTCAGACCCTAACTTTCACATCATAGGGACACAATAGTGTATTACAACACTGTCTAGATATAAAAACTGAGTAACCAGCAAGCAATAAGATTCAGAACAAAGCAGTTGGGGTTCTTAACTTTCAGTATGCAGTATGCGCCAGGACCGGGAGATTCCAAGCAGGTGTTATTTCTACCATTTATTAATTACACATGCTAACACTTATATTCAGAGCACTACTAGTACTTGCTGTACCAATAATGATATGTTTGTACAATGGTTGGTGTGCACGGAGCTCGACACTGTATGATGTATAACAAATGTTGTATAACAAAGAACGGCAAAAAAAACATTTGGTGGCATTGAGCTGTTGACAGAAGTATGCAAAAAAGCTACTCAGTTGCTAGCAAGATGAATCAACAAGAACTGTGAAGGTTGGAGTCTAGAAAGGCATTCCCTGTTGGAAATCGACTATGACAGCAGTTAAGTTATGCATCATTCTTGGCGGTGGATCTCATCCGTGTCATTTTTAGTAATCACTGCAAATAAAAGAAGTAAAGCATGTCAGCTGTATTGATTTTCAAACACACAAAAATGAAGGAGGGTTTGACCAGCTATGTTCTGAATTGTCCATGAGTGACCTTAGAAACCAAGTTATGCTATTACATATGTAGTTAGAATCTAGAAAATGTACTTATTGAACAATCCATTGTCCCATGTTTGGCATTTCTTGGATAATGAACGAACAGTTCTGAATTCTGAAGCTGCATTATTATTCAGCTAGACTAGACTGAAAAACATTCAGCTGTTAATTAATTAAGCACAGCAAAGTTCTTATTTTACATCTACTATAAGCAGAAGTAGCCTCTGCTTCAGCCTCTGGACAGTTGGTTACAGTTTAGAGTTTACATCCAAAGCAGTTGGCATCAGCTACTAGACGGAGGAGAGATTGATTCGTAACCCCAAGGATCAAGTCCTAGATCAGGCACTACAAGAGTATTGCATCTCGATTTCAACAACAAAGACGTGGTATTACCAGAACTTGAACTCCAGGAGGCGGCGGAGAAGTGCTTGAACTTTGCTGCCGTGGGTGGGGAGCAGCTTGGGCCAGCGCCGCCAGCGTGCGTGCGTGGACCAGCCCATGCCCACGCTGGAGGACGAGTCGAGGTCGCAGCTAACTCGAGGGCTTGATGATGACCTACATGAGGAAGAAAAGCAAATTGGGCATGTGTGAGGAACCGCGGCGCATGATCCAGATCGAATCGAAAGAAGAAGAGGGGCGAGACTAGAACCTCCATCGCGTGACAAGGGCGGGGATCCGGAAGCACCGCGGTGGCCATGGCGGAGGTCGAGGAGGGCCAGCCAAACGTGTCACTGCTCTGCTTGGAGGTCCGGCTACGGCTAGCAACAACGCTGGTGGTGCGTGCACCTCCGTGAGGAGGGAATACACTGCGCTGTAAGGTAAGGTAAGGGAAGCCGAGGGGAGAAGAGCAAATCGACATATTGCGTTACCTAGACAAGCAGCAGAAGCAGGAGCAGACGTGGGGATGCAGCCAACTCGCGATGCAGACCGAGCGGGTCTGGAAGCGGACGCCATGGAGATGAGCTCTAGGTCCAGCCCCTGGGCGGATCTAGGAACCGCCGCCATGGAGATGGAGCTCCAGGTCCACGCCCTTTGCGGATCTCGGAGCCGCCGCCTGACCTGCTCGCCTGACCTGCTCGGACGTACGGTACAAGGCGATGGCCGGGGAAGGATCGACGATGCAGGGGCGGCGGTGCTGTGGGTCTCTGGTGTGTTGGGGAGATTCGAGGTCGTGCGGGAGAAAGGAAGAAAGAAAGGGAGGCCGGGGTGTAGAAGGAAAAACGCCAAGGCGAGGGCAGATGGGAGCTAGGGTTTGGGGTTTCTTTTCACGTGAGAGAGATGGATTTTTTTTCTTTGGTAATAGGAGATGGAAAGGCAGCCAGCCAATGGCATGCGAGTCCACGGATCCATCCCCAAGCTCAAGTCCTGGCCATCCACTTCTCTCGCATCCAACGGTCCAAAACTCTTCCCTCGTCCAACAGTCCTTTCTTTTTATTTTTTTCTCATCTTTTTGATTCAATCGGTTTTATCTTTACCTCTCTCTTTGCGGGCAAGAGCGGGCAGAAATCTCGGGGCTTGGCGCGGGTGAAATCGAACCAAAAAATTTGTGTTGGGGTGAGTCGCGACCACGAAGGAGGACGTGAAGGATATAGGCGGGGTGATAATGGGCGTGGCGGTTTTGCGCAATGGCGATGGGTGCATGTGGTGACTCGCGAGCAACGGTGCGGGAGGGCCACACCCATGTGCCGGTCAAGCCGAGGCATGGTCAAGACGGGGTCATGTCACACTATTGTGAAAATGTTGGAATGATCATGGCACAATTTTGTTAGCCTAACACATTCATGGCATAGTTTCTTCAAATGATCTCATATTGTGCACAAGAGTGCATCTTCAAATGCCAAACAATGTTGCCTAAGAAAGTTTTCATTTCCTTTAGACGAAAACTCAATTTTCCATTTTTCGAGTGCCCCAAATGAGGTTTTTTGTGAAGGACCTACCAAATAATTATTGCAAAATTGGACCAAATCATTTTTATAAAATACTAGGCCATATTTAATGCACAATTGACCAAATGGTTGGGTGTAAAAAGTTTTGATCCACCTCTAGTGAAAAAGACAAATTCCCGCTGATTCAGCTGGAAACGGGTCAAATTTGAACTATAGCTGCCTCATAGTTTGCTATTTATTATTTCCAAAAATCATTTCTAGGTACATAAGTATCTATTTAATCAGAGAAACATCAAAAGTTTTCCAAGATTCAACCACTAGCTAGGAACGGTCAAGCCCGCCGTTTTGACCGCATTTTGAAACGGTCATAAAAAATTCAAAAAAATCAAAAAATTGGAAAACCTTCGCATTGTGTCATTATATGTTACCAAGTTTCCAGGAAAAATAATAAACTTGTTATACGGCAATTATTTTAAAAAAGAGCTCTCAGAAATGAGTTGTCATGCGTGAAGATTCATGGCTTTCAAGCCAAATGATCAATCCTATGGCCACATTCATGGCATGGTTTGTTCAAATGATCTCATATTGTGCACAAGGGTGCATCTTGGAATTACAAACAATGATGCCTAAGGAAGTTTTCACTTTCATTGCACAAAAGAGCCATTTTCCATTTTTCGAGTGCCCCAAATGAGGTTTTTTTGTGAAGGACCTACCAAATAATTGTTGAAAAAATGGACCAAATCAATTTTATAAAATACTAGGCCATGTTTAATGCACAATTTACAAAATGGTTGGGTGTCAAAAGTTTTGATCCACCTCTAGTGAAAAAGACAAATTCTCGTCGATTCAGTTGGAAGCGGGTCAAATTTGAACGGCAGTTGCCTCATAGTTTGCTCTTTATTTTTTCCAAGAATCATTTCTAGGTAAATAAGTATCTATTTAATCAGAAATACATGGTTTGATGGCGAGACATCGAGGTTTGGACGGTGGCCGAGGGCCCCAACTCTAGAGCACGTAAGCTCGCATGCCCGCCACGTGGTCACCGCGTGACCGTGGCGTTGCCATGTGTTCTGGGTGGCCTAGGCATGTCTAGTGGGTTGGGCACTCCCCAGGTAGGTGCTAGGAAGAAAATCACAACATAAGATTCTCACGAGGAGACCGATCGATGCTCAAACATGAATAAGCAGCCAAGTGTTTGATTTGCGGTACGGGAAATGCACATGGCTAATGGGCGTGAGTTTTGGCTGAGGATGATCAGTTACTAAGAAGACCGTCTTCACAAATTTTCACCTCAAAAGGAGGAGCCTAGGTGGTACTTGCTTTGCAAAGTACCACACTGGACATAAATACGAATGTTGAAGCTGGGCTCAAAATAATGAATGGATTCAGCTGGCATTTGGTGGAGGATGGTTATTTGGGCATAGGAAAGCACTGTAGAAAATGGATACCATTTGGACATGTCAAAGTGGTACTTCCTTCACAAAGTGCTACTTTGAACAAGATAGGAAAATGAATATTGTTGAGTTATTTTTGAACTAGTCAAGGAAGGTATTTGACATATTTGATGAAGATATGATCCAAACAATTTATGAGAATCTTTTGGGAATTTTTGGAATAACAGAAATATAGGTTGCTTCACAACCTAGGGCAAAAATTGACACATGGACATGACACATAGGCAAAACTGATGAGATGGCGCCTAGTCATCACAACCCACCACAACCTACAATGCTATGACCATCTATATTGGTCGTTAACAACTAGAAATAAGGCAGCGGACCTGCACTGTTTGCTTTGTGACCATTTCGTGTAAGGAAATTACGACCTTTCTGACCAAAATGGTCGCAATGGTTTAGGGTTTGGAGCCCCCCGAACAGCTTTTGACCAATTGGTCTCAAATGGTCATAGATCTATTACCAATTCTTCCAGGGTCCACTACTAGGGAAAACCTTATACATAGAATCTTAGCAGCAGCGCGGCACAAAAAGAAGCGCTACTGCCAATTAGCAGTAGCGCGGGTTTTTACCCCTTGCTACTACTAAGTTGATAGTAGTAGCGCGGGTTTTTAACCCTCGCTACTACTAAGCGGTCTCTATCGTGCCCCCCGACACATGCCATAGTAGTAGCGAGGGGTATAAACCCGTGCTACTACTAAGTTGATAGTAGTAGCGCGGTTTTATATCCCTCGCTACTACTAAGTACGGGGTAGGTGAAGTTTCCATATCCTCGGCCGAATCCCCATCTCCTCCCCCAAATCCCTCCTCTCTTCCACCACTCTCTCCTCTCACTTTCCATATGCTCTCACATGGACCTCTTGCCCATGCGCCCATCCTCCTCCATGGCACCGAAAGAGGCTGCCGCCTCGCGCCACTGACGTCTAGGATCTCGCCAGTCTTGCACCGACGTCTAGGAGGCCGCCGCCCCGCGCCACCACACCGGAGCACCTCATCACCGGTGACTAGCTCTGCTGCTCCCTACATCACCTTCCTCTCTTCCTCGGTTTTCCTTTTCTCTCTCTCCCTCTGGTTTGACTCACCCTCCCATGTCCATGCCCGTGCAGGCCATCGCCATGGACGAACCGGAGCTATCTGGCATGGTCGGGAAGAGGAGCCCCACGCCGCGGCCTGGCTCTGCCATAGAAACGGACTCTCTCCAACAGCCACTGCTGGATCTGGTCTTCTGCTATCCGTTCATGCCTCCGGCGACGCCAATCATCGCTAGATCGAACCACTGCTGCCATTGACAACACGCACGGGATTGAGATTTTTTTTGTTTTTTGAAAGTAATAGCAGTAGCGCGGGGTATAAGACCCGCTATAGCTAATTAGCAGTAGCGCTGTTTGCAACGCAAGAAACAGCTAACCATGTATAGCAGTAGCGTGTGTCAACACGCGCTACTGCTACAAGTTAGCTGTGGCGTCGTATCAGTAGCGCGGGCACCCGCGCTACTGATACACCCAAAACCCGCGCTGCTGCTAGGCTTTTCCCTAGTAGTGGTCACTGACAAAAGGTCACTAGTTGACATATTTCTTGTAGTCAGGGTCTTATGACTCCTAACTCTCCTCATATTGATATCTCACCCAAAGCTTGAAAACTTCAATCACACAAAACTTAACGGAAGTTCATGAGATGTGTTACTATGGTAAAGAGAAAACCATTCAATTTGGTACTGTCAAGAGAAGATTCATATTTTTTTCTCACACAATGCCTACTGTACCTCACTATTTCCACAATTTATATTGAGAAATGTAAGCCATAGAAACTAGGAAACAAGCAAACTATGCATTGAAAATAGAATCTGTCAAAAACAGAACAACATGTAATAATATGAACAAAGACCATACTTATGCAACTCTAAAAATTCTGAAAAATTCAAAAAACATAGGTAATTTGTATATGAATCATATGCAAAAGATTCATATCAAAAGCACGGTCCCGTGAATTTTGAAAGTTTCTGTACTGAGCGCAAAAGTTTCTGTTTTTGCATAGAATCAAATCAACTTTCATCCACACTATCCCAAAGGCTTTACTTGGCACATTATTGAAACAAAAGATTTAAAACATGATTACTATAGTAGCTTAATCATGTGAACACACAAAAATAGTAGATAAAAATATTGGGTTGTCTCCCAACAAGCACTTTTCTTTAAGGGCCATTTGCATTTCTATCCCTAAGTCGAACCACCTACTCAGATTTGCCCCTAGTTTCGAAGTCTGCTCAAATTTGCCCCTCCGCCGTTAGGTGACCTTATAGAAATGCCCTTCCGTTCCATTTCCATTTGGTCAAAGTTGTTTGACCGTCAATGGGGCGTCTATTGGACATTTTGCCCCTGCCTCCATGTGTCACTTACATGTGGGACCCACTCAGAAAAAAACTCTTTCTCTCACCCCTCTCTCACACACACTGACATATGGGCCCCAACCAATAAAAGGAAAAAAGAAAACTAGATAAGGACCGGTCAAACTAGATATCCGGCCCACATGTCATTGTCTTATTATTTATTTCTAAAATACATTGTTTTAATTAACAGTGTATTAGGCCATGGGTCGCCGTTCCCTCAAAAAAAGGCCATGGGTCGCCGGCGGCGACCAAATTCTTTAGCGGACGTACGCCATAAGGCTGCGGGGATGTCAATAGAGGGAACCAGGCGATATATCTAGCTGTACCGCGTCCATGGATGGCTTCTTCAGACCATATAGTCGCCGAAGCAAATGGCGGCGACCATTCACGTGGTGGCTCTGGGCGGCGCAAGATGGAGAGCTACCATGTGAGGGGGAGGGAGAGGGTAATCGGGTGTGTGAAATTTTGGAGCTCACAATGAGCATGTTGGCGATGCCGCTGGGTTCGGGGAAGACCGCAGCGAGGACTTCGACCATGGCGGACATGGCAGAGCTCAGAGCTCGCTAAGAAAATAACCTGAGGTCATGGGGCTTGCTATGGAGGACGCCCACGTCTTCTGATGTACACCATGATGCCCTGGGAGTGGCTGGGATCCATCGGCGTGCTTCAACAGCATCAAATCGAAGGCGGCGGTCCGAGGATGGAGGTGGGGCAGATGCGTCCTGGCGATCGGTCCCAGACTTCTCTGATCAAATTCGTCGTCTGGGCAATGATGTCATGTCGTAAGAGCACTCTGGCGAGGCAGCGACGCTTGGGTTGCCGTTGGCCATGTGTTGGACAGACGACGGCGATGCGGCGGCCTCCGGTTGGCTTGCGGAAGAGGGCTAGAGGATGGGATAGAGAAAAAGGGCGAGGGGCAGAGAGAGAACGAGGGCAAGGGGGTAGTGGTGTCAGGCGGGACCAGCGATGGAGGCGGCGCCAGTTCAACACCCTCGCCGGAGTTGAGAGAGAGAGATTGGTCGTCTGCCCGTCGTTGGGCAGGGAGAGAGATGTGAGAGAGAGAAACCGTTTTTCCTTTTCCTTTTTTATTATTTTTTCTACTTGGGTCCACCTGTAAGTGTGTGTGTGTGAGAGAGGGGTGAGAGAAAGGGATTTTCTGTTTTATTTTTTGAGAACGGCCCCACCAGTAAGTGAGACCTCTAGATAGGGGCAAAAATGTGAAGGAAATGGCCAGATAGCGGTCAAACGGCTTTGACCAGATGGAAATGGCACGGAGGGGCATTTCTGTAAGGGCACATAACGGCGGAGGGGCAAATTTGAGCAGACTTCGAAACTACGGGCAAATCTGAGTAGTGGGTTTGAGTTAGGGACACATATGTAAAAGACTGAGTTTATCTATGAGAATTATTTGAATCTCCTCTGAATTCTATTATGTGTGATTAAGTTATCTTTGCAAGTCTCTTCGAATTATCAGTTTGATTTGGCCTACTAGATTGATCTTTCTTGCAATGGGACAAGTGCTTAGCTTTGGGTTCAATCTTGCGGTGTCCTTTCCCAGTGATAGCAGGGGCAGCAAGGCACGCATTGTATTGTTGCCATCGAGGATAAAAAGATGGGGTTTATACCATATTGCATGAGTTTATCCCTCTACATCATGTCATCTTGCCTAATGCGTTACTCTGTTCTTATGAACTTAATACTCTAGATGTATGCTAGATAGCGGTCGATGTGTGGAGTAATAGTAGTAGATGCAGGCAGGAGTCGGTCTACTTATCCCGGACGTGATGCCTATATACATGATCATGCCTAGATAATCTCATAACTATGCGCTTTTCTATCAATTGCTCGACAGTAATTTGTTCACCCACCATAATACTTATGCTATCTTGAGAGAAGCCACTAGTGAAAGCTATGGCCCCCGGGTCTATCTTTTATCATATAAGTTTACAATCTACTTTTATTTGCATCTTTTACTTTCCAATCTATATCATAAAAATACCAAAAATATTTATCTTATCATATTATCTCTATCAGATCTCACTTTCGCAAGTGGCCGTGAAGGGATTGAAAACACCTTTATTGTGTTGGTTGCGAGGTTCTTGTTTGTTTGTGTAGGTGCGTGGGACTTTTGAGGAGCCTCCTACTGGATTGATACCTTGGTTCTCAAAAACTGAGGGAAATACTTACGCTACTTTGCTGCATCACCGTTCCCTCTTCAAGGAAAACCAACGCAAGCTCAAAACGTAGCAAGAAGGATTTCTGGCGCCGTTGCCGGGGAGGTCTTCGCTCAAGTAAATACATACCAAGTACCCATCACAAACTCATCTCCATCACATTACATTATTGGGAGAATTACATTTTTACCCCTAGTTGGTTCCTACCCACGGGTTTTGCCCTTACTTTTCGAGCTTGCTCAGTTTTGCCCTTACTTTTTCCATCGAGCTCCCTCGAATGCCCTTTGACCGTTTGACCAAAACTTTGAAAATTCATAACTAATTCATATGAACTCAGAAAAATGCAAATAAGATATCAAAATGTTCAGATAAACATTACCTTTTTGGGCATATCATTTGCATTCAGGATAAAAGCATCGTTTAAACTACACGAGGTAATTAATGTTATTAACATTATTAAAAATAAATAGGTATAAACAATATTTTTTTGTGAATAAAAATTATATGCAAATGTAGGTGATGTTTTCTGAGCATCCTGATACCTTATTTGCATTTTCCTGAGTTCGTATCAACTTGTTATGAAGTTTCCAAATAATGGTCAAAGTCGTTAGAACATTCATAACAAGTTGATATAAACTCAGAAAAATGCAAATAAGTTATCAGGATGTTTAGAAAACATCACCTACATTTGCATGTAATTTTTATTCATCAAAAAAATATTGTTTATACCTATTTATTTTTAATAATGTTAATAACATTAATTACCTCGGGTAGTTTAAACGATGCTTTTGTCCTGAATGCAAATGATATTCCATAAAGGTAATGTTTATCTGAACATTTTCATATCTTATTTGCATTTTTCTGAGTTCGTATGATTTAGTTATGAATTTTTAAAGTTTTGGTCAAACAGTCAAAGGGCATTCGAGGGACCTCGATGAAAAAAGTAAGGGCAAAACTGAGCAAGCTCGAAAATTAAGGGCAAAACCCGTGGGTAGGAACCAACTAGGGGTAAAAATGCAATTGTCCCTACATTATTTGTCATTTGCCTCTCGTTTTCCTCTCCCCCACTTCACCCTTGCCATTTTATTCACCCTCTCTTTCGCAATCTCCTCTCTCTTTCGCTTGCCTTTTTGTTTGCTTGTGTGTTGAATTGCTTGTCACGATGGCGCAAGATAATACCAAATTGTGTGACTTTTCCAATACCAATAATAATGATTTCCTTAGCACTCTGATTGCTCCTCTTAATGATGTTGAATCTTGTGAAATCAATGTTGCTTTGCTGAATCTCGTTATGAAAGATCAATTCTCCGGCCTTCCTAGTGAAGATGCCGCTACTCATCTAAACGATTTTGTTGATTTGTGTGATATGCAAAAGAAGAAAGATACGGATAATGATATTGTTAAATTGAAGTTATTTCCGTTTTCACTTATAGATCGTGCTAAAACTTGGTTTTCGTCTTTGCTTAAGAATAGTATTGATTCATGGAATAAGTGCAAAGATGCTTTTATCTCTAAGTATTTTCCTCCCGCTAAGATCATCTCTCTTAGGAACGATACTATGAATTTTAAACAACTTGATCATGAGCATGTTGCCCAATCTTGGGAAAGGATGAAATTAATGATTCGCAATTGCCCTACTCATGGTTTGAACTTATGGATGATCATACAAAACTTTTATGCCGGATTGAATTTTGCTTCTAGAAATTTTTTAGATTCGGCCGCGGGAGGCACTATTATGGAAATCGCCTTAGGAGAAGCTACTAAACTCCTTGATAACATTATGGCTAATTATTCTCAATGGCACACCGAAAGATCTACTAGTAAAAAAGTGCATGCTATAGAAGAAATTAATGTTTTGAGTGGAAAGATGGATGAACTTATGAAATTGTTTGCTACTAAGAGTGCCACTATTGATCCCAGTGATATGCCTTTGTCTACTTTTATTGAGAATAATAATGAATTTATGGATGTGAATTTTGTTGGTAGGAATAATTTTGGTAACAATGCTTATAGAGGAAACTTTAATCCTAGACCGTTCCCTAGTAATTCCTCTAATAATTATGGTAATTCCTACAACAATTCTTATGGAAATTTTAATAAGATGCCCTCTTATTTTGGGAATAGTGTTAAAGAATTTATGATCTCTCAAAATAATTTTAATGCTTTGCTTGAAGAAAAATTGCTTAAAGTTGATGATTTGGTTAGGAACGTTGATAGACTTTCGCTTGATGTTGATTCTTTGAAACTTAGATCTACTCCTCCTAAGCATGATATCAATGAGTCTCTCAAAGCCATGAGAATTTCCATTGATAAGTGCAAAGACAGAACCGCTAGGTTGCGTGCTAAGAAAGATTGCTTTGTAAAAGCGTGTTCTTCCAGTTTCCATGAAAATAATGATGAAGATCTAAAAGTTATTGATGTGTCCCCTATTAAATCCTTGTTTTGCAATATGAATCTTAATAATGATGGGACTGGAGATGAGTCAACTTTAGTTAAAAGGCGTCCCAATGATTCGGAGTTTTTAGATCTTGATGCTAAATTTGGTAAAAGTGGGATTGGAGAGGTCAAGACTTTAAATAGCATTGAACACACTTTTATGGATTTCAAGGAATTTAATTATGATAATTGTTCTTTAATAGATTGTATTTCCTTGTTTCAATCCATGTTGAATTCTCCTCATGCTTATAGTCAAAATAAAGCTTTTACCAAACATATTGTTGATGCCTTGATGCAATCTTATGAGGAAAAATTTAATTTGGAAGTTTCTATACCTAGAAAACTTTATGATGAGTGGGAACCTACTATAAAGATTAAAATTAAAAATCATGAGTGTTATGCTTTGTGTGATTTGGGTGCTAGTGTTTCCACGATTCCGAAAACTTTATGTGATATTCTAGGTTTCCATGACTTGATGATTGCTCTTTAAACTTGCACCTTGTGGATTCCACCATTAAGAAACCTATGGGAAGGATCAATGATGTTCTCATCATTGCAAATAGGAATTATGTGCCCATAGATTTTATCGTTCTTGATATAGATTGCAATCTTTCATGTCCTATTATTCTTGGTAGACCTTTCCTTAGAACGATTGGTCCAATTATTGATATGAAGGAAGGGAACAATAGATTCCAATTTCCATTAAGGAAAGGCATGGAACACTTTCGAAGAAAAAATTTTAAATTACCTTATGAATCTATCATGCGAGCTACTTATGAATTGAATGCCAAAGATGGTACTAGTTAGATCTATTCTCGCTTTTATGCCTAGCTAGGGGCGTTAAACAATAGCGCTAGTTGGGAGGCAATCAAATTTTATTTTTGTTTCTTACTTTTTGCTTCTGTTTAGTAATAAATATTTCATCTAGCTTTTGTTTAGATGTGTTTTCATGTTTTAATTAGTGTTTGTGCCAAGTAGAACCTATAGAATAACCTACGGTGATAGTTAATTTGATTCTGCTGAAAAACAGAAACTTTTGCGAGCACGAAAATATTTTTAGTAATTCACAGAAACGTGATTTTGCATTGATTCTTTTTTCTGTAGATCAATAGACAAATTTCCCAGGACTTCCTATTTTGGTAAGAGTTTTAGAGTTCCATAAGTATTCTAGAGTTACAGATTTCTACAGACTGTTCTGTTTTTGATAGATTCTGTTTTTCGTGTGTTGTTTGCTTATTTTGATGCATCTATGGCTAGTATCAAGGGATATGAACCATAGAGAAGTTGGAATACAGTAGGTTTAACACCAATATAAATAAAGAATAGTTCATTACAATACCTTATGTGGTGGTTTTTTCTTTCTTCCACTAACGGAGCTTATGAGATTTCCAGTTGAGTTTTGTGTTGTGAAGTTTTCAAAATTTGGGCAAAGATTTGATGGACTATGGAATAAGGAGTGGCAAGAGCCTAATCTTGTGGATGCCCATGGCGCCCCAAGATATTCAAGGATAACCAAAGGCCTAAGCTTGGGGAAGCCCCGGAAGGCATCCCCTCTTTCGTCTTCGTCTACTGGTAACTTTACTTGGAGCTATATTTTCATTCGCCACATGATATGTGTTTTGCTTGGAGCGTCTTGTATGATATTAGTATTTGCTTTTTAGATTACCACAATCATCCTTGTTGTACACACCTTTTGGGAGAAACCCACTTGATTTGGAATTTATTAGAATACTCTATGTGCTTCACTTATATCTTTTGAGCTAGATAGTTTTGCTCTATGTGCTTCACTTATAATTTTTAGAGCACGTCCGCGGCTTAATTTTGTAGAAATTGTTGATCTCTAATTCTTCACGTATATTATTTTGAGAGTCTTTTAGAACAGCATGGTATTTGCTATGGTTGTAAAATTGGCCCTAGAATGATGGGCATCCAAGATGGTTATAATAAAAACTATCATAGGAAGTGAATTGGATGCTATGATCCATTTGATACTTGATAATTGTTTTGAGATATAGAGGTGGTGGTATTAGAGTCATGCTAGTTGGGTAATTGTGAATTTAAAGAATGTTTGTGTTGAATTGGCAAGTCCCGTTGCATGCACGTATGGTAACCATTGTGTAACAAATTTGAAACATGAGGTGTTCTTAGATTGTCATCCTTATGAGTGGCGGTCGGGGACGAGCGATGGTCTTTTCCTACCAATCTATCCCCTAGGAGCATGCGCATAGTGCTTTGTTTTTTATGACTTGTAGATTATTGCAATAAGTATATGAGTTCTTTATGACTAATGTTGAGTCCATGGATTATACGCACTCTTACCCTTCCATCATTGCTAGCTTTTTCGGTACCGTGCATTGCCTTTCTCACCTTCAGAGTTGGTGCAAACTTCGCCGGTGCATCCAAACCCCGTGATACGATACGCTCTATCACACATAAACCCCCTTATATCTTCCTCAAAACAGCCACCATACCTACCTATTATGGCATTTCCATAGCCATTCCGAGATATATTGCCAGGCAACTTTCCACCGTTCCGTTCATCATGACACGCATCATCATTGTCATATTGCCTTGTATGATCATGTAGTTGACATCATATTATGGCAAAGCCACCTTCATAATTTTTCATACATGTCACTCTTGATTCGTTGCCCATCCCAGTACACTGCCGGAGGTATTCATATAGAGTCATAATCTTGTTCTAGTTTTGAGTTGTAACTCATGAGTTGTAAATAAATAGAAGTGTGATGATCATCATTATTACAGCATTGTCCCTAAAAAAAGAGAAAGGCCAAATAAAAAAAGTACAAAAAAGAAAGGCCCAAAAAAGGGGGGGACAATGCTACTATCTTTTTCCACGCTTGTGCTTCAAAGTAGTACCATGTTCTTCATATAGAGAGTCTCATTTGTTGTCACTTCCATATACTAGTGGGAACTTTTCATTATAGAACTTGGCATGTATATTCCAACAATGGGCTTCATCAAAATGCCCTAGGTCTTCGTGAGCAAGCAAGTTGGATGCACACCCACTAGTTTCTTTTGTTGAGCTTTCATACATTTATAGCTCTAGTGCATCCGTTGCATGGCAATCCCTACTCCTCATGTTGACATCAATTGATGGGCATCTCCATAGCCCGCTGATTAGCCTCGTCAACATGAGACTTTCTCTTTTTTTGTCTTCTACACACAACCTCCATCATCATATTCTATTCCACCCATAGTGCTATATCCATGGCTCACCCTCATGTATTGCGTGAAAGTTGAAAAAAAAGTTTCAGATTACTTAAGTATGAAAACAATTGCTTGGATTGTCATTGGGGGTGTGCAAGATGAGAGCATTCTTGTGTGACGAAAATGGAGCATGACCAAACTATATGATTTTGTAGGGATGAACTTTCTTTAGCCATGTTATTTTGAGAAGACATGATTTCTTTGATTAGTATGCTTGAAGTATTACTATTTCTTATGTCAATATGAACTTTTATTTTGAATCATTTGGATCTGAACATTCATGCCACAATAAAGAAAATTAAACTGAGAATTATGCTAGGTAGCAATCCACATCAAAATTCAATTTTTATCATTTACCTACTCGAGGACGAGCAGGAATTAAGCTTGGGGATGTTTGATACGTCTCCAACTTATCTATAATTTTTGATTGTTCCATGCTATTATATTACCCATTTTAGATGTTTATGGGCTTACTTTACACTGTTATATCATTATTGGGACTAACCTACTAACCGGAGGCCCAGCCCGAATTGTTTTTTTTTGCCTATTTCAGTGTTTCGAAGAAAAGGAATATCAAATGGAGTCCAAATGGAATGAAACCTTCGGGAGAGACCTTTTTGGAACGAACACAATCCAGGGGACCTAGAGTGGAAGTCAAGCAACAAACGAGGCAGCCACGAGGGTGCCCGGCGCGCCCCCACCCCTCGTGGGCCCCTCGAGCGTCCACCGACCTACTTCTTCCTCCTATATATATCCATGTACCTCGAAAACATCCAGGAGCACCACGAAAAACTATTTCCACTGCCGCAACCTTCGGTATCTGTGAGATCCCATCTTGGAGCCATCACCGGCACTCCACCAGAGGGGTAATCGACCATGGAGGGCCTCTACATCATCTCCAAGGCCTCTCCGATGAGTTGTGAGTAGTTTACCACAGACCTTCGGGTCCATAGTTATTATCTAGATGTCTTCTTCTCTCTCTTTGAATCTCAATACACTGTTTTCCGCGATCTAATTGGAGATCTATTAGATGTAACTCTTTTTGTGGTGTGTTTGTCGAGATCCGATGAATTGTGGGTTTATGATCAAGTTTATCTATGAGAAATATGTGAATCTCCTCTGAATTCTTTTATGTGTGATTAAGTTATCTTTGCAAGTCTCTTCGAATTATCAATTTGGTTTGGCCTACTAGATTGATCTTTCTTGCAATGGGAGAAGTGCTTAGCTTTGGGTTCAATCTTGCGGTGTCCTTTCGCAGTGACAGCAGGGGCAACAAGGCACGTATTGTATTGTTGCCATCAAGGATAAAAGATGGGGTTTATATCATATTGCATGAGTTTATCCCTCTACATCATCTCATATTGCCTAATGTGTTACTCTGTTCTTATGAAATCAATACTCTAGATGCATGATGGATAGCAGTCGATGTGTGGAGTAATAGTAGTAGATGCAGGAAGGAGTCGGTCTACTTATCGCGGACGTGGTGCCTATATACATGATCATGCCTAGATAATCTCATAATTATTCGCCTTTCTATCAATTGCCCGACAGTAATTTGTTCACCCACCATAATACTTATGCTATCTTGAGAGAAGCCACTAGTGAAACCTATGGCCCCCGGGTCTATCTTTTATCATATAAGTTTACAATCTACTTTTATTTTCATCTTTTACTTTCCAATCTATATCATAAAAATACCAACAATATTTATCTTATCATATTATCTCTATCAGATCTCACTTTCACAAGTGGCCGTGAAGGGATTGACAACCCCTTTATTGCGTTGGTTGCGAGGTTCTTGTTTGTTTGTGTAGGTGCGTGGGACTTTTGAGGAGCCTCCTACTGGATTGATACCTTGATTCTCAAAAAATAAGGGAAATACTTACGCTACTTTGCTACATCACCATTTCCTCTTCAAGGAAAACCAACGCAAGCTCAAAACGTAGCATGGATTCATCACTAAATAAAGTTATGACCTCTCCAAATCCAGTTTGATAATTATTAGAATAATATTTAACACTCTCCAAAATAGTGGGACATTAAATAGAGTTGACACTCTTCCAAACCTACTTTCATCAATATAATCGACATAAATAGGAGGCATTCTTTCATCATAATAAATTTTCTAATGAAAACTTGGGGGACTAAAAATATCATCTTCATCAAACATATCATCCCCAAGCTTATGGTTTTGCATATCACTAGCATCATGGATATTCAAAGAATTCATACTAGCAACATTGCAATCATGCTCATCATTCAAACATTTGATGCTAAACATTTTTATTGAGTTCTTCTTCTATCAATTGAGCACAATTTTCCTTTCCATCATTTTCGAGAAAGACATGATAAAGACGAACAATATGTGGCAACCTCAATTCCATTTTTTGGAAGTTTTCTTTTATAGACCAAACTAGTGATAAAAGAAGAAACTAAAAGATTTGGTTGCAAGATCTAAAGATATACCTTCAAGCGCTCACCTCCCACGCAATGACGCCAGAAAAGAGCTTGATGTCTACTACACACCTTGTTCTTGTAGACTCGTGTTGGGCCTCCAAGTGCAGAGTTTTGTAGCACAGTAGCAAATTTCCCTCAAATAGATGACCTAAGGTTTATCAATCCGTGGGAGGCTCATATGAAGATGGTCTCTCTCAAACAACCCTGTAACCAAATAACAAAGAGTCTCTTATGTCCCCAACACACCCAATACAGTGGAAAATTGTATAGGTACACTAGTTCAGCGAAGAGATGGTGATAAAAGTGTAATATGGATGGTAGAAATATATTTTTATAATCTGAATAAATAAAAACAACAAGGTAGCTAGTAACAAAAGTGAGCACAAATGGTATTGCAATGCTTGAAAATGAGACCTAGGGTTCATACTTTCACTAGTGCAATCTATCAACAATGCTAATATAATTGGGTCACATAACAATCCCTCAACGTGCAATGAAGCATCACTTTGAAGTTCCTATCTAGCGGATAACATAAGAAGAAAATGTTTGTAGGGTACGAAACCACCTCAAAATTATTCTTTTTGATCAATCTTTCCAAGAGTTCATACTAATATAACACCAAGTTATCCTTTTCGATCGATCTATCCCAGAGTTCGTACTAAAATAACACCATATGATACACATCAACCAACTCTAATGTCACCTACATACTCCAATGTCACAGTGAGTATCCATGAGATGATTTTACGATATGCATCAAATAATTTCATATTCATAATACTCAATCCAACACAAAGAACCTCAAAGAGTGCCCCAAGATTTCTACCGGAGAAACAAAGAGGAGAGCGTGCATCAACCCTTATGCATAGATTACCCCAATATCACCTCGAGAATCCGCGAGTTGACTGCAAAGACATAGATCAAGCGCTCTCAAATCCATAAAAGTATTTGATTTGATAAGAACGAAATATCAAAGGGTAAACTCAATTCATCACAACAAGATAGAGAGGGGAAACCATTGAGGGAGTCCTGGATTAGGGGGTATCCGGACAGTCGGACTGTGTACAACGTCCGGACTATTGAAGTGTGAAGATACAAGACTCAAGACTTCGGCCCGTGTCCAGATGGGACTCTCCTTTGCATGGAAGGCAAGCTTGGCGATCCGGATATTGCGTTTCCTTTCTTGTAACCGACTCCATGTAAACCCTAGCCCTCTCCGGTGTCTATATAAACCGGAGAGGTTGGTCTTTAGAAGGCCGATCACAATTACAATCATACCATCATAGGCTAGCTCTTAGGGTTTAGCCTCTACGATCTCGTGGTAGATCTACTCTTGTACAACCCATATCATCAATATTAATCAAGCAGTAAGTAGGGTTTTACCTCCATCGAGAGGGCCCGATCCTGGGTAAACATCTGTGTCCCTTGCTTCTTGTTACCATCAGCCTTGACGCACAGATCGGGACCCCCTACCCGAGATCAGCCGGTTTTGACACCGACATTGGTGCTTTCATTGAGAGTTCCTCTGTGTCGTTGCTGTCAGGCTTGATGGCTCCTTCAATCATCATCAACGACACTGTCCAGGGCGAGACTTTTCTCCCCGGACAGATCTTCGTGCTCGAGGGCTTCGCACCGCGGGCCAATTCGCTTGGCCACCTGGAGCAGATCGATAGCTATGCCCCCGGCCACCAGGTCAGGTCTAGAAACATGAACTACACAGCGGATATTCGTGGAGACTTGATCTCTGATGGATTCGGGCCAGCACCAGGAGCGCCGAACAGTCACGATGAGCACGGCTTAGACCTGCTGTCAGACGATGCTCGGGATATCACCCCAGCAGAAGCCCCAGATCTAAATCCGGGGCAGGTTGCGTTGCCTAGGGACGGAGGGTTGGACCCCGCCCCGCGGGCCGTACCCTCATCGGTGATGGAGCCGAACACAGGCCTCACTTCTGAGGGAGCCTATGACTCCGGACCCCTGGATTCATATCCAGTTGTAGGTTCCAGTCCGCACGTCCCCGAGCCCGCCGAACCTGGTTGGGCTCCGGTGATGGAGTTCACCGCGGCGAACGTCTTTCAGCACTCGCCCTTTGGCGACATGCTGAACTTATTGAAGTCTCTCTCTTTGTCAGGAGACTCCGGGCCGAACTATGTCCGGCTTGAGCGGGAAGCCGACGGCGACGGAATTTGTTGCCCACCCAACACCCACTCCATTGCCACGATCGATGATTTAACCGACGTGCTTGACTTTGACTCCGAATACATCGACGGTATGGACGACGATGCAGGATAATTACAGGAGCCACCGCTCACGGGGTGGTGGACGACCACCTCTTCATATGATATATATATGGTGGACACTCTGAAGGAAACTAATGGCGACGAGGCAACGAAGGATAACCCCTCAGGGAGAAAAGCAAACCATGGGCGTCGTCAGCGCTGCTCCGAGCCCCGCCACGGCAACACCGGCCCCGGAGACGAAAGCAATCCGGATGGTGCCGACGAGGAACATAGTCCCAACTAGCCTACCTTCAAGCTGGCCGGACCGGTCACGATGGGATACTTAAAGAAGGACCACTATACAACCTCTTCCGACGAGGAGGTAAGCCTCGGCAATGACGAATTCGGCGTACCTGAAGATCCAGTAGAACAAGTTCGCTTCAAGCAAAGGCTTATGGCCACGGCAAGGAGCCTGCAAAAGAGGCAAGAGCAGCTTAAAGCTAACCAAGACTTGCTACCGGATAGGTGGACCAAGGTACTGGCAACTGAAAGGCACAAACTCGACAGCCCCCATAAAGAGCATACACGGCACAACTGGCTACCTCAACCCAAGCAGGAAAACTCAAGGCGCACACCTCGACGTCCTCACATCATTACGGTCCAAGACAGTAAGGAGGATACGCGAGGAGACACCCCCAAGCCTCGGCACAATGGTAACAAATGTCAAATCAAGAAAACTGGTGCCAGGTCCAATAAATACAAGTCCGGTCAACGGACAAAGAGCAGCTCAAGCCTATCCGGCCCGAGCCCCACGCTCGATCAACCATGCAAAATTCATGGTAATCCTAGAAGGACGGCAAATCATACCAATAGAGAATGCAGGATCCTCAAAACAAAGCGGTGGGTCGCACGCCGGAAACAATAAGGGGAGGCGCCTCATCAAGACCCCCCCCTCCCCAGAGCGTAACAGTACGGCCGATCGCCCAGGATCACATAAACCATAGCAAGTCAATTGCAGTACCTCTAGACCTAGTAGTCCGGGGGCTCCATAACACGCAATGCCCACAAGGGTATGAAGCCACGAATAACATCTCCTATAAGATGCAAGGCGCAAAGGCCAAGTTTTATCGGCCCACCACTCTAACGGTTGTCTTCGGATCACCCAAAAAATGCTACGCCAAAGAATAAATCTCCGGCACCTTCCCACTATACGGTAGTTTACCGTATGCCAACGGGATAAACCACGTCGACTAGATTCCACTTGGTAAATTACTCAGGCCAACCATCCGAACACCCATTACGGAGTTCGCATTACCTCACGGTATAACGGCTGGGCACACCGGGGCCCGATTAGGGACCCTGGGACCAACAACAAGAGGACGCCCAGCTGCTTTCAAGCATTTTGCATTTACAGAATAACGATTGACGCAGAACAGGATTGGCGACATGGAATTAGCCCGGACACACAATGCCAGGAACATGTAGGTAGAAGGCAGTTTGGATTCATTCTTGATCCACTCACAACCCCCTCCAGTCCGGCCACGACAGGTTCCGCCAAACAACACCTCTTTTCATACATCATACTCATATGCATAGACATATCATCCTACTACAATGCGTGGACTTAGAAAATACTCACTAGTCATGGCGTATCATCGACGCCCCTTTGCCGCAAATGACAGCCACGCTTCGCGTTCGCCTGGTTACACCAGGGGCTTCACAGTACGGCAATAAAGTCCGGCCACCTTTTCGGTCGCTCGGCACCCCGAACTTATAGCACTATATGCATCTGCTCAGAATCATGTCTTGGGTCATTGGTTGGGTTTTCTCGGCTCCCATGTTTTGGTACCTTACGTTCCGTTCTATCGGCTAAGGTAGCGCTGGGAGAACTACTGCGATTGTGTCCAGGTTCAGCCGTACGAGCACCTCAGTAGAGAAAGCCGAAAACCGACCGTCATGATGAAGCGAGAGCCAATCCGCTATTCAAGACGTTATAAAATCCTTAAAGATTTATTCTGCACAACTCCATTATAAATGCCGAGTGCGACGGATCGGTCTTCTGATCAGGCGCCAATAGAGCCCCTAGTTCGGCCTTCCGAACACTAGGGGCTACGCCGACCATACTCGAGTTCCTATGGCAAAGTGAGAGTAATAAAGCCTTATAGTCCGATTGCCTGGTTCGTGGAAAGATACACCTCCTTAAAAGGACCCAACTATGGGATAAAGAGCGTTCAGACATATCCCGAACACCCCCGTATTCCTTTTACGAGGGGATAGAAGCCGACGACTGGCCAACTCTCAGGATTTGCATACAATAAACAGCCGCACAGGAAGAACATATGTTCAAACAAAAACAGGCAATACATACATGCCATTATCCCATATTACAACAAGCGGCACAAATGCCCTCAGGGAAATATAGTGTCTTTAGCACACTTGTACGCCGCAAGGTGGGCCCCTTTCATTACACCTTCACAATACAGCTCGGGCTTGCGGTGCTCCTTACCCTCCGGCGGCCTCTCAGTCATCAGCTTCTCCGCGTCAAGCCTCCCCCAATGCACTTTTGCATGGGCAAATGCCATGCGCGCGCCTTCTATACAGACTGATCGCTTGATAGCATCAAGCCAAGGACAGGCGCCCACAATCCGCTTGACGAGTCCGAAGTAGCTGCTTGGAATCGGCTCTGCATGCCACAGCCGGACAACTAAGTCCTTCATGGCTAGTTCGACCACGTGGTGCAGTTCGACCAGCTGTTTCAGCTGGTCGATAAATGGCACCGGATAGTGCGGCGCCAGATACTGCGACCAGAAATCCCTCTCCGTGGTCTTCTTCTCCTCCTTGCGGTAGAATTGGGCGGCATCTGATATGCTGCGAGGAAGATCCGCAAAAGCCCCTGGAAAAATAAGAATTCAGCTTTCCGCTTAGGATTCTTCACATTCTAACATATAAAGAGCTAAGAATACAGAAGGCCTTACCAGCCGCCACTTTCCGGGCCTCCTGAATGTCCCGCGCAGCACCTCGGGCTTCTTCCCGAGCACCTTTCGCAGCCTCGAGAGCTTGGGCGAGTTCGGATTCTTTCCCTTCTAGACTCTGCTCCAAGCCCTCGCTTTTCTTCACAGCTTCCTAGAGCTCTCGCTCAGCTGTGATAACCCTGGCCTCGTGTTTTCACGAAGCGCCTGTTCGGCCTCAGCCTTCTTGTTGGCATCAGCCAATGCTTTCTTTAGTGCCTCATATTCGGCACCCACTCCTAGGGCACACAATACCAATATTTTTCATTATGCACAACTATTCATTCGTGCCAACTCCAAGACAAATGTTTTCAACATACCTTGCTTGTCTTCTAGTTGCTTCCTCACACGGCCGAGTTCCTCCTCGGCACGCGTAAGGCTCTGCTTCAGTTCGGACACTTCCGCATTATAAGCAGCCGTCCTCTCTGCGGATGCCTGTTTTCACACAAAAGGATATACGTCATTCACATAGGCTCCTGCGAGAGCAGGGGATTTGATCCCCTGCCCGGCTCTATATCCTCCGCCAGACAGAGCATCAGGGGCTACCACTCATATTATGACAATTCCTCAAGGGTTCCCTAGGAAACATACCTCAAAAGCCTTTATAAGACCAAGGCAGGACTTGTTCAGCCCGCTCTCGGCGGATTGAATCCTCTCAACCACCACGCCCATAAGGGCCCGATGCTCATCAACAATAGACGCGTTCTTCAACGCTGTTAACAGACCACCAAGCAGCTCTGCTCGAACATAGGATGCCGGCGGGGTAGGCAGGCCCCCCACCATCGGGGGTGGCTGCTTGCTCGATCCCGGAACCCTAGAGGTCCCGGGGGCCGTATCCATCCCCGCGTGTCCGGCACCAGGGATATGTCCTCCCTGATCTGGGTCTTGTCGAGATGACACCTCGGTGTCACGCCCGGCCTTTGGGGAAGGGGCCCATGGAGGCGTCTCGCTCGCTAAGACGTCTGAGCCCAGCGAATCCTCTGACGAGGACCGGCCGGCGCAAGACCTTGCCGGACTGTGCAAAATATGGTAACAGTTAAAACCACTATACCCAAAAACAATCCCGGACATATATGCGTGTTCGGATACTTACGGCTTCCCCAGGGGCTGGGCCCTGGGATCTCACTCCGGGCTGCTATCGGCAGCCGTGGTGGATGCCTCTGGGAGGTGACCTTTCCCCCTCTTGGGCGATCCGGCCTCCAAAGATGTGGAGGCTGTCCTTTTCCTCCCGCCATCAGATTGAGGCTCATCCTCCTCTGCCTCCTCCTCTTCGTCCTCAAACGAAGGATCGTCGCTGGAGTCTTTGGATTTGGCGTCCGAAGCCTCGTGACGACGAAGGCCACTCCGGGTCTTCTTAACCTTCATGGAGGCCTCTTTCTTTGGTGCCTTGTAAGGCGCGGGGACCAGCATCTTCGTCAGAAGAGGTCCGGCCGGTTCCTCTGGCAGGGGGGCTGGACAATGTACCCGCTCCACCTTCTTTATCCATCCCTGAGGTTACAATGAAACACGATTAAGGTGTCTCCCTCATGACATGCCGGCTAAAGCATGAATAGACAGAGTGTGGCTGTGACTTACCGAGCTTGGAGAATGGGATGATTGATACCCACGGTCCTCGGCGAGGCCCGGCCACGATTTGCCGGACTTAAAGAGCACCTTCCAGATATCCTTGTGGGAGGAATCATAAAGCCCCCAAAGGGTTTGGTGGTTGGCTGGATCGAACTCCCACAAAGTACAAGCCCAGCGCTGACAGGGGAGGACCAGGCGAACTAGCATCACCTGGACTACGTCGACGAGTTTGACGTCCCTATCGACCACATCCTGAAGGCACATCTGGAGCAGTAACAGCTCATCGGACGAGCACCAGTTCGGGCCCTTCTTGGGCCAGGACATTAGTCGCAATGGAGCTCTGGATCTGAACTCTCGAGCAGCCGCCCACTTTTTGCCGCGTGGTTCGGTGATATAGAACCACTACTACTGCCACTCCTTGACGGAGTCGTTGAAAGCGCCTTTCGGCCAAACGGCCTTGGGCATCTTGCTTAACATGGCGCCGCCGCACTCAGCGTGTTTGCCACTCACCACCTTGGGCTTTACATTGAAGATCTTCAACCATAGGCCGAAGTGAGGTGGGATCCGGAGAAAAGCCTCGCACACGACGATGAACGTCGAGACATTGAGGAAGGAGTTGGGGGAAAGATTGTGAAAATCGATCCCGTAGTAATACATGACTCCCCAAACGAACGAGTGAAGGGGAAACCCGAGCCCACAGACGAAATGGGGAAGGAACACAACTCTCTCATGAGATTTCGGAGTAGGGACGACCTGTCCCGCCGGTGGAAGACGGTGGCCGATCTTCTGGGCCAGATACCCGGCTCCTCGGAGCTTCTTGATGTCCTTCTCCTGGACAGTTGAGGCCATCCATCTGCCTCCTGCTCCGGATCCGGACATCTTCGGAAAACCTCTCTTCGATGGAGAAGAAGAGTGCTTGGGCGTTAGGGCTCGAACAAAGGAGAATGAGCTAGTGGGAGGAGAAGGCGTGGGTAAAAGAAAAAGGAACCTAACCTCCTTATAGAGGCGATAAAAGCTTTTTGTGCCTCCCCACTTGCCTGGTGGAACTCGTCTGCCTCCCACTCGCCACAATTAGCGGCACGGTTAGATTACCCATACCCGTATTGATGAGAATCCCGTGATAAGGGGACACGATCTCTGCTTTGACAAGACATGTCAAAGAAACCGCCTCGCAATATGCGCTATAGTTGGTTGTGGGAAAATGGATCGAATAATGATCCGACCGTAATAACATGTCACGTCATCAGAAAAAGTTGTCAGCAGATTGCATTTGTGAAATATCATTCTCTCTATGATGGCATATGAAGATCATCTCGCAGATCCGGACACGGTCTAAGTGTTCGATGATTACTTTGGAGTATTCGGAGGAGGAACCAGCCTTGCAATGCCGAAGACAATACTGCGTGCCGGACTCATCGTCATTGAAGCCTGGTTCAGGGGCTACTGAGGGAGTCCTGGATTAGGGGGTATCTGTACAGCCGGACTGTGTACAACATTCGGACTATTGAAACATGAAGATACAAGACTCAAGACTTCGGCCCGTGTCCGGATGGGACTCTCCTTTGCGTGGAAGGCAAGCTTGGCGATCCGGATATTGCGTTTCCTTTCTTGTAACCGACTCCATGTAAACCCTAGCCCTCTCCGGTGTCTATATAAACCGGAGAGGTTGGTCTTTAGAAGGCCGATCACAATTATAATAATACCATCATAGGCTAGCTCTTAGGGTTTAGCCTCTATGATCTCGTGGTAGATCTACTCTTTTACTACCCATATCATCAATATTAATCAAGCAGGAAGTAGGGTTTTACCTCCATTGAGAGGGCCCGAACCTGGGTAAACATCTGTGTCCCTTGCTTCCTGTTACCATCAGCCTTGACGCACAGATCGGGACCCCCTACCTGAGATCCGCCGGTTTTGACACCGACAACCACCATACGAGCCAACTATATTAACAAAGGCCACGATACATCAAGATCGTGCCATCTCAAGAACATGAGAGAGAGAGAGAGAGAGAGAATAAACACATAGCTAATGGTACAAACCCTCTGCCCCGAGGGTGGACTGCTCCCTTCTCATCATGGTGGCCGCCAGGATGATGAAGTTTGCCTCCGGTGATGATATGCCCCTCCGGCAGAGTGCCGGGACAGGGTCCAGATTGGGTTTTCATGGCTACAGAGGCTTGCGGCGGCGGAAATTCCGATCTAGTGTTATTTCTGGGGGTTTATGTATTTATAGGATTTTGGGGCGTCGGTTTCATGCGAATATGGGCCACGAGGGGGCCACAAGACACCAGGTTGTGCCAGAGGTGGCAGGTGTGCCCTGGTGGGTTGTGCCCACCTCGTGGCTCTTCTATCCCTCCCACAAAGCTTCTAGTGCCTCTTTTCTTCCAGAAAAATCGTCAAAAAGTTTTGCTGCATTTGGAGAACTTTGATTTCTGCACAAAAAACAACAGCACGGTAGTTCTGCTGAAAACAGCGTCAGACCGGGTTAGTTCCATTCCAATCACACCAAAACCATATAAAATTGTTGTAAACATGGCATGAATACTTCATAAATTATAGATATGTTGGAGATGTATCAGTCCCCTCTACGGGCTAAACCCTTTGGCTTATATACACGCTAGGTAGGGCATCTAGGGTTACATTGTCGGTATCTAGCAGCGCATATGGAGGTGGGAAGAGATGTCTTGGGGTGTACATCAAGTCTTTGGCAGGCGTAGTCTTGATCCATTGTGTAGCCATTGGAGTACACCTTGAAGAGAATGATGGCCCCTCGGCGCATCCGAGGACCACAGACCGACTGGTTAGTACCCCCAACTCTGGGACACCATCACTTGTTATATGTAATCATGTGAGGTTGGTATTAGTTCACTATTTTAATGATGTGTATGTTGTTCTTCCTCTAGTGGTGTCGTGTGTACGTCGAGTACATGACAGTTCACCATGTTTGGGCCTTGGGGAAGGCATTCGGGAGTGATAGAAGCTTAGACCCTAGTTTATGCGCTATTCTATAAGGTGTTAATTTGGATCCATATGTTTCATGCTATGGTTAGATTTATCTTACTAATTCTTTTGTAGTTGCGGATGCTTGCAAGAGGGGGTAATCATAAGTGGGTTGTTTGTCAAGTAAGAATAGCACCCTAGCACCGGTCCACCCACATATAAACATATCAAAGTAGTGAACGCAAATCAACTGAACATGATGTACGTAACTTGATGAAATTCCAATGTTTCCTCGAGAACATTTGCTCACTATAAGAAGTACGTTCGGCCTGTGCTTTTCTATAAAAAGGATTGGGCCACCTTGTTGCACCTTTGCTACCATTGTTACTTGCTACTTGTTATGAATTATCTTTCTACCAAATTATCTGCTACTACTACTTACAGCACATTGATGTCTACTACACAACCTTCTTCTTGTAGACGTTGTTGGGCCTGCAAGTGCACAGGTTTGTAGGACTATAGCAAATTTCCCTCAAGTGGATGACCTAAGGTTTATCAATCTGTGGGAGGCATAGGATGAAGATGGTCTCTCTCAAGCAACCCTGCAACCAAATAACAAAGAGTCTCGTGTGTCCCCAACACACCAATACAATGGTAAATTGTATAGGTGCACTAATTCGGCGAAGAGATGGTGATACAAGTGCAATATGGATGGTAGATATAGGTTTTTGTAATTTGAAATAATAAAAACAGCAAGGTAACTAATGATAAAAGTGAGCGTAAACGGTATTGCAATGGTAGGAAACAAGGCATAGGGTTCATACTTTCACTAGTGCAAGTTCTCTCAAGAATAATAACATAGATAGATCATATAACAATCCCTCAACATGCAACAAAGAGTCACTCCAAAGCCACTAATAGCGGAGAACAAACGAAGAGATTATGATAGGGTACGAAACCACCTCAAAGCTATTCTTTACGTTTAATCTATTCAAGAGTTTGTACTAGAATAACACCTTAAGACACAAATCAACCAAAACCCTAATGTCACCTAGGTACTCCATTTTCACCTCAAGTATCCGTGGGCATCATTATACGATATGCATCACACAATCTCAGATTCATCTATTCAACCAACACAAAGTACTTCAAAGAGTACCCCAAAGTTTGTACCGGAGAGTCAAGACGAAAACGTGTGCCAACCCCTATGCATAGGTTCATGGGCGGAACCCGCAAGTTGATCACCAAAACATACATCAAGTGGCACGTGATATCCCATTGTCACCACAGATAAGCACGGCAAGACATACATCAAGTGTTCTCAAATCTTTAAAGACTCAATCCGAAAAGATAACTTCAAAGGGAAAACTCAATTCATCACAAGCGAGTAGAGGGGGAGAAACATCATAAGATCCAACTACAATAGCAAAGCTCACGATACATCAAGATCGTGCCATAGAGAGAACACGAGAGAGAGAGAGAGAGAGAGAGAGAGAGAGAGAGAGAGAGAGATCAAACACATAGCTACTCGTACTTACCCTCAGACCCAAGGGTGAACTACTCCCTCCTCGTCATGGATAGCGCCGGGATGATGAAGATGGCCACCGGTGATGGGTTCCCCCCTCCGGCAGGGTGCCGGAACGGGCTCCCGAGAGGTTTTCGGTGGCTACAGAGGCTTTCGATGTTTTTAGGGTACGTAGGCTTATATAGGCGAAAGAAGTCAGTCGGGGGGAGCCTCGAGGGGCCCACGAGAGGGTAGGGCACGCCCAGGGGGTGGGCGTACCCCCCCCCCTGTCTCGTGGCTCCCTCGATACTCCTCTGGCTTGCACTCCAAGTCTCCTGGATCATAATCTTTCCGAAAATAACGCTGCTGAAGGTTTCATTCCGTTTGGACTCCGTTTGACATTCCTTTTCTTCGAAATACTAAAACAGGCAATAAAACAGCAATATGGGTTGGGCCTACGGTTAGTAGGTTAGTCCCAAAAATGATATAAATGTTTAAAATAAAGCCCATAAACATCCAAAAGGGGTAATATAATAGCATGGAACAATCAAAAATTATAGTGCATTGGAGACATATCAAGCATCCCCAAGCTTAATTCTTGCTTGTCCTCGAGTAGGTAAATGATAAAAATAGAATTTTTGATGTGGAATGCTACCTAGCTTAATTCTCAATGTAATTTTCTTTATTGGGGCATGAATTTTCAGATCCAAATGTTCAAAATAAAAGTTCATATTGACATAATAAATAGTAATACTTCAAGCATACTAATCAAAGTAATCATGTCTTCTCAAAATAACATGGCCAAAGAAAGTTATCCCTACAAAATCATATAGTCTGACTGTTGCTCTATCTTCATCACACAAAGTATTTAATCATGCACAACCCCGATGAAAAGCCAAGCAATTGTTTCATACTTTAATAATCTCAAACTTTTTCAACTTTCACGCAATACATGAGCGTGAGCCATGGACATAGCACTATATGTGGAATAGAATGGTGGTTGTGGAGAAGACAAAAAGGAGAAGATAGTCTCACATCAACTAGGCGTATCAACGGGATATGGAGATGCCCATTAATAGATATCAATGTGAGTGAGTAGGGATTGCCATGCAATGGATGCACTAGAGCTATAAATATATGAAAGCTCAACAAAAGAAATTAAGTGGGTGTGCATCCAACTTCCTTGCTCACGAAGACCTAGGGCATTTTGAGGAAGCCCATCATTGGAATATACAAGCCAAGTTCTACAATGAAGAATTCCCACTAGTATATGAAAGTGACAACAAAGGAGACTCTCTATCATGAAGATCATGGTGCTACTTTGAAGCACAAGTGTGGAAAAGGAGATAGTAGCATTGTCCCTTCTCTATTTTTCTCTCCTTTTATTTTATTTTATTTTATTTATTTTTCTTTCCTCTTTTTTTCTCTTTTCCCTTTTTTTCTTTTCTTTGGCCTTCCTTTTTTTGTAAATTCCGAAGTCTCATCCCAACTTGTGGGGGAATCATAGTCTCCATCATCCTTTCCTCACTGAGACAATGCTCTAATAATGTAGATCATCACACTTTTATGGATTTACAACTCAAGAATTACAACTCAAAGCTAGAACAAGATATGACTCTATATGAATGCCTCCAGCGGTGTACAGGTATATGCACTGAATCAAGAGCGACATGTATGAAAATTATGAAGGTGGCCTTGCCATAAATATGATGTCAACTACATGATCATGCAAAGGGATCCGGCTTGCCTGCTCCCGCCCCATGGTCCCATCCGTGCTCCCACTTCATCCTATGATTGCCCTTTTTCCTTTTTCCTTTCTAATCTAATCATCTCCCCCCTGATTTTAAGGGGGTGGGGACGGGCCTTATTTTGTTCCAATCAAATCAAGCCTCGTACACGGGAGCATGGATGGGCGCACGAGCGGGGAGCAGGCAAGTCTCGTCCCATGCAAAGAGCAATATGACAAAAGTAATGCGTGTCATATGAATGGAACGGTGGAAAGTTGCATGGCAATATATCTCGGAATGGCTATGGAAATTCCATAATAGGTAGGTATGGTGGTTGTTTTGAGGAAGGTATATGGTGGGTGTATGGTACCGGCGAAAGTTGCACGGCACAAGAGAGGCTAGCAATGGTGGAAGGGTGAGGGTGCGTATAATCCATGGACTCAACATTAGTCAAAAGAACTCATATACTTATTGCAAAAGTCTACAAGTCATCAAAAACAAAGTATTACGCGCATGCTCCTAGGGGGATAGATTGATAGTAAAAGACCATCGCTCGTCCCCGACCGCCACTCATAAGGAAGACAATCAATAAATAAAATTGTGCTCCAACTTCATCACAAAGCGGTTCACCATACGTGCATGCTACGGGAATCACAAACCTCAACACAAGCATTTTTCATAATCACCCAACTAGCATGACTTTAATATCACTACCTCCATATCTCAAAACAATTATCAAGTATCAATTTGATCATAGCATCCAATTCACTTTTTATGATAGTTTTTATTATACCGAACTTGGATGCTCATCATTCTAGGACCAACTTTGTAACCATAGCAAATACCATTCTATTCTAAAAGACTATCAAAATAATATAAGTGAAGCATGAGAGACTAGCAATTTCTCCAAAATATAACCACCGTCGTGCTCTAAAAGATATAAGTGTTGCACTAGAGCAAATGACAAACTACTCCGAAAGATATAAGTGAAGATCAATGAGTAGTCGAATAATTCTGCAACTATGTGAAGACTCTCTAACATTAAGGAATTTCATATCTTGGTATTGTATTCAAACAGCAAGCAAAACAAAATAAAATGACAATGCAAGGATAGCACAAATCATGTGAAGAAGCAAAAATTTAGGCTCAACCGATACTAACCGATAGTTGTTGAAGAAGAAAGGTGGGATGCCTATCGGGGCATCCCCAAGCTTAGATGCTTGAGAATTCTTAAAATATTATCTTGGGGTTCCTTGGGCATCCCCAAGCATGAACTTTTGTGTCTCCTTAATTCCTCTCATATCATGGTTTCTCTTTTTATCAAAAAGCTTCATCCACACCAAACTCAACAAGAACTCGTGAGATAGGTTAGTATAAACCAGTGCAAAACCTTATCATTTTCTACTGTAACAAATCACTAAAATTATTATTCAACATTGCATACTAAATGCCTCTGCATATTTAATACTCCTATCCTCAAATAGAATCATTAAACAAGCAAACATATAAAAACAATGCAACCATAACAGCAATCTGCCAAAACAGTACAGTCTGTAAAGAATGCAAGAGTATCAATACTTCCCTAACTCCAACAATTATGAAATAAAATTACCACTTTAGTAAATTTATCATATCTTTACATGCAAAATGTTTCAACAATATATAATTCTCTGACTTTTCTAGGGAATTTTTGCAACAGCGGTAAACTTTCTGTTTTCAAACAGCAACATGTATACTAGAGAAATAAGCATGGCAAAGGCTGTCCTTGACATTTTTATTGAAAATAAAGATGAAAAACATTATTATAAATAACAGAAAGAAAATACTAACAAAAGAAAATGACACTCTAAGCAAAACACATATCATGTGGTGAATAAAAATATAGCTCCAAGTAAAGTTACCGATGAACAAAGACGAAAGAGGGGATGCCATCCGGGGCATCCCCAAGCTTAGGCTCTTGGTTGTCCTTGAATATTACCTTGGGGTGCCTTGGGCATCCCCAAGCTTAGGCTCTTGCCACTCCTTATTCCATAGTCCATCGAATCTTTACCCAAAACTTGAAAACTCCACAACACAAAACTCAACAGAAAACTCGTAAGCTCCCCTTAGTATAAGAAAATAAAACCACCACTTAGTTACTGTAGTGAACTCATTCTAAATTCATATTGGTGTAATATCTACTGTATTACAACTTCTCTATGGTTAATACCACTTAATAATAGCCATAGATTCATCAAAATAAGCAAACAACACATAGAAAACAGAATCTATCAAAAATAGAACAGTCTGTAGTATTCTGTATCAAACGTATACTTCTGGAACTCCAAAAATTCTACCAAATTAGGAAGTCCTAAGAAATTTGTGTGACAATCCAGAGCAAAAAGAATTATATCAGACGAAGGTTTCTGTGAATTAACAAAACTAATTTACTGGGTGCAAAAGTTTCTGATTCTCAGCAGGATCAACACAACTATCACCGTAAGCTATCCTAAAGGTCTTACTTGGCACTTTATTGAAACAAAAGCTATAAAACATGATTAATACAGTAGCATAATCATGTGGACACACAAAAACAGTAAGGGTAAATGTTGGGTTGTCTCCCAACAAGCGCTTTTATTTAATGCCTTTCTAGCTAGGCATGATAATGGCAATGATGCTCACATAAAAGATAAGAATTGAAGCATAACAGGAACATCATGAAGCATATGACTAGCACATTTAAGTCTAACCCACTTCCTATGCATAGGGATTTTGTGAGCAAACAACTTATGGGAACAATAATCAACTAGCATAGGAAGGTAAAACAAGCATAGCTTCAAGATTTTCAACACATAGAGAGGAAACTTGACATTATTGCAATTCCTACAAGCATATATTCCTCCCTCATAATAATTTTCAGTAGCGTCATGAATGAATTCAACAATATAACCAGCACATAAAGCATTCTTTGCATGATCTGCAAGCATAGAAATTTTGTTACTCTCCACATAAGCAAATTTCTTCTCATGAATAATAGTGGGAGCAAACTCAACAAAATAATTATCATGTGAGATATAATCCAATTGAAAACTAAAATCATGATGACAGGTTTCATGGTTACCATTATTCTTAATAGCATACAAGTCATCACAATAATCATCATAGATAGCAACTTTGTTCTCATAATCAATTGGAACCTCATCCGAAATAGTGGAATCATCACTAAATAAAGTTCACACTCTTCCAAATCCACTTTCATATTCATCACAATAAGATTCAACATCCTCCAAAATAGTGGGATCACTACTTCCTAAAGTTGACACTCTTCCAAACCCACTTTCATCAATATAATCATCATAAATAGTAGGCATGCTTTCATCATAATAAATATTCTCATCAAAACTTGGGGGACTAAACATATCATCTTCATCAAACATAGCTTCCCGAAGCTTGTGGCTTTGCATATCATTAGCATCATGGATATTCAAGGAATTCATACTAACAATATTGCAATCATGCTCATCATTCAAAGATTTAGTATCACACATTCTATAGATTTCTTCTTCTAGCACTTGAGCACAATTTTCCTTTTCATCATACTCACGAAAGATATTAAAAAGATGAAGCGTAAGAGGCAAACTCAATTCCATTTTTTTGAAATTTTCTTTTTATAAACTAAACTAGTGATAAAACAAGAAACAAAAAGATTGGATTGCAAGATCTAAAGATATTCCTTCAAGCACTCACCTCCCCGGCAACGGTGCCAGAAAAGAGCTTAGTTGACGGGGTGTGAGTGTCGCTTACCTAGCCTCCTCAGCAAGGGCGCCAGAAAAGAGCTTGATGTCTACTACACAACCTTCTTCTTGTAGACGTTGTTGGGCCTGCAAGTGCACAGGTTTGTAGGACAGTAGCAAATTCCCCTCAAGTGGATGACCTAAGGTTTATCAATCCGTGGGAGGCGTAGGATGAAGATGGTATCTCTCAAACAACCCTGCAACCAAATAACAAAGAGTCTCTTGTGTCTCCAACACACCCAATACATTGGTAAATTGTATAGGTGCACTAATTCGGCGACGAGATGGTGATACAAGTGCAATATGGATGGTAGATATAGGTTTTTGTAATCTGAAATAATAAAAACAGCAAGGTAACTAATGATAAAAGTGAGCGTAAACGGTATTGCAATGAAAGGAAACAAGGCATAGGGTTCATACTTTCACTAGTGCAAGTTCTCTCAACAATAATAACATAGATAGATCATATAAAAATCCCTTAACATGCAACAAAGAGTCACTCCAAAGCCACTAATAGCGGAGAACAAACGAAGAGATTATGGTAGGGTACGAAACCACCTCAAAGCTATTCTTTCCGTTCAGTCTATTCAAGAGTTCGTACTAGAATAACACCTTAAGACACAAATCAACCAAAACCCTAATGTCACCTAGATACTCCATTGTCTCCTCAAGTATCCGTGGGCATGATTATACGATATGCATCACACAATCTCAGATTCATCTATTCAACCAACACAAAGTACTTCAAAGAGTGCCCCAAAGTTTCTACCGGAGAGTCAAGACGAAAATGTGTGCCAACCCCTATGCATAGGTTCATGGGCGGAACCCACAAGTTGATCACCAAAACATACATCAAGTGGCACGTGATATCCCATTGTCACCACAGATAAGCACGGCAAGACATACATCAAGTGTTCTCAAATCTTTAAAGACTCAATCCGACAAGATAACTTCAAAGGGAAAACTCAATTCATCACAAGAGAGTAGAGGGGGAGAAACATCATAAGATCCAACTACAATAGCAAAGCTCGTGATACATCAAGATCGTGCCATAGAGAGAACACGAGAGAGAGAGAGAGATCAAACACATAGCTACTGTTACATACCCTCAGCCCCGAGGGTGAACTACTCCCTCCTTGTCATGGATAGCGCCGGGATGATGAAGATGGCCACCGGTGATGGGTTCCCCCCTTCAGCAGGGTGTCGGAATGGGCTCCTGAGAAGTTTTTGGTGGGTACAGAGGCTTGCGGCGGCGGAACTCCCGATCTATCTTCTGTTTTCGATGTTTTTAGGGTACGTAGGCTTATATAGGAGAAAGAAGTCGGTCGGGGGATCATCGAGGGGCCCACGAGAGGGTAGGGCGCACCCAGGGTCTTGCACTCCAAGACTTGCACTCCAAGTCTCCTGAATCATAATCTTTCCCAAAATAACGCTGCCAAAGGTTTCATTCCTTTTGGACTCCGTTTGACATTCCTTTTCTTTGAAATACTGAAACAGGCAATAAAACAACAATATGGGCTGGGCCTTCAGTTAGTAGGTTAGTCCCAAACATGATATAAATGTGTAAAATAAAACCCATAAACATCCAAGAGGGGTAATCTAATACCATGGAACAATCAAAAATTATAGATACGTTGGAGACGTATCACACTTGTAGACAATACCTTGCTGAAAACTGATTATCAATTCCTTCTACTCCTCATTGGGTTTGACACTCTTACTTATCGAAAGGACTAGGATTGATCCCCTATACTTGTGGGTCATTGGCATGGTACGTCGTCTTGTATTCTGTCCTCCTCTTGTAAATAGGTCGTCATTTCTTCATACGAACTCTGACATTGATGTTCTTGGGATCGTTGGATTCACGAGAGGGACGCTGATCCATTTCTTGTTTTAGATCTTGATTTGGAGGAATTTCAAAAAATCATTTTTTTCTGCCATCCGAAACATGTAAGTATG
Source organism: Triticum aestivum (assembly GCF_018294505.1). Lineage (NCBI taxonomy): Eukaryota > Viridiplantae > Streptophyta > Magnoliopsida > Poales > Poaceae > Triticum > Triticum aestivum. The sequence continues at coordinate 507,456,529 of NC_057807.1, forward strand.
GTATTATAGGTACTCTGTATTGATCCCATCCATGGTCCTTTCATCGTGCTTGGTTCTAAGTTGCTTCAAAACACATGTAGACACAAGAAGACAAAGACACTAATAAAAACTAAATAAAATATTAAATCTGCAATTCTCACAAGGAAAGTTGTAAAGCTCGGTAATCATGCATCATGGAGAACTATTTGGTTCAATGGGATATAATATAAGGATTTATATTTTCACGCCATCGGTTCGTTATTTTTACCCAACCGTCTATGTTTTCCTCACTTTTGCCCTTCTACCTCTAGCTGAACCTCACATATAGCGAAATGTAGCATTACTGTTGGTTCAACCCCTTTGAATGTTACATGGATGAGTGGGACTTTTTAATAAACAGACATGTGGGGCCACTGTAAACTCTATCCACATCAGCCAACCAGCAGTTAGTCGATTATGCATAGCAGGGCAGTACAAAGTTGCTCGGTTGACCAATTTCGATGATGGATGGATTATATATTGGCCCCTATGGGTTGTTCGTGCTCATGGGAAAAGTAGTGGAGCTCACTATAAGACTGAAGGGAAAATTAGAGAGCTCGGGGACGGTGTGGAGGCGACGAATCAACATATGTGTCACCGGTGAATAAGGCGACGATGTGATGATTCATGGCATCTGGTCTTGTAATCTTCATCGTATAGGTTCATGGTATCGAGGCGAAGCGAAAGGACATGGTGGTGAGGCAAGAAAAGCATGGTGGCTACTTGGTTGACCTCGGTGCCACCATGGCATTCTCGTTCATGGTTGGAGAGCGAGCAAGAGGAGGGGAAAGTAATGGATAGTTGATAGGTTTGAACTAGTGGTATCATGCTTGTCTCTTGTCTAGAGCTGGGGATGAAGAAGGCGCTCGACGGCGTGAAGTAGGAGCTGGCACTCTCAAACGTGTCCTCCTCTGCCACTAGGTGCGAGGTTGAAGATGGGGTTGTCCCTAAGTGGGCTGGGCTGCACAATTTTTGGCTGCGAGGTAAGTTTTCTTCTCTCTCTTTATTTCCTTCATTTCCTTTTTTAACGCTGTTGGGAGTACCTAGGCTGACTCACACGCATTGCACGAGCGTCCCCTCACACCGTACTGAAATATGTGGTTTAGTCCCACAATGCCGCGTGAGAGCCTAGTCGACCATCTTAAATAGTAGCGTCGTTCGGAAGTAGTAAATTACTTCTATTGTAATCGGGCCATCAGTCCTTGCTTTGTAAAGGAGATGAACTGATTCTTGATCATCTCTTTCACAAAGTAAGAATAGATGGCCTTACAATAATAGAAGTATTTTTTTACAAGTCACATAACTTTCACAATTTATATGACCAAACTAGAGCACATTACTATTATTTTTCATTTTTCAAGTGCTAGATTGACCCAATTTTCAAAACAAAATCAAAGTCAATTTCCAAAGTTGGCACAACTATGGGTGTTAGCATTGTGAACAATGTTGCCATAGGAATTATATTGTTTTTTAATAAAAACTAATATTCCATTTTCCAAGTGCTAGAAGTGACTTTTTTGCTAAAGAAGTGTGTGAAATAAGTTTGAAAATTTGGCCTTTTCATTGTTCATCCAAAGTAGACCACATTGTAAGCCCACTGGCCAAGTTTCATGTATTTCAGAGTATTATTGCTATATTTCATTGATTTACTGGATTTCTAGTGAATTTATCAGAAGTTACTCAAAATTGAACTACGAGCGTGATGTTGTTTGGTCCTAAAATTTGAAAAAAAACAATCATTTTATGCTCTTAATGTCAGTGGTGAATGCACTTGGGACAACCAAAGTTGAAATTCCAAACCATTTGGTACGACTCGTCTAAATTACAATTTTAACCCCATTTAAAAAATAAGCAAAATGAAAAGAGGCTCAAAATTGAATCCTTGTGCATGAATCCCTCTTGTGAAATAGTAAGTGGGAAAAATCATAAACTTGCAACACCACAGGTTTGAAAAAAAAACCTTCGCAAAATGACCTATCTAGTATGAACTTGCATGGATATCATGGCATATGCCCATGGCCATGACCACATCCAGGGCATAGTCCATGATAACTTGTCCAAATTTGGCACAACTTTGGGTGTTACCATTGGCAACAATGTTTTAGGGAATTATATTTTTTTGAATAAAATTATTTTTATCCATTTTTCAAGTGTCAGAAATGATTTTTTGTGAAGGAAGGGCGTGAAATAAGTTTGAAAATTGGGCCTTTTCATTTTTCGTACAAAGTAGACCACGTTGTAAGCCCACTAACCAAGTTCATGAATTTTAGAGTATTATTGCTATATTTTATTGATTTGCGTGATTTTTAGTGAATTATTAGAAGTTGCTCAAATTTGAACTACAAGTGTGTGATAACCCACAAGTATAGGGGATCGCAACAGTTTTCGAGGGTAGAGTATTTGGCCCATTTATAGATTCGACACAAGGGGAGCCAAAGAATATTTGCAAGTATTAACAGCTGAGTCGTTAATTCAACCACACCTGGAGATTAATTATCTGTAGCAAAGTGATCAGTAGCAAAGTAGTATGATAGTTTTGATAGTAGTAGCAGCAGCAATAGTAACAGTAGCAGTAGTAGCAATGATTTTGTAGCAAGTGCAACGGTGATAGTAGCAGTAGTAACTTAGCAGAAACAATATAAGAGAAATTCGTAGGCATTGGATCGGTGAATTCGTTGGATGATATTCATCATATAACAATCATAACCTAGGGCAATACGACACTAGCTCCAATTCATAAATAATGTAGGCATGTATTTCGTAAATTTTCATACGTGCTTATGGAAAGAACTTGCATGACATCTTTTGTCCTACCCTCCCGTGGCCGCGGGGTCCAATTGGAAACTAAGGGATATTAAGGCCTCCTTTTAATAGAGAACTGGAACAACACATAGTGAATACATGAACTCCTCAAGCTACGGTCATCACAGAAAAGTATCCCGACTTCTATCACTCCGGGGTTTACAGATCATAACGCATAGTAGGCGACTATAACTTGCAAGATCGGATCTAGAACATAGATATAATGGTGATAACATAAACGGTTCAGATCTAAAATCGTGGCACCCGGGCCCAAAGTGACAAGCATTAAGCATGGCAATCTCAGAACATAATTGATACTAGGGATCAAGCCCTAACAAAACTAACTTGATTACATGATGAATCTCATCCAACTCCTCACCGACCAGCGAGCCTATGAAGTAATTACTCACTCCCGGTGGGGAGCATCATGGAATTGGCGATGGAGATAGGTTGATGATGAGGAAGATCGAAGATCCCCCTCTCCGGAGCCCCAAACGAACTCCAGATCTTGCCTCCCGATGAATAATAGGAGGTGACGACAGCTCCATCTCGTGACACGCGATAATTCTTCATCCTTGGATTTTTTCCCCAAATATGTGATTTTATAGTATCAGGGTTGAAGTCTACGGGGCCACCAGGTGGGGACAACCCACCTGGGCGCGCCTGAGGGGGCGCCCTGATGGGTTGTGTCCACCCAGGTGCCCCCCTCCGATGGTTCTTGGCTCAAGAAATTCTCTTTTATTTTATGAAAATTCCTCGCAGAGTTTCGTTCCAATCTGAAAACTTTTATTTATGCACAAAAACAACACCATGGTAGTTCTGCTAAAAACAGCGCCAGTCCGGGTTAGTTTCATTCAAATCATGTAAATTAGTGTTCAAAACAAGAGGAAAACGTTAGGAAAAGTAGATACGACGGAGATGTATCGGTGTGATGTAGCTTGGTCCTGAAAATTGATAAAAAAATCATTTTGTGCTCTAAAGTTGTGTTGCATTCACTTGGGACAACCAAGTTCAACATTGCAAGTTTGACCCCATTCTGAAAAAATTATCAAAGAAAATGAAAAAGGCTCAAAAATTGAAATTCTTGTGCATGACGCCCTCTTGTGTTAACTAGTAAGTGGGTAAAATCATAAACTTGCAATACCACAAGTTCGAAAAAATAACTTCACAAAATGGTCAACATTGCAAGTTTGACCCCATTTTAAGTAAGTTTTATACATTGTTGGTTTTGGTAAATTGTGCATGTTGCTATTGTGCATGATGCACTCTTTTTGAACATGCAAAACCCACTCACGTAGGAAATACAAAGCATAGCATACACCAACTAATTAAACACATTCAAATAACATACTGTTTTCAGTTAACGTTGTGTGTCCACATGTCGGATCTTCAGCACTAGCTAGAAGCAACAAAATAAACTACCTGAGGCGCTTAAGATGGCGAGCCAGGCGGTGGTGGGAGAAATGAGCACTCCACTCAAACTGTGTCGAGAGCTCATACTGCTCCACCAATATTGGGGTAGTCTGGCAGCAAGGCTTGACCTCCAAGGTGACCAACGCCAAATCCTTGTTGGCATCAGCACCCAAGAGCTCCTAGCCAACCATCCGCTCACCCTCGTCGTCCACATGAATGTCTGCCAGAGCAGGATGCGCAATGATCTCCTATCCCCCTGGTAGCCCTCCTGTTCTGCATCCTCCTCATGTACGATCATCTCCAACCGCCTGATAGTCCTCATCTTCTGCATCCTCCTCCTGTGTGATAATCTCCACCCCCTGGTAGCTCCCCTCTTCTTCATCCTCCTCCTTGTAGCTATCCTCCCCCTCTATCTCCTCGTCGACGACCTAAATAATACGCAAATTTACTGGCCCTTACACTTCTGGATTCGGCAAGGAGAGGCGGGAGCGGTACTCATACCAGTGGGCTCACTGTCGATGATCCGGAGACTCCATCACCTCTACCATTGCCTATGGGAGAATCCCAATTGAGACTTCCCCCTTGCCTTTAGGAAGTATCCGCTTCAGCTCGTCTCTCATCACTTCCAAGGTCATGTCCAGAGAGTGCATCAAGAGAGATTTTGCACTCAGAAACCAGGAGCATATCTCCTTGCACTTGACCAGCAAGAGCTCATCTCCGGTGCAAAACAAATCCCCGGGTGGTTTTGGTAATTCATAAAAAAATATGCATAATTGAACTAATGCCTACTCAAAGAATATTTCAGGAAAGTTTGATCTAGGTATTGCAATGGTATGTGAATGTGGACACCAAAAAATGCAAAGGACAAACATTGGCAAAGCTTCAAGACTCTACATTTTTGGTTAACTGGTCCAAGATCACATTGAGTCCATAGGAAAGCCATTACTATTCAAAAGGGACGAGGTTCTGATCATGATCCATTTTCTCAAGTGCTTAGAGATATTTCTCTAAAACCCTCATCCACACTCTCACTTTCTTCTATGTCCAAAACCCTAAAGTCCAACTCTGGCATGCAGAAACAAATCTAGCCGGATCCACTGAGTTACACTTGACATAGCCACTGCCTAAACCCTAGCAACTTGGTCTCACCAAGATGACCATTCGCTCCCATAGAAGAGCACTTGCCAACTTTCTGTAGCCTATCAATTTCATCTTGCAATTCCCAAGTGGTTTCAATTGGTGTCGCTAAAGTGTGGAAAGTGATTAGGTCATTACCGTTTGGTCTCACTGATTTGTTCCATGGGGTCTCACGGAAAAGCCTAAAATTCAAACATTTTGTACTTTTCATTCTCACCAAGTGTTTTCACCCGATCCAACTAAATAGTGCATAACCGTGTGTAACAGTTAGATTTTTGGTTCTGCTTATATATACCCCACCCATTCCACCAACTCTAAGAGAGCAATCAGGACGAAACTACCACTTCCAATATTTATTTTCTGAGAGAGAACCACCTACAGTTATGTTGAAATCAAGGGAATTCTACACCAACCTTTATCCGATTTCTAGCCACCTCAAGTTGCTTTCCACTCAAATCCTTCTCACCACATAGCCAAATCTATGAGATAGCGATTGAGTGTTGAGGGGACTATCTTTTGAGGCAGAAGAGGAAGGAGTTCATCATCAACAACAACATATATTACCTTTTGGAGAGTGATGTCTCCTAGATCTGGTTACTAAATCTGGCATTGACTGCCACCTCCTCGATGTCGCTATTATTTCCTCTATTGCAACGCTTTTTGTTGTTCATGTTGCGTTGAGGCTTGCCATTTCCATCGTGTACCTCGGAGGTGCCTAGGTATCCATTATGGTTGCTTCTATGAGCCAGCCAACTGTCCTCACTTGCTCAAAATCGAGTCATCAGGTGTGTCAGGGCTTCCATCATCCGGGGCTTTGATACGTCTCCAACGTATCTATAATTTTTGATTGTTCCATGCTATTAGATTACCCCTTTTGGATGTTTATGGGCTTTATTTTACACATTTATATCATTTTTTGGAACTAACCTACTAACCGGAGGCCCACCCATATTGCTGTTTTTTTGCCTATTTTAGTATTTCGAAGAAAAGGAATATCAAATGGAGTCCAAACGGAATGAAACCTTCGGGAGCGTTATTTTTGGAACAAATCTGATCCGGAGAGCCTGGAGTGCAAGTCAAGAAAGCTCCGAGGGCCCCATGAGATAGGAGGGCGCGCCCCCCTGTCTCGTGGGCCCCTCAGGCGGCCACCGACGTACTTCTTCCTCCTATATATACCTACGTACCACGAAAACATCCAGGAGCACCACGAAACACAATTTCCACCACCGTAACCTTCTGTATCCGCGAGATCCCATCTTGGAGCCCTTGCCGGCACTCTGCCGGAGGGGGAAGCAACCATGGAGGGCCTCTACATCAACATCCTTGCCCCTCCGATGAGTTGTGAGTAGTTTACCACAGACCTACAGGTCCATAGTTATTAGCTAGATGGCTTCTTCTCTCTTTTTGGATCTCAATACAATGTTCTCCCCCTCTCTTGTGGAGAATTATTCGATGTAATCTCTTTTTGCGGTGTGTTTGTCGAGATCCGATGAATTGTGGGTTTATGATCTAGTTTATCTATGAATAATATTTGAATATTCTCTGAATTCTTTTATGTATGATTGAGTTATCTTTGCAAGTCTCTTCAAATTATCAGTTTGGTTTGGCCTACTAGATTGGTCTTTCTTGCCATGGGAGAAGTGCTTAGCTTTGGGTTCAATCTTGCGGTGTTCTTACCCAGTAACAGAAAGGCTTGCAAGACACGTATTGTATTGTTGCCATCGAGGATAACAAGATGGGGTTTATATCATATTGCATGTGTTTATCCCTCTACATCATGTCATCTTGCTTAATGCGTTGCTCCGTTCTTATGAACTTAATACTCTAGATGCATGCTGGATAGTGGTCGATGTGTGGAGTAATAGTAGTAGATGTAGGTAGGAGTCGGTCTACTTGTTATGGATGTGATGCCTATATACAAGATCATGCCTAGATAATCTCATAACTATGCGCTTTTCTATCAATTGCTCGACAGTAATTTGTTCACCCACCGTAATACTTATGATATCTCGAGAGAAGCCTCTAGTGAAACCTATGGCCCCTGGGTCTATCTCTTATCATATTTGCTTTCCATCTACTTTTATTTGCATCTTTACTTTTTGCATCTATATCAAAAATACCAAAAATATATTTATCTTATCATACTATCTTTATTAGATCTCACTTTCGCAAGTGGCCGTGAAGGGATTGACAACCCCTTTATTGCGTTGGTTGCGAGTTCTCAGTTTGTTTGTGTAGGTGCGTGGGACTTTTGAGGAGCCTCCTACTGGATTGATACCTTGGTTCTCAAAACTGAGGGAAATACTTACGCTACACTTTGCTGCATCACCCTCTCCTCTTTGAGGAAAACCAACGCAAGCTCAAGACGTAGCAGGCTTTTCCTATCCGAGCTCTCTAGCAAGCCATTCATCCTTGTGTTGTACTTAGAGGTAGTGATCGCCTCCGCGTCTAGACAAGCTAGTATTTGTTGTTTCTTGACCAAGAAACGATTCTAAAAAAATTCTGGTTGACTCCCCTGGTTGTTGTACGATATGGTTGAGTTCACCAACATTCGGGGATTAGACATATTAGCTTGGAAGGCATCCTCGAGGTCCTCCTAATTACCAATGGAGTTCTCTAGGAGGCTGTTGAGCCAATGTCGAGCTGATCCTTTAAGATATAAGGGTAGGTATTTTATGGCATGAAGATCGTCACCTCGGACCATGTGAATGTGCATGAGTAAGTCCTCGATCCATACGATGGGGTCTATAGTTTCGTCATACTGCTCAATGTTAGTGGGTTTAAACCCTTCTAGGGTGCTGCATGACCTCGTCTCTGAAGCTCATGGGGTGGGTAGCTCCTCGGACCCGAGTTGTAGCATGTCGGACGTCAGATGTTGTTATGGTCCGATCGCGTGTATAATCACGCAGATTGCCATTCTTAACTAGTCAAGCAAGATATGGTAGGCGGGTGTTCCCTGGATTTGTAAATCGATCATGATGGGGCGGCTGGCTTTGATGCTAATTCATTCCTCGGATCATAATGTTTTCTGAGTCAGAAGTGGATCTTTGTTGAAAAGGCGTGGTATTTCGGGGGGATTTTTATACCCACCTGATGGCCTATATCAGCCTCGAGGGGGGCGGTCAGGTTGCTCAGTCCACTCACGCTATGACAGCACGCTGCCATCAATCTCCTCGTCAAACTCTGGGGGTAGGCGTTTCGCGGGTATGACTCGTTGTTCCCTGCGAGTCTACCCTCAATCGCTTGTTCGGCCCTGAGGACCTCGGCCCTTCAACCATTGAGCTCGTCCTATTCAGACTAAAGTTTCTGGGTCTTGTTCTTGATGCCCTTGGTCGTGCTAATTAATCATCAGTGAAAAGCTTAAGCCGAGGATCCTTAAGGCGATCCTCGGGGATGTAGAATTCGTCGGGTCCAAGGCTTCTATCATCCTCAGAGTCCGGGTAGTAGTCACCGTCATCGGGTTCGTCGTCGTTCCCGTTGAACATGGCATCGTTGTTGTTTCCAGTGCCAACGTTATCGCAGGCATTCTAGTCCTTGACACCGCTCTGAGTAGTGTCGTTGTCGGCACCATCGTCGTTCTTGGTGGCGCCATTGTTAGCATCTACATTGCATGCGCCTTTACCTCGGTGCCATTTATGTCGGTGTTTTGGGGGCTCTTTGTCTCATTCATCATCCTTAGGTGTATCTACCATGTAGACATCATAGGTGGAGGTGGAGACAACTCGTCGACATCTTCATCCATGTCGACTGCCTCCTCTGAGGCATTGTCCAATACGTTGGTTAAATCCTTAACCGTAGCGATTAGGTGCGTGGAGGGTCGGACACAAATTTCTGGTCCTCCGGGTTTGTCCCGGATCCGATCATGGACCGAGTTTCAATCGTTCGAGATTACAAGGCTCTGAATCAGGAACATGATGTCAGCCTTGCCCATCTCCTGATAGTAGGCGAGGCTCATCTGAAGTTTGCCCGAAAGACCACCAGACGTAGCCTTGGAATTCGAGTTGGTCAGGCTGGACGCCTGCTCCAGCGGCGTTTGGATATCACTCAAGCTTGAAGCCAGATCCGAGATGCCAGTTGTTCCATAGTCCTACTCCAAGATTGAGTTTGGTGCTAAGACGGCGGTGTCGGTAAGGTCTTTGGACTGATCTGACACACAACCCAAAAAGGCAAGCTCGCCATGGGGGTCCATGTCATACTCCAGATTCCCAAACCTGATGAATGGCCTGGGGAGAGGCTCTCGACCTGGCCGAGATGGCCGACCGAGTATGGTTAACTCCTACCAACCTCCCCCCTAGGAGTATGCGTGTAGTACTTTGTTTTGATGGCTAATAAATTTTTGCAATAAGTATGTGAGTTCTTTATGACTAATGTTGAATCCATGGATTATACAAACTCTCACCCTTCCATCATTGCTAGCCTCTTCGGTACCGTGCATTGCCCTTTCTCACCTTGAGAGTTGGTGCAAACTTCGCGTATGCATCCAAACCCCGTGATACGATACGCTCTATCACACATAAGCCTCCATATATCTTCCTCAAAACAGCCACCATACCTACCTATCATGGCATTTCCGTAGCCATTCCGAGATATATTGCCATGCAACTTCCATCACCATCATATACATGACTTGAGCATTCATTGTCATATTGCTTTGTATGATCATAAGATAGCTAGCATGATGTTTTCATGGCTTGTCCATTTTTTGATATCATTGCTACGCTAGATCATTGCACATCCCGGTACACCGCCGGAAGCATTCCTATAGAGTCATCTCTTTGTTCTAGATATCGAGTTGTAATATTGAGTTCTAAGTAAATAAAGGGTGATGATCATCATTTTAGAGCATTGCCCCATAAAAAAGAGAGGCCAAAGAAGCCTAAATAAAAAAGGGGGCCAAAGAAGCCCGCCTAAAAAAAGAAGGTGCAATGTTACTATCCTTTTTACCACACTTGTGCTTCAAAGTAGCACCATGTTCTTCATATAGAAAGTCTCTTATGTTGTCACTTTTATATACTAGTGGGAATTTTCATTATAGAACTTGGCTTGTATATTCCAACGATGGGCTTCCTCAAATGCCCTAGGTCTTCATGAGCAAGCAAGTTGGATGCACACCCACTTAGTTTTCAGTTTGAGCCTTCATACACTTATAGCTCTAGTGCATCCGTTGCATGGCCATCCCTACTCCTCACATTGACATCAATTGATGGGCATCTCCATAGCCCGTTGATTAGCCACGTCGATGTGAGAGTTTATCCCTTTTTGTCTTCTCCACACAACCTCCACCATCATATTCTATTCCACCCATAGTGTTATATCCATGGCTCACGCTCATGTATTGCATGAAAGTTGAAAAAGTTTGAGAATACTAAAGTATGAAACAATTGTTTGGCTGACACCGGGATAGGCATGAGGGGTACCTTGTGTTAAGAAAAGGGAGCATACAAGACTATGATTTTGTAGGGATAACATTCTGAAGCATTGATATTTTGAAAGACATGATTGTTTGTTGGGATGCCCTAAGTATTATTGTTTTTATGTCAAATGATAGACTATTTCTTTGAATCACTCGTGTCTTAATATTCATGCCATGATTAGATACATGATCAAGATTATGCTAGGTAGCATTCCACATCAAAAATTATCTTTTTTATCATTTACCTACTCGAGGACGAGCAGGAATTGAGCTTGGGGATGCTGATACGTCTCCGTCGTATCTATAATTTTTGATTGTTCCATGCCAATATTATTCAACTTTCATATACTTTTGGCAACTTTTTATACTATTTTTGGGGCTAACATATTGATCCAGTGCCCAGTGCCGGTTCCTGGTTGTTGCATGCTTTATGTTTCGCAGAAACCCATATCAAACGGAGTCCAACCGGTATAAAAACGGATGGAGAATTATTTTGGAATATTTATGATTTTTGGGAAGTAAAATCAATGCGAGATGGTGCCCGAGGTGGCCACGAGGCAGGGGGCGCGCCTGCCTACCCTGGGCGCACCCTTGACCCTTGTGGGCCCCTCGTAAGGCGGTTGACACCCTTCTTTGGCCGCAAGAAAGCTAATTTTTGGAAAAATATCTGGGCGAAGGTTTCAATCCAATCGGAGTTACGGATCTCCGGATATAAAAGAAACAGCGCCAGGGCAGAATCCCGGAACACAGAAACTAAGAGAGACAGAGAGATAGATCCAATCTCGAAGGGGCTCTCGCCCCTCCCACGCCATGGGAGCCAAGGACCAGAGGGGAAACCCTTCTCCCATCTAGGGAGAAGGTCAAGAAAGAAGAAGAAGAAGGGGGGCTCTCTCCCCCTTGCTTCCGGTGGCGCCAGAATGCCGCCGGGGGCCATCATCATCACCGCGATCTTCACCAACACCTCCGCCATCTTCACCAACATCTCCATCACCTTCCCCATCTATATTTAGCGGTCCACTCTCCCGCAACCCGTTGTACCCTCTACTTGAACATGGTGCTTTATGCTTCATATTATTATCCAATGATGTGTTGCCATCCTATGATGTCTGAGTAGATTTTCGTTGTCCTATCGGTGATTGATGAATTGCTATGATTGGTTTAAGTTGCATGTTTTATTATTGGTGCTGTCCTATGGTGCTCTCCGTGTCACGCAAGCGTGAGGGATCCTTGCTGTAGGGTTTGCAATATGTTCATGATTTGCTTATGGTGGTTGGTGTGAGTAACAGAAGCACATACCCGAGTAAGTAGGTTGTTTGCGTATGGGATAAAGGGGACTTGATGCTTTAATGCTATGGTTGGTTTTTACCTTAATCATCTTTAGTTGTTGTGAATGCTTGTTAGAGTTCCAGTCATAAGTGCATATGATCCAAGAAGAGAAAGTATGTTAGCTTATGCCTCTCCCTCAAATAAAATTGAAATAGTGATTACCGGTCTAGTAAAGTAGTCAATTGCTTAGGGGCAATTCCACAACTCTTACAACCACTTTTCCACACTCGCTATACTTACCTTATTGCTTCTTTATCTAAACAGCCCCTGGGTTATCTTTACGTGTTCTTTATTATCTTGCAAACCTATCTTACAACACCTACAAAGTACTTCTAGTTTCATACTTGTTCTAGGTAAAGCGAACACTAAGCGTGCGTAGAGTCGTATCAGTGGCAGATAGGACTTGAGAGTATATTTGTTCTACCTTTAGCTCCTCGTTGGGTTCAACACTCTTACTTATCGAAAGAAGCTACAATTGATCCTGTATACTTGCGGGTTATCAAGACCTTTTTCTGGCGCCGTTGTCGGGGAGTCATAGCGTGGGGTGAATATTCTCGTGTGTGCTTGTTTGCTTTATCACTAAGTAATTTTTATGTGTTGTTCTTAGTTGTTTTCTATCTTTAGTTATGGGTAGGAAACGCAAAATACCAAAAAAATTAGTTGTACCTACTACACCAATGGTTGAAGAACCACTCAAAATCTATCACACTCCAGAAGCTTTTTACTTGGATCATCTTCGATCCCTTTGTGCTCGTGCTGAAACCCCAACTAGCTTAGTTGAGGGCAAATCTTTAGATGAGCATGCTTGTTATCTGCGACACCGTATATCTGAAAAAGGGAAACTTTTACTGGATCAAATTCATCGTTTGCAATGCTATGCTTGGAATTTATGTGAAATATATGATGTTACTTGTTGTTCTGAGAACCCTAAGAAACACCTTCCCTGCCAATGTGAGTTTAGTGATAATGGAATAGTATCTTCGTATGCACAGGGTGTTTATAATTACTATGATGTTCAATTATACGTCTCCAACGTATCTACTTTTCCAAACACTTTTGCCCTTGTTTTGGACTCTAACTTGCATGATTTGAATGAAACTAACCCGGACTGATGTTGTTTTCAGCAGAACTGCCATGATGTTGTTTTATGTGTAGAAAAGAAAAGTTCTCGGAATGTCCTGAAAATCCACGGAGGCAATTTTTGGAATTAATAAGAATTTATGGGCGAAAGAAATACACCAGGGGGCCCACACCCTGTCCACGAGACAGCCCCCCCCTATAGGGCGCGCCCCCCTATCTCGTGGCCCCCCTGGACCTCCACCGACCTCAACTCCAACTCCATATATTCACGTTCGGGGAGAAAAAAATCAGAGAGAAAGTTGCATCGTGTTTTACGACACAGAGCCGCCGCCAAGCCCTAATCTCTCTCGAGAGGGATGATCTGGAGTTCGTTCGGGGCTCCGAAGGGGGGGATTCGTCGCCGTCGTCATCATCAACTATCCTCCATCACCAATTTCATGATGCTCACCGCCGTGTGTGAGTAATTCCATCGTAGGCTTGCTGGACGGTGATGGGTTGGATGAGATTTACCATGTAATCAAGTTAGTTTTGTTAGGGTTTGATCCCTAGTACCCACTGTGTTCTGAGATTGATGTTGCTATGACTTTGCTATGCTTAATGCTTGTCACTAGGGCCCGAGTGCCATGATTTTATATCTGAACCTATTATGTTTTCATGAATATATGTGTGTTCTTGATCCTATCTTGCAAGTCTATAGTCACCTATTATGTGTTATGATCCGACAACCCCGAAGTGACAACAATCGCGATACTTCTCGGTGATGACCATAGTTTGAGGAGTTCATGTATTCACTATGTGCTAATGCTTTGTTCCAATTCTCTATTAAAAGGAGGCCTTAATATCCCTTAGTTTCTGCTAGGACCCCGCTGCCACGGGAGGGTAGGACAAAAGATGTCATGCAAGTTCTTTTCCATAAGCATGTATGACTATTTACGGAATACATGCCTACATTACATTGATGAACTAGAGCTAGTTCTGTGTCACCCTATGTTATAGCTATTACATGAGGAATTGCATCCGGCATAATTATCCATCGCTGATCCATTGCCTACGAGCTTTTCATATATTGTTCTTCGCTTATTTACTTTTCCGTTGCTACTGTTACAACTACTACAAAAACCCAAAAACTATTATCTTTACTTCTGCCACCGTTACCTTTATTATCATACCACCTTTGCTACTAAATACTTTGCTACAGATACTAAGTTATCCAGGTGTGGTTGAATTGACAACTCAACTGCTAATACTCAAGAATATTCTTTGGCTCCCCTTGTGTCAAATCAATAAATTTGGGTTGAATACTTTACCCTCAAAAGCTGTTGCGACCCCCTACACTTGTGGGTTATCAAGACTAATTTCTGGCGCCGTTACCGGGGAGCATAGCTCCATTCTATGAGTCACTTGGGATTTATATCTGTTGATCACTATGAAGAACTTGAAAGACGACAGAACCAAGATTTTGCCCTCAACTGTGAGGGGAGGTAAGGAACTGCCATCTAGCTCTGTACTAGATTCTCCTTATGTTATTAGTAAACTTGCGACACCTAAACCTGCTACTGCTATGAATTCTGATATGCCGCATGTTATTGATGATGCCACTTCTGCTATGCATGATGAAACTACTTCTGTGCATGATACTACTTTGCCATTAGGTGAATTTCTTGATGAAAAACTTGCTAGAGTTAGGGGGAATGAAATTATTGAAGATGCTATTATTGATGATAGTGATGATGAAGGTTTTCCCAATGATTATGAATTGCTTGTTGTTCCTGAGGGTTATGTTATGAATGAAGAAGTTGCTAGAGCTATATTTGCTTGCAATGATAGATATGATCTTAAGAAATTATTAGCTAAATGGAAGCAACAATCTCTTAATGCTAGAATGAAACCTGACCCTGCTTTTGCTACTTCACTTATCTGTGTTACTGATAAGGATTATGAATTCTCTGTTGATCCTGAAATTATTACTTTAGCTGAAACTGATCCTTTTTATGGCCTTGAATCTGAAATTGGTGTGGCACATCTTACCAAGTTGAATGATATAGCTACCCTGTTTACTAATGATGAGAAGTCTTGCTATTTTTATATCCTTAAGATATTTCCGTTCTCATTAAAGGGTGATGCTAAGACTTGGTATAATTCTCTTGCTCCTGGTTGTGTGCGTAGTTCCCAGAATATGATTTATTACTTCTCTGCTAAATATTTCCCTGCTCATAAGAAACAAGCTGCCTTGCTAGAAATATATAATTTTGTGCAAATCAAAGAAGAGAGTCTCCCACAAGCTTGGGGGAGGCTTCTCCGGTTACTTAATGCTTTGCCTGATCATCCTCTCAAGAAAAATGAAATACTTGATATCTTTTATAATGGACTAACCGATGCTTCCAAGGACTACTTGGATAGTTGTGTTGGTTGTGTTTTCAGGGGAAGGACAGTCGACGAAGCTGAAATATTATTGAATAATATGTTGACTAATGAAAATAATTGGACTCTTCCTGAGCCAATTCCTGAAGCAATTCCTGAACCAATTGAGCCAACTCCTGAGCCTATTCCTAAATCCACTCCGAAGAAGAGAGGTGTTTTATTTCTCAGTCCTGAAGATATGCAAGAGGCAAAGAAATCAATGAAAGAAAAAGGTATTAAAGATGAAGATGTTAAGAATTTACCTCCTATTGAAGAAATACATGGTCTTAATATACCGCATGTTGAAGAACCACATTGTCTTGATAACCCGACACAGGTAGTGAAGGTAAATTCTCTCTATAGATATGATAAAGTTGAAATCCCCTCTATTAAATTTCATAGCCGATGCTTAAATGAATTTGATGACTTCATGGCTAGACAA
The DNA here is from genome assembly GCF_018294505.1 of Triticum aestivum. Lineage (NCBI taxonomy): Eukaryota > Viridiplantae > Streptophyta > Magnoliopsida > Poales > Poaceae > Triticum > Triticum aestivum. The sequence continues at coordinate 507,472,560 of NC_057807.1, forward strand.
GAAAGTTTTAATGCTTATGTTGGTAGAGAGTTAAAGAATAATGCTTTCGAGATAGGACGCGTGAGCGATAATATGGCTAGAGTTAAAGGTGAACTCAAACTCATTAGCAAATATGCTTCTATGGTTGCTACTCAAGCTAAGCAAGTACTTAAAGCTCAAAATGATTTGCTTGATGAATTAAATAATAAAAATGACTTTGTTGTTAGAGTGGCTACTAGGACTGGTAGAATGACTCAGGAACCTTTATATCCTAAAGGGCCACCCTATGAGAATCGAGCAAGATTCTCAGAGAAATAATTTAGAGGCACCTAGTTCTTCTAAAAAGAAGAAGAAAAACGATAGAACTTTGCATGCTTCTAGTGAACATACTATAGACACACGTGAGAATCCCAATGATATTTCTATCTTTGATGCTGAAACACAATCAGGTGATGAACATGAACCTAGTGATAATGTTAATGATAATGTTCATGTGGATGCTCAACCTAGCAAAAATAATGATGTAGAGATTGAACCTGTTGTTGATCTTGATAACCCACAATCAAAGAATCAACGTTATGATAAGAGAGATTTTGTTGCTAGGAAGCACGGTAGAGAAAGAGAACCATGGGTTCAGAAACCCATGCCCTTTCCTCCTAAACCATCCAAGTCAAAGGATGATGAGGATTTTGAGCGCTTTGCTGAAATGATTAGCCCTATTTTCTTACGTATGTGCTTAACTGTATGCTTAAAGTAAATCCTTATGCTAAGTATATGAAGGATATCATTATAAACAAAAGAAAGATATCGGAAGCTGAAATTTGCACCATGCTTGCTAATTACACTTTTAAGGGTGGAATACCAAAGAAACTTGGAGATCTCGGGTACCAACTATACCATGCTCCACTAAAAGAAATTATTTTAGAACTGCTTTATGTGATCTAGGAGCCGGTGTTAGCGTCATGCCTCTCTCTTTATATCGTAGACTTGAATTGAATAAGTTGACTCCTACTGAAATATCTTTGCAAATGGCTGATAAATCAACTACTATACCTGTCGGTATTTGTGAGGATGTGCCTGTTGTGGTTGCCAATGTAACTATCTTAACGGACTTTGTTATTCTTGATATTCCCGAGGAAGATAGTCTGTCTATTATCCTTGGTAGACCTTTTCTTAATACTGCAGGGGCTGTTATTGATTGCAACAAAGGCAATGTCACTTTTCATGTTAATGGTAATGAGCATAGGTACACTTTCCGAGGAAACAATCTCAAGTTCATAGCATCAATTCTATTGGAAAAGTTCCAACTATTATATTCTTATTATTGGGGATTTTCATATCCCCGTTGAGGTAACTTAGTGTTATTCGAAATTTCTCCGGTTCCGTGTTACTCGGAATGAGTTTGTTAACAAGACTTGATCAACCTTGTTAGTGGATTCATTTTCATGATCACGAGATGGATGAAACTAGAAGGCACAACCTTCTGTACCCTCTTTTTACTTTTTGTTATTTAGAATAAATAAAGCAAAAATAGTGTTATCTGTCTGTTTTCTGAATTATTCGTGCATTAAAAAATCCTGAAAATAAAAGTGATCCAAATGCCCTGCAAATTTAGTATGATTTTTATGGAATATTTGAGGATTTTAGGCACTGAAAACACTGCAGGAGGGCCAAGCACCAGGCCACGAGAGTGGAGGGCCCCCCCTGTAGGGCGCACCCCCCTATCTCGTGGGCCCCTGGTGGCCCCCTTCCACTTATGCCAGCACCCACACACTTCATCTTCTACCCAAAAAAAATCCCCATCCAGCTCAAGCACGAGTTCTAGCTCATTTTGCTGTGATTTTCGATCTCCTTGCTCAAAGCTCCATTTACAAAACTGCTTTGGGAGATTGTTGCTTGGTATGTGACTCCTCCATTGGTCCAATTAGTTTTTGTTCCAGTGCTTTATTCATTGCAAATTTTTGCTGCATAGGTGACAATGTTCTTGAGCTTGCATGTTAAATTTATGAGGTCCCAAGCAATTCTGATGCATGATATAGGCTCTAGGCACTTGTAGGAGTAGTTGCTATCAATCTTGTTTAGTTTTATTCACTTTTATTTTGAAGTTACTAAAATTTCAGAAATTTCCAGAAAATGTTAAGGAAATTTTTGAGGGGCTCTTCTAGCCAAGGCTCTCAGGAAAAGCAAGCCAAAGAGAAGGAAAAATCCAAGTATAATCTCCCTCGCTTAGCGGAAGTGTAGTCGTGTGAATGGCCATGCAATGATTTCTTGAAAGAAGATGGAATTCATGAAGATTTTTATTCTTTAATCGAGACTGCAGCCTCACCGGTTTCATCAACGACCGGATCGATCAGTATCTCTTACTCACCAATACTTTCGTGCAAAACTTTTATTATTATCCTAACAAGTCACCGCCTGCAGTATCATTTCATTTATATGATGAATTCAGAGAAATGTCTTTACGTAATTTTTGCGCGGTGTGTAGGATACCTTATGAGGGAGAATTAGAGGAACCCCATCGTAAAGATGTGGATGGCTTTGTTAATACTATAGCTGTAGAGGAGCCAAAGAAGGGCTCCGAGGCAAAAGTCTCTAGCATACACTTTCCTGTTTTACGCTACTTTGCCATATTTGCTAGTAGATGCTTGATTGGTCGTGGAAATAGTGGAAACCTTAGTGTTCCTGACATTATCATCCTTCAACATGTCTTGCTTGGAGACAATACTTTTAGTATGGGTGCCTTCGTTGCTAAACGGCTAGCCCTGAATCGTACAAAAGGCCCCATATTTGAAGGTATCTATGTTGCATGTCTTGCTAGACATTTTCAGATACCCATTAGGCACCATGAGAAAGAGGAGACAAAATTGCCTCCTCACATTTTAGATTACAAGAGCATGGTAGCACACAAGTTTATTGTTGACAACGAAGAGAAGATGCTCTTGTATAAACTTAGATTTAATAAAAACACGTTGAGATTATTATTTTGCCTACGTCTCTCTTGTTTGATTTGCTTGCAGAAAATTTTCTTGTCACGCCGGAAGCGGTGAATAATCATCGAGCCCAAGCTTTCACTCCAGAACCTGAACCTGAGCCGGAACCAGAACTGGACCCTTATCGTGCATCATCTGTCCAGTGGGATCCGGAGATGACCAGCCAGTGGTATCCTGATTACACTTCCCAGTACACCGGGAAGAGTAGCGGCGGTCCTTGGTATTAGACCAACTTACGTTAAAAGCCTAAGCTTGGGGGAGTACGTATTTCTCACCGACTTTACATTCATGTTCACACACTAGTTGTCGGTGCTCATACTCTTTCATTGTATTATCCATGCTAGTTTAAGTTTTCTTTTTCTCGCCTTCTTCTTGTGTGTTTGTTAAACCTTAAGAAAAACCAAAAAAATAGTTAGTTTAAGTTCCATGCTTGTAGTAGAAATTAAAATGAAAACCCAAAAAGATTTCTAGTTCTTCTTTTTACTTGTTGGGAGCTTTCCCGTGTAAATAGTTTTCTTTTCTTTTCTTTCCTTTGGGGGTCGAGAATACCGTATTGGAAATGTTTAGTGGCTCTCATATGCATGATTGTTCATTTAACTTAGAGCCCATATTACCCTGTCTTCTCTTTTGAGTTGAATGCTTGCAGATTCCAGCTTAGTCCAAGCACGTGCACTCTTATTATTATACACATCGTTCGGTCGTGCGAGTGAGAGGCAATAATGATGATATATGATGGACTTACTGGGATAAGAAAAGCTGGTATGAACTCGACCTCTCTTGTTTTTGTAAATATGATGAGTTCATCGTTTCTGAGTCAGCTTATTATGAGATAAACATATTTGCAATGACATCTAGAGATTATAGTTGCTTGTGCCATGCTTGATTAGCTATGAGTTATAATGGTTTACCTTGCGTGCCAACATGCTATTAGAATGATTATGATGTGATATGATGGGATGGTATCCTCCTTTGAATGTATTGAGTGACTCGACTTGGCACATGTTCACGCATGTAGTTGAATCAAATCAACATAGCCTTAATGATATTTATGTTCATGGTGGATTATATCCTACTCATGCTTGTATTCGGTGTGAATTAATTTTAATGCATGTTTATGACTGTTGTCGCTCTCTCAGTTGGTCGCTTCCCAGTCTTTTGCTAACCTTCACCTGTACTAAGCGGGAATACTGCTTGTGCATCCAAACTCCTTAAACCCCAAAGTTGTTCCATATGAGTCCACTATACCTTCCTATATGTGGTATTTACCTGTCGTTCCAATTAAATTTGTATGTGCCAAACTCCAAACCTTCAAATGAAATTCTGTTTTGTATGCTCGAGCAACTCATGTTTCAACTAGGGCTGCCTATATCTTCCATGCTAGGTGGGTTATTCTCAACAGGAGTGGACTCCGCTCCTCATTCACGAGAAAGGGCCGGTAACCGGGATGCCCAGTCCCATGATCCAAAAAGATCAAAGCAAATCAAAATAATTAAATAAAACTCCCCCAGGGCTGTTGTTAGTTGGAGGCACTCGTTGTTTCGAGCAAGCCATGGATTGATGCTTGTTGGTGGTTGGGGGAGTATAAACCTTTACCATTCTGTTTGGGAACTGCCTATAATGCATGAAGTATGGAAGATACAACCATCTCATAGTTGTTGCATTGACAGCGAAAGTATGCCGCTCAAAATGTTATTCTATTTCTATTTTAAAATCGAGCTCTGGCACCTCTACAAATCCCTGCTTCCCTCTGCGAAGGGCCTATCTATTTACTTTTATGTTGAGGCATCACCCTTCTTATTAAAAAGCACCCGCTGGAGAGCACACTGTCATTTTCATTCATTACTATTGGTTTATATTGGGTATGACTTGACTGGATCTCTTTTACCATGAATTACAATGTTCAGTCAGTCCTTGATCTTTAAAGGTGCTCTGCATTTATGTTTTGCAGTCTCAGAAAGGGCTAGCGAGATACCATTTTGTTATATCATGTTATGATTGTTTTTAAAAAGTGTTGTCATCCGAGTTTTATTATTATGGCTCGCTAGCTGATTATGCTATTGATATGAGTAATTGTGAGACCTAAGTGTTATTGTGAGTATGGTTAGTTCATAATATTTGCTGAAACCTGAATGCTGGCTTTTCATGTTTACAACAACAAGAGCAAACAGAGTTTGTAAAAGTTCTTCTTTATCACTTTCAGTTTATCAACTGAATTGCTTGAGGACAAGAAAAGGTTTAAGCTTGGGGGAGTTGATACGTCTCGAACGTATCTACTTTTCTCTCCCTACTGTCAAGAAAAAGTATGATATTCTTATTATTGGGGATTTTCATATCCCCGTTGAGGTAACTTAGTGTTATTCGAAATTTCTCCGGTTCCGTGTTACTCGGAATGAGTTTGTTAACAAGACTTGATCAACCTTGTTAGTGGATCCATTTTGATGATCACGAGATGGATGAAACTAGAAGGCACAACCTTCTGTACCCTCTTTTTACTTTTTGTTAGGGTCCCCTACACTTGTTAGTGGATTACCTTGTTAGTGGATTACCCTCGAAATCTGTTGCGATCCCCTACACTTGTGGGCTATCATTCAACAAATTGAAGAATTTGTTGCTTTTAAGGGTGCTTATGAAATTGCTTCTTTGATTGAAAAGTATGATGCTGCTCTCTACAAATCTGAAAATTTTTCCATACTTGAATATTGTTATGAAGATTATGCTTCTAATGCCTATGTTAAACCATATATTGAGGAAGTCTCCACTGTCCAAGAAGAGACTAATATTTTGCAGGAGTCTATGGAAGAAGGAATTGATGAAACTGTGAGCTCATTGGATGAAAAAGATGATGAGGACAGCGAAGAACAAAAGGAGGAAGAGCGGATTAGCTACCCGTGCCCACCTTCTAATGAGAGTAACTCTCTTCAACTCATACATGGTTTAATTCCCCTTCGTGCTTACTGAAGGATGATTGTTATGATTCCGTTGATTCTCTTGAAATATCCCTTTTTGATGATGCTTGCTATGCTTGTGGCCAAGATGCCAATATGAATTATGCTTATGGAGATGAAATTGCTATAGTTCCTTATGTTAAACATGAAATTGTTGTTATTGCACCCATGCAAGATAGTCCTATTATCATTTTGAATTCTCCCGACTACACTATATCGGAGAAGTTTGTGCTTATTAAGGATTATATTGATGGGTTGCCTTTTACCATTGCACATGATGATTTTGATAGATATAATATGCATGTGCTTGCTGCTCCTACTTGCAATTATTATGAGAGAGGAACTATATCTCCACCTCTCTATGTTTCCAATATGATAAAATTGCAAGAAACTGCTTATACTATGCATTGGCTTTTACTATGTGTGCATGAATTGTTCTCTTATGACATGCCGATGCATAGGAAGAGAGTAAGACTTCGTTGTTGCTTGATATATGTTACTTTGTGCTCATTACTAAATTACAAATTAGTGTTAATTAAAATTGGCTTTGATAATATATGTTACTTTGTGCTCATTACTAAATTACAAATTAGTGTTAATTAAAATTGGCTTTGATATACCTTGGGATCCGGGTGGATTCATTACTTGAGCACTATATGCCTAGCTTAATGGCTTTAAAGAAAGCGCTGTCAGGGAGACAACCCGGAAGTTTTAGAGAGTCATTTATTTCTGTTGAGTGCTTTTATATAGTTTAAAAACAAAAAAATAAAGAGGAGAACCCAAAACTTTTCAAAAAGGAAAGTGAAAGTGAGAGAGACAAGCATTGTTGAAGTGGGAGAGCTCCTTGAACTTTGTTCATGCTCACGGAAACTTTGTGAATCTTGATTACAGAAACTTTTCAACAACAATAATTATCCCCTCGTACAATTCCATTGTATTATAAAAATAATGTGCCAAGGTTTGCCTTTAGGATGTTTACAATGCTTGTTAGTTTGTGCGGTGCAGGACAGAAACTTTGGCTGTAGTGCGTGATTTTACATTTTTTGCTAGAACGTCAAATGGTTCTAATTCCTTTTGCACTGTCTTGTTGTACAAATTGTTTCCTAATTTTGGTATAATTTTTGGGGTAACAGAAGTATGGTGAATGTTCAGATTTCTACAGACTGTTCTGTTTTTTATGCATAGTTTGCTTGTTTTGATGAAACTATCAATTTCTATCAGTGGATTAAGCCATGGAAAAGTTATATTACAGTAGACACAATGCAAAAACAAAATATGAATTGGTTTGCAACAGTACTTAGAGTGGTGATTTGCTTTATTATACTAACGGATCTTACCGAGTTTTCTGTTGAAGTTTTGTGTGGATGAAGTGTTTGATCGAGGAGGTCTCGATATGAGGAAAAGTAAGAGAGGCAAGAGCTCAAGCTTGGGGATGCCCAATGCACCCCAAGTAAATATTCAAGGAGACTCAAGCGTCTAAGCTTGGGGATGCCCCGGAAGGCATCCCCTCTTTCTTCAACAAGTATCGGTATGTTTTTGTATTTGTTTCATTCATGCGATATGTGCTAGTCTTGGAGCATCTTTTGCATTTAGTTTTCACTTTTCTTTTATGCACCATGATGGTATGAGATAGTCCTTGGTTGATTTATAGAATACTTCATGTGCTTCACTTATATCATTTGAAGTTTGGATTGCCTATTTCTCTTCACATAGAAAACCGCCATTTGTAGAATGCTCTTTTGCTTCACTTATATTTGTTAGAGTGTGGGCATATATTTTGTAGAAAGAATTAAACTCTCTTGCTTCACTTATATCTATTTAGAGAGATGACAGGAATTGGTCATTCACATGGTTAGACATAGAATCCTACATAAACTTGTGGATCACTGAATATGATATGTTTGATTCCTTGCAATAGTTTTGCGATAAGGAGATGGTAATATGTGGGAGGTACTAGTAGATGGTTGTGTTTAGTAAGGATGTTGGTGTTAAGGTCTGTGATTCCCGAAGCATGCACGTATGGTCTACTAACTATGTAACCAAAATGGTGTGCATTGTATTTTGATTTTTTATCTTTGCGTGAAGGTCGGGGGCACGCGATGGTTAACTCCTACCAACCTCCCACCTAGGAGTATGCGTGTAGTACTTTGTTTCGATGGCTAATGAATTTTTGCAATAAGTACGTGAGTTATTTATGACTAATATTGAGTCCATGGATTATACGCACTCTCACCCTTCCATCATTGCTAGCCTCTTCGGTACCGTGCATTGCCCTTTCTCACCTTGAGAGTTGGTGCAAACTTCGTTGGTGCATCCAAACCCCGTGATACGATACACTCTATCACACATAAGCCTCCTTATATCTTCCTCAAAACAACCACCATACCTGCCTATCATGGAATTTCCATAGCCATTCCGAGATATATTGCCATGCAACTTCCATCACCATCATATACATGACTTGAGCATTCATTGTCATATTGCTTTGCATGATCGTAAGATAGCTAGTATGATGTTTTCATGGCTTGTCCGTTTTTTGATGTCATTACTACGCTAGATCATTGCACATCCCGGTACACCACCGGAAGCATTCATATAGAGTCATATCTTTGTTCTAGATATCGAGTTGTAATATTGAGTTGTAAGTAAATAAAGTGTGATGATCATCATTATAGAGCATTGCCCCATTAAAAAAGAGGCCAAAGAAGCCTAAATAAAAAAAGGGGCCAAAGAAGCCCGCCCAAAAAAGGTGCAATGTTACTATCCTTTTTACCACACTTGTGCTTCAAAGTAGCACCAGGTTCTTCATATAGAAAGTCTCTTATGTTGTCACTTTTATATACTAGTGGGAATTTTCATTATAGAACTTGGCTTGTATATTCCAACGATGGGCTTCCTCAAATGACCTAGGTCTTCATGAGCAAGCAAGTTGGATGCACACCCACTTAGTTTTCAGTTTGAGCTTTCATACACTTATAGCTCTACTGCATCCGTTGCATGGCAATCCCTACTCCTCACATTGACATCAATTGATGGGCATCTCCATAGCCCATTGATTAGCTGCGTCGATGTGAGACTTTCTCCCTTTTTGTCTTCTCCACACAACCTCCACCATCATATTCTATTCCACCCATAGTGCTATATCCATGGCTCACGCTCATGTATTGCGTGAAAGTTGAAAAAGTTTGAGAATACTAAAGTATGAAACAATTGCTTGGCTGACACCGGGATAGGCATGAGGGGTACCTTGTGTTAAGAAAAGGGAGCATACAAGACTATATGATTTTGTAGGGATAATGTTCTGAAGCATTGATATGTTGAAAGACATGATTGTTTGTTCGGATGCCCTAAGTATTATTATTTTTATGTCAAATGATAGACTATTGCTTTGAATCACTCGTGTCTTAATATTCATGCCATGATTAGATACATGATCAAGATTATGCTAGGTAGCATTCCACATCAAAAATTATCTTTTTTATCATTTACCTACTCGAGGACGAGTAGGAATTGAGCTTGGGGATGCTGATACGTCTCCATCGTATCTATAATTTTTAATTGTTCCATGCCAATATTATTCAACTTTCATATACTTTTGTCAAGTCTTTATACTATTTTTGGGACTAACATATTGATCCAGTGCCCAGTGCCAGTTCATGTTTGTTGCATGTTTTATGTTTTGCAGAAACCCGATATCAAACGGAGTCCAAACGGGATAAAAATGGACGGAGAATTATTTTGGAATATTTATGATTTTTGGGAAGTAAAATAAACGTGAGACGGTGCCCAAGGTGGCGACGAGGCAGGGGGGCGCGCCTGCTTACCTTGGACGCGCCCTTTACCCTTGTGGGCCCCACGTAAGGCGGTTGACGCCCTTCTTTGGCCACAAGAAAGCTAATTTTTGGAAAAATATTTGGGCGAAGGTTTCAATCCAATCAGAGTTATGGATCTCCGAATATAAAAGAAACGGTGCCAGGGCAGAATCCGGGAACGAAGAAACAGAGAGAGACGGAGAGATAGATCCAATCTCGGAGGGGCTCTCGCCCCTCCCATGCCATGGGAGCCAAGGACCAGAGGGAAAACCCTTCTCCCATCTAGGGAGAAGGTCAAGGAAGAAGAAGAAGAAGGGGGCTCTCTCCCCCTTGCTTCCGGTGGCGCCAGAACACTGCCGGGGGCCATCATCATCACCGCGATCTTCACCAACACCTCCGCCATCTTCACCAACATCTCCATCACCTTCCCCCATCTATATTCAGCAGTCCACTCTCCCACAACCCGCTGTACCCTCTACTTGAACATGGTGCTTTATGCTTCATATTATTATCCAATGATGTCTGAGTAGATTTTTGTTGCCCTATCGGTGTTTGATGAATTGCTATGATTGGTTTGAGTTGCATGTTTTATTATTAGTGTTGTCCTATGGTGCTCTCCGTATCGTGCAAGCGTGAGTGATCCCCACTATAGGGTTTGCAATATGTTCATGATTTGCTTATGGTGTTTGGCGTGAATGACAGAAGCACAGACCCGAGTAAGTAGGTTGTTTGCCTATGGGATAAAGGGGACTTGATGCTTTTATGCTATGGTTGGGTTTTACCTTAATGATCTTTAGTAGTTGCGGATGCTTGCTAGAATTCCAATCACAAGTGTGTATGATCCAAGAAGAGAAAGTATGTTAGATTATGCCTCTTCCTCAAATAAAATTGCAATAGTGACTACCGATCTAGTAAAGTAGTCAATTGCTTAGGGGCAATTCCACAACTCTTACCACCACTTTTCCACACTCGCTATATTTACCTTATTGCTTCTTTATCTAAACAACCCCTAGTTTATATTTATGTGTTCTTTTGTTATCTTGCAAACCTATCCAACAACACCTACAAAGTACTTCTAGTTCCATACTTGTTCTAGGTAAAGCGAACACTAAGCGTGCGTAGAGTCGTATCAGTGGCAGATAAGACTTGAGAGTATATTTGTTCTACCTTTAGCTCCTCATTGGGTTTGACACTCTTACTTATCGAAAGAGGCTACAATTGATCCCGTATACTTGCGGGTTATCACCTCCCAATTTTCCAAGTGGACCAAATAGGAGTCATTATTACCATTGATTTTTGGTTTAATATTCTCCATCCAATCTCCACGCATCTAGGTTGTGATGCAGCTCCTTAGAGCCTTATGCATCTAGACGAAGGGAGTATGTTACTACCTCCATAGTGGTGTTCTTAGGTATGATAATATAAATAGCTTCATTTATTGCATTGTATAGTCATTTTACATTGAGAACTGCTATGTGACGGTGACATATTATGTTACTTATCATATAATTTTTTTGTCTATGTGGAATGCATGTTACTACCTATGTTACTCCCACTATGAGCAACCTAACTAGTCATAGTGGGAACTAACTTAGACTAGTAACATGCATATGTTACTAGTCTATGGCCCTGTTTGGTTACAGGGACTAGACTAAAAAAGTCCCTTTCAGTACCTATGTAACCAAACAGGAGGGACTTTTCTATACGGACTAGAAAAAGACTCCACTGAAAGGGTTTTTTCTTTAGTCCCTGGGACTAAAAAGGTCTAGTCCCTTGCACCGAAACACCCCTATGTTACCACCTTCATAGTGGGGAGTAACATATATGTGGTATCATGCAAGCATCATTTATTAAGATGTAGACTCATTTTGCCTTGGGACGGGCTATGTTACAGTAACATATTATGTTACAGTAACATATTATGTTACTCCAAACACCTCTCTCCTCATTAAATACATGCCACATGAGTAATTGTTTCTTGGGATATGTTATGTTACTTGGTATGTTACTCCCATTATGACCAGCCTTATGCATCGGTACAGAGAGAGTATCATGCGTGCAACCTAGGCAATTTTGATGAGGTAACATGGAATTAAATGAAGAAACAGAGAGTTGAGTATTATAATATCATATCATCATAAATGTTATAATTTGCATGGCAATAAATGAGGTCTTCTATGATACTAATCTATAATTCTATGCAACTGTGAAGTAGTATCATACACTAACATCATACAACCTAACCAGCCTGAAGCAATATACTATCCTCATCTACTGAAATCGGCAAAGGGAGAGTATTGTACTACTCCCTCCATTCACTTTTGTAAGATATTTTAGACATTTATAAGACAACATCTAAAATGGTTCAATTTCATTTGTTTAAAACGTCTTACAAAAATGAAGAGGGAGCAATTGCAAAGCTCTATTGCTTTTGTTGTAGCGCAGTGTTGGCAGACCTCATATAAAGCCCCTTAGGCATCTCCAATGGCAAGCTGCAAATTTCCCCCACATTCATGCACAGATAGGGGGACCAGTCTGCATACACTAATGTGGGAGGACGATGTCCAACGCTAGCTGCATACATTTCAAACTTTTTTTAACAAACTGGATGAAATTCATGCAAAGACGACCGAATTTCACACAAACACGACAGATTTCATACAAACATGGCAGATTTCATTACATTTCGAACATTTAGAACAAAAAAGGACCCGCCCCTAAACCTACCCTGCGGTGGCGGCGCTCGGTGTCCAAGCCTGTATCGTCCTTCATCCTCCATCTCCATGAGCACCGGCGATAAGACCAATGAAGTGAAGGCGCGGTCTTCGGAGAGGAAGAGTAGAACACGGAAGACGGACCCACCCACATGGGCCACAAGGCACCGCTGCCTCCCATGGCCTACTCATCCTCAGAGGAGTCCGCAACCTGTTCGTCGCCGGTCGACGTGAGGTCCACGATGGAAATGGTGGCGCTTGCGTTGTCTTCGTCACACCAGGCCAGCTGATGGTTCATCGGCAGCGTGTAGGAGGCACGGTTGGCATTGTTCTCCTCCGCGATCGCCTACAGCCGTGTTTCCGCAGCAACCCCTTCCTGGCAAGCGGTAGCTTGAGCTTGGATGGCATCGTAGATGGCACACTGCTCTGCCACGAAGTTGGGGTTCGCCACGGCTTCCTCGCTCCCGCGCTCGCCGTAGTTCCAGCCCTCCGCCAGCCGGTGCTGCTCCAGGAGGAACATGTTGTACCATTGATCCTCATGCGCTTTCTGGAACGCCGACAGAGGCACCGGCACAGGTTGCACCTCCACGATGGTGGCATTGAAGTGTGCTTGCACCTCCTCCATGGTGAAGCCGGCGTGCACAGAAGGCGTGTGAGCCGGCGCGGAGTCGTTGGAGCCCGTCTCCATCATGGTGTCATCCCCGTCGTCGGAGACCTCGGGCGAGCTGGCCGGGAAGCCGGGCACGACGTATACGCTACGCGGCGGCAAGGCTGGCCACGACGTGCTTCAACTCCGACGACAAACTGTCCCAGGGTGCTTTCCCGCTGGCAGTCATGACAGATGTGGAGGAAAGGAGGATGTGGAGTGGATGTGTTGTGTTGTGGAGATAGCCGAGAGTGGTTGCCCTTAAATAACGGATTCATGTGAGGTCAAGCGTCAATGAGGGACGTTGGAGTGGGTTTCTCGGCCGACGAGCCTGCTTAATGGCTGCATACGAACGGACGAGGCATTGAATGGGCATGGTAGCTATATGTCCCGTCCCGTCCAATAACGCCTCTCCGGCATTGAACAAGCGCGGACACCGGAGACGCGTCACGGGGGTGCCCTCGGCCGGCGGGCCGCTTCAATAGCAGAGGCAGTAAGAGGTCATGTCTGTCTTGAGTCGTCTCCAATGTTGAGCGGCACACTATACAGCAACGTGAATGCGGATAGCTGGGCCTGCCGGGAACACGCGCTGGCGAGGGAGGGGAGTTTTAGTGGGCCAGAGCGGTCAGAAGCGGACATGGGATTGGTCCGAACTCCCACAAACCTCACCATGTTTGTCTCCGGTTTGCAGGAAAGATCACGTCCGAACCACTCCGCTGACCAATACAAGATCGCATTAGATGGCTTCCACGGTTCGGACGATTGCGGGTCCGCATAAAGATGCCGTTACAGTCAAGATGCATTCAAATAGCTTCGTTATAGCTCGTCATTTTCTTTTTCTTCAAACTAATTAGAACGTGCTCGTTGGTTCCTCACACGTACTATCTCCACCTAGATTTAGAAGGTGTGCACCACAATCTAAGGCCAACTTCAGCGCATGACCCCAAACGGACGTTTGTTTTGCGTGGATTCTGTCCGTTTGGATAGGGCAATGGGATCGTATCGGGGCATGTCCTGAGATGCGGTGGCCGTGCGCCCATCGCGCGGACGCATCCTTTTGCCCAATCTTGTCCGTCACGGTCAGAAATGCCCATATATTCATATTTAAATGTTCAAAACAAGTTTGCACGTCCAAATATTAATTGTCTAAAAATAAAAATAGTTTTACAACCCAATCGCAATTGTCTTCAATAAAATAGTTTTACAACCATATCGAAATTGTCTTGAATGAACCAATACATCTATTGGTTGCCAGTGTGAGTCCACACGTTCTCAACCAAGTCATTTTGAAGATCCAAATGAGTGTGACAATCACGCATTTCACGATGAAATTGGGCAAACTGTTCAAACGTGGCCGGTTCTTGGTGCAGGGGCTCAACATTTTCACCTTAAAAATCAAATCCTTGGTCGAAGATGTTGTCATCATGCTCGTCCTCGATGATCATGTTGTGCATGATCACACAAGCAGTCGTCACCTTCCAAAGCTTCCCTTCATCCCATGTCAGCGCAGGGTTTCGAATGATACCGCATCGCGATTGAAGCACACCAAAAACACGTTCCACATCCTTTCTAGCACCCTTTTGCATTGGGCAAATCTCTTTCTCTTCTCACCTTGGGGGTTTCGAGATTGTCTTCACAAAAGTTGACCACTGAGGATATATACCATCAGGTAGGTAGTATCCCTTGTTGTACTGGTGGTCGTTGATCTCAAAGTTGATAGGCGAGGAGTGGCCTTCTGCAAGCCCTGCGAAGACTGGAGAATGTTGCAGCACGTTTATATCATTGTGAGAACTTGTCATGCCGAAGAATGAATGCCATATCCAAAGATCCTGCGAAGCCACCGCTTCTAATATGACAGTGCACGCTTTAACATGCCCCTTGTACTGGCACTGTCAAGTAAATGGGCAGTTCTTCCACTACCAGTGCATACAATCTATGCTGTCAAGAATGCCGAGTAAGCTGTCGTTCAATGCGATCGTGAACGACCAGTGCAGCCACCACAAGATTTTCATCATCCGAGGACGAATCGTCCGATAAATAAATGAAGTGGTGGAAGAAAAATTCATCTCAACTATCCATACCTTTGTGGGCAAAGTGTCAAACACCTTGCGGTCGTGGTGGCAAAGAGGCCACGATGATCACCTCGATGCAGCAGGGGTGGTTGGCGGCCGGCTACTGGCCGCTCTGGAGCACTCGTCGGGAGCTGCCGTGGCCGCCGTGGTCCATAAACGTCGCCGACGGTCATATCCCCTCTGCCACCGGCTACGAGGTGACGGCCAAATCTTCTTCAAGCGACGGCCAAAACTCCTACGAAAGCGCGGGCATGATGGCAGCCATGTCGAGATGTGCTCTGGTATGAACGGTCGGGGGATGAGCAGTGAGGAGGCGGCCGGAGAATAGTGACGGCGCCGGCGGCGGGGGAGAGCGGGTGGAGGAGTTGGAAGCGAATGGACTGCTAGTGACCCCGACAGGCGGGCCACGTGGGGACAAGGGCGTGCGTCGAGCCCGTCCGCGCGATGTCCATTTCACCCCAAACTCGGCACAAGTTTGGTCCGGAAATGGGTCAAAAAAGGACGAAATCTGGACATCTGTCCGTTTAGAATTGCGCGTTGGGCTGTACTATTCGTCCGTTGTATCCCAAACGGACGCCCCGGATAGGATGAGGTCGCGCTGGAGTTGGCCTAAAGAAGAGAGCTGGTGCATGTCCAAGCCGCTGGCGTGGAGTGGAGTCCTGGTCTCATACAATTCTTTTCCACAGCAGTGCAGCCGCGGATTTCGGCACGCACGCAGTGCACCTGCACGGGCATGCAGCACGCATGGCAGCATGATGAGGGGGTCGAGGGATGCACGCGACGATCCTCACGAGACGGCACTGTCGCGACTAAAGGGGAAAGTAAAGCGGGACGATCGGGAACAGGATCCGAAGGGGCGCCGCTGCAGCTGCAGTGGGTGACTGCTGAGGAAGTCCGGGCCCCCAATAATGAAGCGGGAGGAAGGGGCGTCGCCTCGAGCCGTGCGCCGCTGTACCTGCCCGCCTCCCCCGAGTTGACCCCCCCTCGCTTTCTGCTCCTCTCTCTCTCCTCTCGAGGCACCACCGGCGGGCACCGCGCAGGCAAACTCTCTCCGGCTCCGCGTGTCTTTCTTTACTGTGCCACGTCTGCCGCGCCTCCGGTCGGGTCTCTTTCTGTCTGCGGGCCCCCCTGGCCGCGGGCGGCACGGCTGGGGGCTTTGCCTGCGGCTGGCACAGTGCGTGCATGCCGCGCCTACGTCCCATCGATCGATTGGTAGCAGCAGCAGCGAGCGAGTGAGGGGGCGCCGGGACGCGTGCGCCGCGGACACCGTGGAAGCCAGCCGGAGCGGCGGGCGCAACGGGACTCCGCGCGCCCCGAGCCGAGCGCGCCGCTCCGATCCCGACGCGCAACGAACCTGGCGACGTGGGGGACGACCCAGGCCAACATGCGCTAGCTAGCTGGGCGCCGTCTGTGCTGTGCGCGTATCGGGCCGGGCGTCGGCGTTGTTAATGCGCGTGGCATGGGGAGGGGGGACACGGCCGTGCGGCGTGCGGCTGCCTTCGTCCGGTGGTTCCTCGGGAGGCGTGGCCGGCTGGAGTCCAGCAGAGTCGCGGCGGACTTTGACAGTTCCTGCCTGCCGCATCAACGCCGCGAGGGAGTGGACGGACATGTGGGACTGGGACATTCCATGGTCTGACTTTGACATGACAGCGTCTTTGGACTGTACCTCGAGCGCTTTTCAAATCGGAATGCAAGAGCATCTGCAACGGGGCTCCTCAAATTCTGGTGACAAGATCACAACCCAGACGGACTTATCAACCCGGCCATATTCCATATATTCAACGAGGGGGATCCAGTGGGGGTGCCGTGGGTGTCATGGCACCCCTCCAAAATTGTAAAATAAATTTATTAACACTAAATACCCATCAAGTTGTTGTTATTTTCAGATTATTTGTTAAGATTGTGATGTCGTAAAAAAAATTTTGAACCGTGGCACCCTCAAGCCTGCAAATTTAGGTCCATCACTGTATTCAACTCATATCTGAAGCAAATATGTGGAGGCCCGATCATGTCCATATGTGTCCATCACCTCGGACTGGCGGGCAGGACCCAACCCACATGACACACGTCGAAACCCATTGGTCTGATGAAGGCGCATTCATGTCACCGCTCCGACGCGCCGCCCAAGTGGTCAAATCCGGCTATTTAAGCCGGATGGTGAGCCTCAACCCTAGCTACTCCCATTTTACCCTCCGCTTCCCGTCTGTGCCGCCAATCCAAATCCACTTCGAGCTCGCCATCCGCCGATAACCATGACCCGCAAGTGGATCACCTACTACAAGATGCTTACTCCGTAGCATCGGACGGAGATTGAGGAGGACATGTGGGTTGTCTATGCACAACGCACCGCTCGCATTGCAGCCGTCCTGCCTCCGAACTCTCTGGATCAAGATGAGACGGAGCAGGAGGTGTCGGACGCGGAGACGGGGGACGAGTAGGAGGAGGAAGGCAAAGAGGATCAGGTGCCTTCTATGGCCGGATTCGCCATGGACGAGGTGTTGGCCGAGTTCGAGGTCGACCCAACGGAGGAGGCGGCGGAGCACCAGACCCTTCTAAAATTGCTCGATTCAGTAAGTCTGGTCTGTGTGTTGTACGCTCTTTTGTGTGCACAGATCAGCAAGCGATGTTAAATTATGCAATGACGTACCCGGGGAAATTCCCACCAAAATTTGAATTATCAAACTCATCCCATGCGCCTAAATCAGAAGAATCATTTGCGATGCACACTATCGTTCAAAGTGAATGGTATCCGGCGGTACCGCGCAAAATTTCCCTCCACATTTCAAATTTTTTGGCCTATCGCCGAAATATCTACCCCCCCTCCCCACTCCCTTTGCTCCCCGACCACAAGTCACATTTCCCCGGTTTCCCTCTTCCTTCCTTCCCTCCTTCCTAAGCTATAGCCGCTTCCTCGCTTGCTTCCTCACTCTCGCCGTCTCGCATCATACCGCCGGGGTCACCATGGTCTTCTTCAAAGACCTCTCCAGCGGTTCCTCCTCCTGTGACGACTCCTTCACCACCAGGGTATGCCTCTCTTCTCTCTCTCGGGCTATGACTTGGAATGAAGGATTTTTACCCGACAATCGATTTGAGTCATTTCTTCCTCTTTTAGTTCCCTAGGACCATCAGTTGCAACGAATGGAGCGGGGTGGCTGAAGATTTGTCTGCTCGTTGTCACTATCAATCTCCATGCGTGAAGCTAGTTGCGTTTGAATCTGTGGATAGTGGGAGGAAGTTTCTGGCATGTGCAGAGAAGGTTAGAACCTCTTTCGTTGTTACAAATAATTTGTTTGATGTGATTCAGACATTGTCACGTTCTGAACCCATTCATACCACACTTTCAACCAAACGCATCCTAAGACAGTGTCACAGTTTGTACCTAGTATCTAAATATTGCCATCTCATCAGCGGTGTCATTAGAAAATTATTTGGCACCACTTCAGCAGTTTGTGCAGCCAGCTTGTCTACACATCCGAGCAGCCAAGCAGTAAAATACTAAATCTTTATGGCGCGAAGAAATTGGGCGCCGGAGCAACTTGGTGCTCCGGTGTTCGGGTCCCTGATTTTTTTTCGTTGCATCGGCTCGCCAGTGTAGGGCACCGGTGCGAGATGTAGCAACAGTTGTCTTTACACCGATTTTAGCATACATAGTGGGCGACCTTAGTGCTATTAGTTCTATGTTATTAAATTTGTGCATGTACACACCTGTTAGTATCAATTTGCTGTCATCCAAACACTGTCGCTATGTTGTTGTAGTTATATTTACCTTCCTCTTAAAATATTCAATTTGTTATTTATAGTACATGAGTAAGAACTTGTAACATTGTTGTACTACCTTCGTCTAGGTGAATAAGTCATTCGCGTAGTTCTGGGTCATCGATTTGAAGAACTAAATATGTGTTATATGTCATGAAAAGTATCGCTAGATTTCTACACGGATGTAGTTTCTAAATATATAAATTTTGTCACATATAATACATATTTAGATAGTTAAATCGTCGACCTAGAACTACGCGAATGACTTACTCACCGAGACGGAGGTAGTAGTTAATTATAGCTTCTGATGTTTCAGAATTTGGTTGTTGTCTCAGTAGCAATTAATTCATTTGTGCATTGATCTTTTTGAAAAGATATGTCATAATTAACCTGTTTCTTAAGTTTTTCAAAATAAGTATTGGTGATTTCCTATGTTGCTATAAACCCATTTTCCCTACAATTTTTACTGATCTAGTTTTAAATATTATAGGATGAACGGAAGTGTTCTTACTTGGAGTGGGTTGATCAAGAGTGGCCACAGTCTTTGAAGATGTGCCTAGCAAAGCTCTGGAGCATGTATCAGGAAGAGAACAGAGGTAGGCTTAGAGAAATTGTTGTCAACGCTGAAGAATATTTGAAGATGCGGGATAAAAAGAGGAAGATGGGGAATGAGCTCAATTTTTTTAAATCAGACTTTGCTAAGATGGTGTTGGCGAAGGAGGAGGCACTTTCCTAGTTGGCCAATGCAAAACAGGTTCTTACTGAACTGAAAGCAGAGGTGGATAAGGCGAGCCTGGATGATCTTGATTAGGGAAATGAATATATTGTTCTAATATTTTTCTTATGAAGTGGAACTAGCTATATGTTGTATTGTGTCGTTTTCAGGTAGCTATCGTACCGTGATGTTAAATATATCTATGTGCCTTATATGAAATTGGCAAACAGTTGTTCGATATGAAATGTGAATTTGTGTAATACTGGAATTATTAACTGTAAACTAATAAACTTGCTAAGTGGGTCATGGAACTTTGCAAACGGTTCTAGAAGTAAAAGCGCTTGTGATGGATAGCCCAATGCCACACAGTTTTCTTCATCAAATCGTGTGTGATATAGTTGATAAAAGCAAACGGATAACCAAGGCAGAGCGTATGTGATACTTACACCTATCACACGCGAGCCTATACATAAACCTGTGTGGGATGTACAGACGAACGGAAATGTTTTCCCTGGATTGACTGTGTGGGATGTACATACGAACGGAAACATTTTCCCTAGATTGATTGTGTGTGATATACATATGAACGGAAATGTTTTTCTGGGATTCACCGTGTGGGATGTACATACGAACGAAAACGATTGGGTTTTGATGCCTCGCCCGATCGCACACGAGCTCATTTTGCCCCAGCCTGTGTGCCAGGAGGGCCTATCCCCGACGGTTTCTGGGTCGTGTAGGAAGGACCCCCCCTATCGCCCACACTCACTTGGTGACAGTTCCAAATGCCATCGCGGAAAGGGGTTAAAAACCATTTGTATAGTACCGACGCATACCAATGATTAACCCCCTCGCAAGCATCCGCAACTACGAGAAAAGTATTAAGAATAAATTCTAACCATAGCATTAAACTTTGGGATCCGAATCAGCCCCTTACGGAATAGCGCATATACTAGGGTTTAAGCTTTTGTCACTCTCACAACCCACCATCTAATAACTACTCCACAATGCATTCCCTTAGGCCCAAGTATGGTGAAGTGTCATGTAGTCGACGTTCACATGACACCACCAAGGGAATCACAACATACATATTATCAAAATATCGAATACATATAAAATTCACATGATTAGTTGCAACAAGATTTCTCCCGTGACCTCAAGAACGAAAGTAACTACTCACAAATGATAGTCATACTCAATATCAGAGGGGTATTAAATAGCATAATGGATCTGAACATATAATCTTCCACCAAAAAAACATATAGTAATCAACTACAAGATGTAATCAAAACTACTAGTCACCCACAAGCACCAATCTATAGTTCCGGTACAAAGATTGAACACGAGAGATTAACTAGGGTTTGTGAGGATATGGTGTTGTTGAAGATGTTGATGGAGATTGCCCTCCCCAAGATGGGAGAGTTGTTGGTGATGATGATGACGATGATTTCCCCCTCTGTGAGGGAAGTTCCCCCGACGGAATTGCTCCGTCGGAGGGCAAAAGTGCTCCTGCCCAAGTTCCGCTTCGAGACGGCGGCGCTTCGTCCCGAAAGGTCTCTCCTTATTGTTTTCTAGGTTAAAATGACTTAAATACTAGAAGAGTGACACCAGAGGTGGGCTGGGCTGAGCACAACCCACCAGGGCGTGCCTGATAACCCACAAGTATAGGGGATCGCAACAGTTTTCAAGGGTAGAGTATTCAACCCAAATTTGTTGATTCGACACAAGGGGATCCAAAGAATATTCTCAAGTATTAGCTGTTGAGTTGTCAATTCAACCACACCTGGAAACTTAGTATATGCAGCAAAGTGTTTAGTAGCAAAGTAATATGATAGTGGTGGTAACGGTAACAAAAGTAAAGACAGCAAAAGTAATGTTTTTGGTATTTTGTAGTGATTGTAACAGTAGCAACGGAAAAGTAAATAAGCGAGAACCAGTATATGGAAAACTCGCAGGCACCGAATTAGCGATGGATAATTATGCCGGATGTGGTTCATCATGTAGCAGTCATAACATAGGGTGACACAGAACTAGCTCCAGTTCATCAGTGTAATGTAGGCATGAATTCCGTATATAGTCATACGTGCTTATGGAAAAGAACTTGCATGACATCTTTTGTCCTACCCTCCCATGGCAGTGGGGTCCTATTGGAAACTAAGGGATATTAAGGCCTCCTTTTAATAGAGAACCGGAACAAAGCATTAGCACATAGTGAATACATGAACTCCTCAAACTATGGTCATCACCGGGAGTGGTCCCGATTATTGTCACTTCGGGGTTGCCGGATCATAACACATAGTAGGTGACTATAGACTTGCAAGATAGGATCAAGAACACACATATATTCATGAAAACATAATAGGTTCAGATCTGAAATCATGGCACTCGGGCCCTAGTGACAAGCATTAAGCATAGCAAAGTCATAGCAACATCAATCTCAGAACATAATGGATACTAGGGATCAAACCCTAACAAAACTAACTCGATTACATGATAAATCTCATCCAACCCATCACCGTCCAGCAAGCCTACGATGCAATTACTCACGCACGGCGGTGAGCATCATGAAATTGGTGATGGAGGATGGTTGATGATGACGACGGCGACGAATCCCCCTCTCCGGAGCCCCGAACGGACTCCAGATCAGCCCTCCCGAGAGAGATTAGGGCTTGGCGGCGGCTCCGTATCGTAAAACGCGATGATTTCTTCTCTCTGATTTTTTCTCCCCGAAAGCCAATATATGGAGTTGGAGTTGGTGTCGGAGGGCCACCAGGGGGCCCACGAGGTAGGGGGGCGCGCCCAGGGGGGCGCCCCCTACCCTCCTGAGCAGGGTGTGGGCCCCCTGGTCTTCATCTTTTGCGAGGATTTTTCTTTATTTTTTCTAAGGTGTTCCGTGGAGTTTCAGGACATTCCGAGAATTTTATTTTCTGCACAAAAAACAACACCATGGCAATTCTGCTGAAAACAGCGTCAGTCCGGGTTAGTTCCATTCAAATCATACAAGTTAGAGTCCAAAACAAGGGCAAAAGTGTTTGGAAAAGTAGATACAACGGAGACGTATCAACTCCCCCAAGCTTAAACCCTTGCTTGTCCTCAAGCAATTCAGTTGACAAACTGAAAGAGAAAAAGAAAAACTTTTACAAACTCTGTTTGCTCTTGTTGTTGTAAACATGAAAAGCCAGCATTCAAGTTTCAGCAATAATTATGAACTAACCATACTCACAATGACACGTAGGTCTCATAATTGTTATGAACTAACCATATCAATAGCACAATCAGCTAGCGAGCCATAATAATAAAACTCGGATGACAACACTTTCTCAAAATAATCATAACATGATATAACAAAATGGTATCTCGCTAGCCCTTTCTGAGACCGCAAAACATAAATGCAGAGCACCTTTAAAGATCAAGGACTGACTAAACATTGTAATTCATGGTAAAAGAGATCCAGTCAAGTCATACCCAATATAAACCAATAATAATGAATGCAAACGACAGTGTGCTCTCCAGCGGGTGCTTTTTAATAAGAAGGGTGATGACTCAACATAAAAGTAAATGGATAGGCCCTTCGCAGAGGGAAGCAGGGATTTGTAGAGGTGCCAGAGCTCGGTTTTGAAATAGAGATAAATTATATTTTGAGCGGCATACTTTCATTGTCAACATAACAACTAAAAGACGACGATATCTTCCATGCTAAACAGATTATAGGCGGTTCCCAAACAGAATGGTAAAGTTTATACTCCCCTTCCTCCACAAGCATCAATCCATGGCTTGCTCGAAACAACGAGTGCCTCCAACATTCAACGGGTCCCAAGGGGAGTTTTGTTTGCAGTTATTTTGATTTAGTTTGCATAAAGCATGGGACTGGGCATCCCGGATACCAGCCATTTTCTCGTGAATGAGGAGCGGAGTCCACTCCTCTTGAGAATAACCCGCCTAACACGGAAGATAAGGGCAGCTCTAGTTGACATATGAGCTATTCGAGCATGCAAAACAGAATGTTTATTTGAAGGTTTAGAGTTTGGCACATACAAATTTACTTGGAACGGCAGGTAAATACCGCATATAGGTAGGTATAGTGGACTCATATGGAATAACTTTGGGGTTTAAGGAGTTTGGATGCACAAGCAGTATTCCCGCTTAGTACAGGTGAAGGCTAGCAAAAGACTGGGAAGCGACCAACTGAGAGAGCGACAACAGTCGTAAACATGCATTAAAATTAATTCACACCGAATACAAGCATGAGTAGGATATAATCCACCATGAACATAAATATCATGAAGGCTATGTTGATTTGATTCAACTACATGCGTGAACATGTGCCAAGTCGAGTCACTCAATACATTTAAAGGAGGATACCATCCCATCATACCACATCATAATCATTCTAATAGCATGTTGGCACGCAAGGTAAACCATTATAACTCATAGCTAATCAAGCATGGCACAAGCAACTATAATCTCTAAATGTCATTGCAAATATGTTTACTTCATAATAGCTGAATCAAGAACGATGAATCATCATATTTACAAAAACAAGAGAGGTCGAGTTCATACCAGCTTTTCTCTTCCCAATAAGTCCATCATATATCATCATTATTGCCTTTCACTTGCACGACCGAACGGTGTGTATAATAATAAGAGTGCACGTGCATTGGACTAAGCTGGAATCTGCAAGCATTCAACTCAAGAGAGAAGACAAGTAATATGGGCTCTAAGTTAAATAAACAATCATGCATATAAGAGCCACTAAGCATTTTCAATATGGTCTTCTCGACCCCCAAAGAAAGGAAAAGAAATAAAAACTATTTACACGGGAAAGCTCCCAACAAGTAAAAGAAGAACGGGAAATATTTTTGGGTTTTCTTTTTAATTCTACTACAAGCATGAAAAGTAAACTCACTAATTTTTTTTGTTTTTTTCTTATGGTTTAAGAAACACACAAGAAGAAAGCAAGAAAAAGAAATTTAAACTAGCATGGATATTACAGTGAAAAAGTATGAGCACCGACATCTAGCAATGAGTGTGTGTGTAAACATGAATGTAATGTCGGTGGGAAATACGTACTCCCCCAAGCTTAGGCTTTTGGCCTAAGTTGGTCTATTGCCAGGGATGGCCTGGCGGATATCCGTAGGTGAAGCTGGGGTCGTAGTGTGACGAAGAAGACTCTGACTGCCACTGGCTAGCAGCCTCCTCTGGATCCCAAGAATAAACAGATAGTCGTGGAGGCTCATCTTGTGGCTCCGGCTCCGGGGCTGGTGCAGGGTTCCGATAGGCTTGAACAGCCGACCACGGAACGATGTGAGGTTCTGCAGACAAGTTAAACAAAGAAGGAGCAGGCAAAGTAATAGTCTCAGGGTGATGTTTATCAAAGTATAATTTATATTTGAGCTCCCCATCGCGACTCTTAACAAGAAAATCATGCGCTATCATACTCTTATAATCTAAATAAGCACGGGGCAGCGCTGTTTCTTCTTTCTCCTCATGCCTAATAGGTATTTCAAAATGTTCAGCTAGGCGTGAAGCATAAATGCCTCCAAAGATGGGGCCCTTAGTACGGTTCAAACTTAACCGTCTAGCAACAATTCCACCCATACTAACAGAGTTATTGCGGTATAAACCATGGAGCAAAATAATAATATCAGGAATACTAAGGTTCCCACAGTTCCCGCGTCCAATCAAGCAACGACTAGCAAATAAGGCAAAGTAGCGTAAAACAGGATAATGTATGCTAGTGATCCTTGCATCAGAAACCTTCCTGGTTTCTCCCACCGTGATAGTGTTAATAAAAGCTTCTACTTCGTTACGGTGGGGTTCATCTAAGGTGCCCTCAAAGGGTATTCTGCAAACCTCGCAGAATTCAGCTAATGTCATCTCTTTAACAACGTCATATAAATGAAACTCTACTGTTGGAGGTGATTTCTTAGGGAAAAAGTAGAAGTTTTGCACAAAAGTATTTGTGAGTAAGAGATACTGATGACGTTGGTCGTGGAGGAAGTTGGTGAGGCTGGCGTTCTCAATCAACAAATAGAAATCCTCATAAATCCCGGCTCTCCTCAAGAAGTCATGGGAGGGCCATTCACACGGCCGGACCTCTGCGGTGCGAGGCAAATTAAATTTGGGCTTCTCCTCTTCTTCCTTTTGTTTTTCCTTAGAGCTTCGGCTCGACGAGCCCCTCAAAAGTCTCTTCATTATTTCTGAAACAATCTGAAATTTTTAGTAACTTCAAATAAAAGTGAACCAACTTCAATAAAATTGATAGTAACAACTCCCACAAGTGCCTAGAGCCTATATAAAGCATTGGAACTACTTGGAACCATATAAATTTGACATGCAAGCTCAAGAACATGGTCACCTATGCAGCACAAATTTGCAATGAATAAAGCACTAGAACAAAAAATAATTAGACCAAGGGAGAGTCACATACCAAGGAACAATCTCCCCAAGCAGTTTTGTGAGAGGTGCTTTGAGCAAGGAGATCGAAAATCACAGCAACGGGGGCTGGAACTCGTGCTTGAGTTGGTTTTTCGTGTTTGTGTGAGGCAGAGGAAGAAGATGGGTGCAGGAATAAGTGGAGGATGGCCACCATGGGCCCACGAGGCAGGGGGGCGCGCTAGGGGGTAGGGCGCGCCCTCCGCCCTCGTGGCCAGGTGGCAGCTCCCCCCGTGCTGATTTTTGCATAGTAAATTCTCAAATATTCCCGAAAAAATCATATTAAATTGGCATGGCATTCTGAGGACTTTTATTTTCGGGATATTTTTATATTGCACGGATAAGTCAGGAAACAGACAGAAAAATACTATTTTACTTTATTTCTACTAAATAACAGAAAATATAAAGAGGGTACAGAAGGTTGTGCTTCTAGTTTCATCCATCTCGTGATCATCAAAATGAACCCACTAACAAGGTTGATCAAGTCTTGTTAACAAACTCATTCCGAATAATCACGGAACCGGAGAAATTTCGAATGACACTAAGTTACCTCAACGGGGATATGAAAATCCCCAACAATAAGAATATCATACTTTTTCTTGACAGTAGGGAGAGGAAATTCAAAACCTCCAAATATAATCGATGGAATTTTTCCAATAGAGTTGATACTATAAACTTGAGGTTGTTTCCTCGGAAAATGTACCGTGTGCTCATTGCCATTAACATGAAAAGTGACATTGCCTTTGGTGCAATCAATAACAGCCCCTGCAGTATTAAGGAAAGGTCTTCCAAGAATAATAGACATACTATCATCCTCGGGAATATCAAGAATAACAAAGTCCGTTAAAATAGTAACGTTTGCAACCACAACAGGCACATCCTCACAAATACCGACAGGTATAGCAGTTGATTTATCAGCCATTTGCAAAGATATTTCAGTAGGTGTCAACTTATTCAAGTCAAGTCTACGATATAAAGAGAGAGGCATAACACTAACACCGGCTCCAAGATCACATAAAGCAGTTTTAACATAATTTCTTTTAATGGAGCATGGTATAGTAGGTACTCCGGGATCTCCAAGTTTCTTTGGTATTCCACCCTTAAAAGTATAATTAGCAAGCATGGTGGAAATTTCAGCTTCAGGTATCTTTCTTTTATTAGTAATGATATCCTTCATATACTTAGCATAAGGATTTGTTTTGAGCACATCAGTTAATCGCATACGCAAAAAGATGGGTCTAATCATTTCAGCAAAGCGCTCAAAATCCTCATCATCCTTTTTCTTGGATGGTTTCGGAGGAAAAGGCATGGGTTTCTGAACCCATGGTTCCCTTTCTTTACCATGTTTCCTAGCAACGAAGTCTCTTTTATCATAACGTTGATTCTTTGATTGTGGGTTATCAAGATCAACAGCAGGTTCAACTTCTACATCATTATCATTACTAGGTTGAGCATCAACATGAACATTATCATTAACATTATCACTAGGTTCATGTTCATCACCTGATTGTGTTTCAGCATCAGAAATAGAGATATCATTTGGATTCTCAGGTGGTTCAGCAATAGGTTCACTAGAAGTTTGCAAAGTCCTATCATTTTTCTTTTTCTTCCTTTTAGAAGAACTAGGTACATCAATATTATTTCTCTGAGAATCTTGCTCGATTCTCTTAGGGTGGCCTTCAGGATACAAAGGTTCCTGAGTCATTCTACCAGTTCTAGTAGCCACTCTAACAGCATAATCATTTTTCTTACTATTCATTTCATCAAGCACTTCTTTCTGAGCTTTAAGTACTTGTTCTACTTGAGTGGTAACCATAGAAGCATGTTTGCTAACAAGTTTAAGTTCACCTCTAATATCAGCCATATAATCACCCAAGCGTTTAATCATAAAGGTATTCTGTTTTAATTGTCTACCAAAATAAGCATTAAAGTCATCTTGCTTAAACATAAAGTCATCAAACTCATCCAAGCACTGACTAGCAATTTTAGTAGGAGGGACTTCAGCTTTATCATATCTATAGAGAGAATTTACCTTTACTACCTGTGTCGGGATATCGGGAGGTTCTTCAGTAAATAAGTAATTGAGATCATATACTTCTTCAACAGGCGGTAAATTAAGACCATGTATTTCTTCAATAGGAGGTAAATTCTTAACATCTTCAGCTTTAATACCTTTTTCTTTCATAGATTTCTTTGCCTCTTGCATATCTTCGGGACTGAGAAATAGAACACCTCTCTTCTTCGGAGTTGGTTTAGGAATAGGCTCAGTAATTGGCTCAGGAACTGGCTCAGGAGGTAGCTCGGGAGGTGCCCAATTATTTTCATTTGCCAACATATTATTCAATAGAATTTCAGCGTCATCCGGTGTTCTTTCCCTGAAAAGAGAACCAGCACAACTATCCAGGTAATCTCTGGAAGCATCAGTTAGTCCATTATAAAAGATATCAAATATTTCAGGTTTCTTAAGAGGATGATCAGGCAAAGCATTAAGTAACTTGAGAAGCCTCCCCCAAGCTTGTGGGAGACTCTCTTCTTCAATTTGCACAAAATTGTATATTTCCCTCAAAGCAGCTTGTTTCTTATGAGCAGGGAAATATTTAGCAGAGAAGTAATAAATCATATCCTGGGGACTTTGCACACAACCAGGATCAAGAGAATTATACCATATCTTAGCATCACCCTTTAATGAGAACGGAAATATCTTGAGTAAATAAAGGTAGCGCGATCTCTCATTATTAGTAAACAGGGCAGCTATATCATTTAACTTAGTAAGATGTGCCACAACAGTTTCAGATTCATAGCCATAAAAAGGATCAGATTCAACCAAAGTAATTATATCTGGATCAACAGAAAAATCATAATAATCCTGATCAGGAACACAGATAGGTGAAGTAGCAAAAGCAGGGTCGGGTCTCATTCTACCTCTAAAAGATTCTTTACTCCATTTAACTAGCAACCTCTTAAGTTCACGTCTATCCTGGCAAGCAAGAATAGCTGCAGAAGATTCAGCATCAAAAAGATAACCCTCAGGAATAGCAGGCATAGGTTCATCATCACTAACATCATCGTGTTCAGGTTCAATAATTTCTCTTTCTCTAGACCTAGCAATTTGCTCATCAAGAAATTCACCAAGTGGCACAGTAGTATCAAGCATAGAAGTAGTTTCATC
The DNA here is from genome assembly GCF_018294505.1 of Triticum aestivum. Taxonomy (NCBI): domain Eukaryota; kingdom Viridiplantae; phylum Streptophyta; class Magnoliopsida; order Poales; family Poaceae; genus Triticum; species Triticum aestivum. Next base: position 507,501,790 of record NC_057807.1, read on the forward strand.
ATAAGTATCATGCATAGCAGAAGTGGCATCATCAATAACATGCGACATATCAGAATCAATAGCAGTAGTAGGTTTAGGTGTCGCAAACTTACTCATAACAGAAGGAGAATCTAGTGCAAGGCTAGATGGCAGTCCCTTACCTCCCCTCGTAGTTGAGGGCAAAATAGTAGTTCGATCATCTTTCAAGTTCTTCATAGTGTCCAGCAGATATAAATCCCAAGTGACTCAAAGAATAGAGCTATGCTCCCCGGCAACGGCGCCAGAAAAAGGTCTTGATAACCCACAAGTATAGGGGATCGCAACAGTTTTCGAGGGTAGAGTATTCAACCCAAATTTGTTGATTCGACACAAGGGGAGCCAAAGAATATTCTCAAGTATTAGCAGCTGAGTTGTCAATTCAACCACACCTGGAAACTTAGTATCTGCAGCAAAGTGTTTAGTAGCAAAGTAATATGATAGTGGTGGTAACGGTAACAAAAGTAAAGACAGCAAAAGTAATGTTTTTGGTATTTTGTAGTGATTGTAACAGTAGCAACGGAAAAGTAAATAAGCGAGAACCAGTATATGGAAAACTCGTAGGCACCGGATTAGCGATGGATAATTATGCCGGATGTGGTTCATCATGTAACAGTCATAACATAGGGTGACACAGAACTAGCTCCAGTTCATCAATGTAATGTAGGCATGTATTCCGTATATAGTCATACGTGCTTATGGAAAAGAACTTGCATGACATCTTTTGTCCTACCCTCCCGTGGCAGCGGGGTCCTATTGGAAACTAAGGGATATTAAGGCCTCCTTTTAATAGAGAACCGGAACAAAGCATTAGCACATAGTGAATACATGAACTCCTCAAACTATGGTCATCACCGGGAGTGGTCCCGATTATTGTCACTTCGGGGTTGCCGGATCATAACACATAGTAGGTGACTATAGACTTGCAAGATAGGATCAAGAACACACATATATTCATGAAAACATAATAGGTTCAGATCTGAAATCATGGCACTCGGGCCCTAGTGACAAGCATTAAGCATAGCAAAGTCATAGCAACATCAATCTCAGAACATAATGGATACTAGGGATCAAACCCTACAAAACTAACTTGATTACATGATAAATCTCATCCAACCCATCACCGTCCAGCAAGCCTACGATGCAATTACTCACGCACGGCGGTGAGCATCATGAATTGGTGATGGAGGATGGTTGATGATGACGACGGGGACGAATCCCCCTCTCCGGAGCCCCGAACGGACTCCAGATCAGCCCTCCCGAGAGAGATTAGGGCTTGGCGGCGGCTCCGTATCGTAAAACGTGATGATTTCTTCTCCCTGATTTTTTCTCCCCGAAAGCCAATATATGGAGTTGGAGTTGGCGTCAGAGGGCCACCAGGGGGACCACGAGGTAGGGGGGCGCGCCCTGGGGGGGGGGGGCGCCCCTCACCCTCGTGAGCAGGGTGTGGGCCCCCCGGTCTTCATCTTTTGCGAGGATTTTTCTTTATTTTTTCTAAGGTGTTCCGTGGAGTTTCAGGACATTCCGAGAATTTTTATTTTGTGCACAAAAAACAACACCATGGCAGTTCTACTGAAAACAGCGTCAGTCCGGGTTAGTTCCATTCAAATCATACAAGTTAGAGTCCAAAACGAGGGCAAAAGTGTTTGGAAAAGTAGATACGACAGAGATGTATCAGCGCCTAGGGGCCGTGGCGCCCCCTGGTGTCTTGTGCTCACCAGGTGGCCCCCTCTGGTAGTTATTTGGAGTTGTGCAGAGTAGGTGGCCTGACGTAGCTTTTTCAGGTTCAGATTTCCAGCTGCCGGAATTCTCCCTCTCTGTGTGAACCTTGCAAATTGTGAGAGAAAAGTGTCGGTGTTCTGGATATGGGGGTACCCAGACTTGCCTGCCTGCGGCCTGTGGCGTGGCTCCACAAACGGCCTGGTACGGCCCATTTTCGACATCGACAACCCAAGACCCTCGCGAGGGGCCAAGCCACGCGAGGCGGACGACATCAAGACCTTCAAAGGGATCGGCCTCCTCAGGCTGGCCCCTGAGGAGCGGAGATTTCTATGCAAGGCTCACCTCGCGAGGTTCGGATGACGTGAGCCATGACTACCAAGGCCAGGCAGGCACCAGTGGACGCAGAGTACTAGTTTCCTCTTTGGTGCAAAGGAGGCAAGCAGCAGACGCGGAGTCCCAAGGAAGTAGCCAAAGGTTTCCATTCTCATGCAACAAGACCAAGAGTGCCAGGACGGCAGGATGGAGGTCACCGCCGAGCCCACGGCAGCGTCACAACCAGGGGCTTTTGTAGGCGAAGACCAATTTAGTCAGGATAAGATGTACTTATTGTCTCCCTTCAAATTTGGCTGTTGTGGGATCCCTTCCCGCCTCCATTCGGGAAGAGGACCAAGGCCACTATAAATAGGACCTAGCCACCACCAAGGAGGGGATCGGATCCATTCCACCCTCACTAGCTCACCAGCTCACTTGAGCCCAAGAACATGCCTCCTGAGGCTGTTCTCCACTGTACTAGTTCTTCCACAGCCCCTCGAGGGAAATCCACCGCAAAGCAGGAGTAGGGTTTTACACCGCAAGGTGGCCCAAACCTGGGTACATTGTCGTGTCCCGTTTCCTTTGAGCTCGACGCATTAGGCTGTGAGTTTTGTGAGTCAGCAGACTGGGGAGGGAGAGATCTTCGCATGCACCCTAGAGTTCGAACCTCTCAAGGGTTTGCGGAACCCGTAATCCGACATTTAGCACGCCACGTAGGGGTGCGTCGGAGCTTCCCTTCCGTCGATCGACTTGCCACCGCTCCACCGTTTCCATGGCTGACGCACGCCGAGCTCGTGACGAGCTCCAGGCCGTCCTTGCTACCTGTGTTGCTCAGACAGCGCCGGCGGGCAACGGCTGCCCTTGCTGACCCTCGTCACCAGTGGCGAATGCCGCCACGGGCCCTGCAGGCCACGAGCAACAAGCCTCTTCACTGCATCCGTCTGTGCGCCGCGACGGGCGCACTGCCACTCCGTCGTTGACTCCAGCCACTTCGTCCTCTCACGCTCGTCGTGGCCCGGCGAACACGTAGGCCGCTCTGCTCATGGCGCGCTAGGTCCTACGCTACCGCCCGGTCGACGACCTCTACGAATACTGGCTCGACCGCATCGCTGAGATCCTGAGCTCCGCTGGGGATTCTGCTACACCAGCTCGCTCGGTGCCTCAGCCGCCCCTGCTGCAGGAGATGTAGCACACGGGGCTCCTCCTTCGCCTCCAAGGCAATACGACATCATCAAGCTAGGACGGGTGGCGCCTCGGCGTGATCCGCAACGTCAGACGCCCGCGCATGATGAAGAAAGCTACAAGGTGGTCCAGCGGCCGCAAGAATAAGTGCGCACGCTCCCAACGCCACGTCAAGACCACGCGCCGCCTGTGGTGGCGGTGCGCGAATGCCAAGACTAGGCTCCACCTCCACGGTGGGCTCTCGTGACCACAGCGGGGTGTCCTGCGTTCATTATGGAGCTGCGTAGTGTCGTCTGGCCAGGGAAGTTCAAGCCCAACCTGCCTCCATGCTACAACGGCACCGCCGACCCTACCGAGTTCCTGCAGCTCTACGAGCTAAGCATCGAGGCAGCCATCAGTGACAAGAAGGTCATGGCGAACTGGTTCCCCATGGCCCTCAAGGACGGCGCGTGTTCCTGGCTCCTGAACTTGCCCGCGGGATCGATATCCTCCTGGGAAGAGATGAGGGAACGATTCATCGCCAACTTCCAGGGCACTCGCGACCACCCGCCGGCCGCGGGTGATCTGCGACGCGCCAAGAAGCAACCAGGAAAGACCCTGTAGAAGTACATCCAGTGCTTCAACGACGTTCGCCTCAAGATTCCCTAGGTGTCGGACGAAGCCATCATCTCGACGTTCACTGATGGTGTCCGTGACGTCAAGATGAAGGAAGAGCTCGCCATACACAAGGACCTATGCACGGCCGTGGAGATGTTCAACATGGCTAGCAAGTGCGTGAGGGATGAGGAGGGACGCCTCTCCCTCCTCGAGCTCCCTGACATAGACCCAGAAGACAAGAAGGCAAGGCCAAGGACGTGAAGAGCAAGGGACTGGCCGTGCTCGTAGCTGAGCCGGAGATGAAGCGCCGCTGTGATCACCCAGAATCATCCAAGGGCAGCCACCCGTTCTGCGTCTTCCACAATGTGCACAACCACGACACCAATGACTGCCAGGAGCTCAGAGCCATCTGTGACGGGCGCCTCGGTCGTCACCCTGAGCGCAACAATCGAGGCTATGATCACAGAGGAGGCCGAGGTGGAGGACGCTGGGACGGTCGCGACGATCGTCATGAGTGGCGCGACCAGCCTCGGGAAGACCGCTGGCAGGGCCAGGCTCATGAGGGCGCCTAGAGAGATCAGCCTCGCGAGGATCGGCCTCAGGGAAACTCTGGCCTCCCTCCGGTGCCGCCGCCGCCAAGAAGGAACAAAGACCACCACCAGGACGAGGGGGCTGGGGGCTTCCAAGAGCCTCGCGCCATTGCCTGCATCCTGGGTAGCTCCCAAGCTCCAACCTCTCATCGCATCTTCAAGCAATTCGCGTGTAGGTGAACGCAGCCCTTCCCAAGGTCGAGGCGACGCGCCCGCTCAGGTGGTCAAAGTATGCCATCACCTTCGACTCCTCCGACCAACTCAAGTGCACGGCCATAGCCGGCGCGCTCCCAATGCTCTGCTCGCCCATCATCAGCAACGTGCTCGTCACCAATATGCTCATCGACGGTGGCACTGGGCTCAATGTTCTCTGTTCAAACATTCAATAGGCTCCATGTGCCATATCACCAGCTCCAGCCTACCAAGTCCTTCTCAGGGGTGACCGACAGCTCCACGCACCTGATCGGGCAAGTTCGCCTCCCCGTCATCTTCGGCAAACGCGACAACTACTGCACCGAGCTCATCGACTTCGACATCACCGACATTTGCCTACCGTACAATGCCATCCTCGGGTACCCAGCTCTCTCCAAGTTCATGGCGGCAACGCACCACGGCTACAATGTCCTCAAGATGCCAGGGAACTGCGGCATCATCACGGTCACTTACGAAGAAAAGGACGTGGTGTGCTCTCTCTCTCGAGCGTGCTTACCAGGAGGCAGCAATTGAGAACCCTGACGACGAGGGCACCGTTGATACATCTTGAGCTTGTGTTGGTTTTCCCTTGAAGAGGAAGGGGTGATGCAGCAAAGTAACGTAAGTATTTCCCTCAGTTTTGAGAACCAAGTTATCAATCCAGTAGGAGACGACGCACAAGTCACCGAATACCTGCACAAAAAATCAAGAACTTGCAACCAACGCAATAAAGGGGTTGTCAATCCCTTCACGGTTACTCGCAAAAGTGAGATATAATAGATATAACAAAGTAAATATTTTTGGTATTTTTGATGTATAGATTGGAAAGTAAAGATTGCAAAATAATAGATCGGAAACTAGCAAGATGTAAACGAGATTCAGTAATATGAAAAGAGATGCAGTATGATGGAAAAGAGACCCGGGGGCCATAGGTTTCACTAGTGGCTTCTCTCGAGATAGCATGGATTATGGTGGGTGAACAAATTACTGCCGAGCAATTGATAGAAAAGTGCATAATTATGATGACATCTAAGGCAATGATCATGAACATAGGAATCACGTTCGTGTCAAGTAGACCGACTCCTGCCTGCATCTACTACTATTACTCCACACATCGACCGCTATCCAGCATGCATCTAGAGTATTAAGTTCATAAACAATGGAGTAACGCATTAAGCAAGATGACATGATGTAGAGGGATAAACTCAAGCAATATGATATAAAGCCCATCTTTTTATCCTCGATGGAAACAATACAATACGTGCCTTGCTGCCGCTACTGTCACTGGGAAAGTACACCGCAAGATTGAACCCAAAGCAAAGCACGTCTCCCATGGCAAGAAAGATCAATCTAGTAGGCCAAACTAAACCGATAAGTCGAAGAGACTTGCAAAGATATCAAATCATGCATATAAGAATTCAGAGAAGAACCAAATAATATTCATAGATAATCTTGATCATAAATCCACAATTCATCGGATCTCGGCAAACACACCGCAAAAGAATATTACATCAAATAGATCTCCAAGAACATCGAGGAGAACTTTGTATTGAGAACCAAAGAGAGAGAAGAAGCCATCTAGCTAATAACTATGGTCCCGAAGGTCTGTGGTAAACTACTCACACTTCATCGGAGGGGTAATGGTGTTGATGTAGAAGCCCTCTGATACGCTCATTTTGCATGATGCTTTTATATCGATATTTATTGCATTATGGGCTGTTATTTCACGTTATGTCACAATACTTATGGCTATTCTCTCTTATTTTACAAGGTTTACATGAAGAGGGAGAATGCCGGCAGATGGGATTTTGGGCTGGAAAAGAGCAAATATTAGAGACCTATTCTGCACAGCTCCAAAAGTCCTGAAACTTACAGAAGTCATTTTTGGACTTAATGATAAATATTCAGCGGAAGAAGTACCAGAGGTGGCCCACACCCTGGCCACGAGCCACCTGGCAGCCCTCCGGTGCCCATCTTCTGCTATATGTGGTTTTTTACCCTGGAAAAAAATCATAAGCAAGCTTATGGGACGAAACTCCGCCGCCACGAGGTGGAACCTTGGCAGAACTAATCTAGGGCTCCGGCGGAGCTGTTCTGCCGGGGAAACTTCCCTCCGGGAGGGGGAAATCATCACCATCATCATCACCAACGATCCTCTCATCGGGAGGGGGTCAATCTCCATCAACATATTCACCATCACCATCTCCTCTCAAACCCTAGTTCATCTCTTGTATCCAATCTTTGTACCAAAACCTCGGATTGGTACCTATTGGTTGCTAGTAGTGTTGATTACTCCTTGTAGTTGATGCTAGTTGGTTTATTTGGTGGAAGATCATATGTTCAGATCCTTAATGCATATTAATACCCCTCTGATCATGAACATGAATATGCTTTGTGAGTAGTTACATTTGTTCCTGAGGACATGGGTGAAGTGTTTCTATTAGTAGTCATGTGAATTTGGTATTATTTCAATATTTTGATGAGATGTATGTTGTCTCTCCTCTAGTGGTGTTATGTGAATGTCGACTACATGAAACTTCACCATTGTTTGGGCCTAGAGGAAGGCATTGGGAAGTAATAAGTAGATGATGGGTTGCTAGAGTGGCAGAAGCTTAAACCCTAGTTTATGTGTTGCTTCGTAAGGGGCTGATTTGGATCCATATGTTTCATGTTATGGTTAGGTTTACCTTAATACTTCTTTTATAGTTGCGGATGCTTGCAATAGGGGTTAATCATAAATGGGATGCTTATACAAGAAAGGGCAGTACCCAAGCACCAGTCCACCCACATATCAAATTATCAAAGTAACGAACGCGAATCATATGAGCGTGATGAAAACTAGCTTGGCGATAATTCCCATGTGTCCTCGGGAGCGCTTTTCTCATTATAAGAACTTGTCTAGGCTTGTCCTTTGGTACAAAAAGGATTGGGCCACCTTGCTGCACCTTATATACTTTTATTGCTTGTTACACATTACAAATTATCTTATCACAAAACTATCTGTTACCTACAATTTGAGTGCTTGCAGAGAATACCTTACTGAAAACCGCTTGTCCTTTCCTTCTGCTCCTCGTTGGGTTCGACACTCTTACTTATCGAAAGGACTATGATAGATCCCCTACACTTGTGGGACATAAAGACTCTTTTATGGCGCCATTGCCGGGGAGTGAAGCGCCTTTGGTGAGTGGGACTTGGTAAGGAAACAATTATATAGTGTGCTGAAATTTACTGTCACTTGTTACTATGGAAACTAACCCTTTGAGGGGCTTGTTCGGGGTATCTTCACCCCGACCAGTAGAGCAAAGAATTGTTCCTCAACCTACGGAACATACTGAAAATGTTTACTTTGAAATTCCTTCGGGTATGGTAGTGAAACTGCAAGCTAATCCCTTTGCAGGAGATGGAACATTGCATCCCGATTTACACCTTATCTATGTGGATGAAGTTTGTGGATTATTTAAGCTTGCAGGTATGCCCGTTGATGTTATTAAGAAGAAGGTCTTCCCTTTATCTTTGAAGGGAGACACATTGACATGGTATAGGCTATGTGATGATATGGGATCCTGGGACTATAAACGATTGAAATTGGAATTTCACCAGAAGTTTTATCCTATGCATCTTGTTCATCGTGATCGTAATTATATATATAATTTTGGGCCTCGTGAAGGAGAAAGTATCGCTCAAGCTTGGGGGAGGCTTAATTCAATGTTATATTCATGCCCCAATCATGAGCTCTCAAGAGAAATGATTGTTCAAAACTTTTATGCTCGTCTTTCTCTCAATAATCGCACCATGCTTGATACTTCTTGTGTTGGGTGTTTTACGATGAATACTATTGAACTCAAATGGGATTTATTGGAAAGGATCAAACGCAACTCTGAAGATTGGGATTCCGACAATGGTAAGGAGTCAGGTATGACACCTAAGTTTGATTGTGTTAAATCTTTTATGGATACCGATGCTTTTCGTGGATTTAGCACTAAATATGGACTTGACTCTAAGATAGTAGCTTCTTTCTGTGAATCATTTGTTACTCATGTTGATCTCCCTAAGGAGAAGTGGTTTAAATATAATCCTCCCACTAAAGTAAAAGTAGTTGCACCTGTTACAGTTGACGAAAAGACTATCACTTATACTGATCCTATTGTTCCTTCTACTTATATTTAGAAACCACCTTTTCCTGTTAGGATAAAGGATCATGCTAAAGCTTCAACTGTGGTTCGTAAGAGTAATACTAGAACATATACACCACTTGAGCAAATTAAAGTTGAACCTAGTATTGATATGGTTAAAGATCTCTTGGCTGATAATATTGATGGGCATGTTATTTATTTTTGTGAACAAGCTACTAGAATCGCTAGACCTGATGCTAAGGCACATAGACCTGTTGTAGGCATGCCTGTTATTTCTGTTAAAATAGGAGACCATTGTTATCATGGCTTATGTGATATGGGTGCTAGTGCTAGTGCAATACCTCATTCCTCATATAAAGAAATTATGCATGACAATGCACCTGCTGAGATAGAAGATATTGTTGTTACAATTAAGCTTGCCAATAGAGATACTATTTCACCAATTGGGATTGTGAAAGATGTTGAAGTCTTGTGTGGGAAAGTTAAATATCCTGCTAATTTTCTTGTTCTTGGTTCCCCACAAGATGACTTTTGTCCCATTATATTTGGTAGACCCTTCTTGAATACTGTTAATGCTAAGATAGATTACGAAAAGGATGTTGTTACTATTGGTTTGGGAGATATGCCTCATGAGTTTAATTTTGCTAAGTTTCGTAGACAACCCCATGATAAAGAATTGCCTAGTAAGGATGAAATAATTGGTCTTGCTTCTATTGTCGTGCCTCCTACTAATCCTTTAGAACAATGTTTGCTAGACCATGAAAATGATATGTTTATGAATGAAAGAAGGGATATAGATGAAGTATTCTTTAAACAGGGTCCTATTTTGAAACACAACTTGCCTATTGAAATCCTAGGGGATCCACCTCCACCCAAGGGTGATCCCGTGTTTGAGCTTAAACCATTACCTGATACTCTTAAATATGCTTATCTTGATGAAAAGAAGATATATCCTATTATTATTAGTGCTAACCTTTGAGAGCAGGAAGAGGAAAGATTATTGAAAACTCTGAAGAAGCACTATGCTGCTATTGGATATACTCTTGATGATCTTAAGGGAATTAGTCCCACTCTATGCCAACACACAATAAAATTGGAAGAAGGCGCCAAACCAGTTATTGATCATCAACGACGGTTAAATCCTAAGATGAAAGAAGTGGTAATAAAGGAAATACTAAAGCTCCTTGAGGCAGGTATAATTTATCCCATTGCTGATAGTCAGTGGGTAAGTCCTGTCCATTGTGTCCCCAAGATGCGAGGTATTACTGTTGTTCCTAATGATAAAGATGAATTGATCCCACAAAGAATTATTACAGGTTATAGGATGGTAATTGATTTCTGTAAGTTAAATAAAGCTACTAAAAAGATCATTACCCTTTACCTTTTATTGATCAAATGCTAGAAAGACTATACAAACATACACATTTTTGCTTTCTAGATGGTTACTCTGGTTTCTTTCAAATACCTGTTTCAGCCGAGGATCAAGAAAAGACCACTTTTACTTGCCCTTTCGGTACCTTTGCTAATAGACGTATGCCTTTTGGTTTATGTAATGCACCTGCTACCTTTCAAAGATGCATTATGGCTATATTCTCTGACTTTTGTGAAAATATTTGTGAGGTATTCATGGATGATTTCTTAGTTTATGGATCCTCTTTTGATGATTGCTTGAGCAACCTAGATCGACTTTTGCAGAGATGTGAAGACCCAAGTATCATCTTGAATTGGGAAAAGTGCCACTTTATGGTTAATGAAGGCATTGTCTTGGGGCACAATATTTTTGAGAAAGGTATTGAAGTTGATAAAGCTAAAGTTGATGCCATTGAAAAGATGTTGTGTCCCAAGGACATTAAAGGTATATGAAGCTTGGTAATGCCGGTTTTCATAGGAGGTTCATTAAGGACTTTTCTAAAATCTCTAGGCCTTTGACTAATTTATTGCAAAAAGATATTCCTTTTGTCTTCGATGATGATTGTGTAGAAGCATTTGAAATACTTAAGAAAGCTTTGATATCTGCACCTATTGTTCAGCCACCTAATTGGAATTTACCCTTTGAAATTATGTGTGATGCTAGCGATTATGTTGTAGGTGTTGTTCTAGGACAAAGAGTTGATAAGAAACTAAAGGTTATTCAATATGCTAGTAAAACTCTAGACACTACACAGAGAAATTATGCTACTACTGAAAAAGAATTCTTAGCAGTTGTATTTGCTTGTGATAAGTTCAGACCTTATATTGTTGATTCTAAAGTAACTATTCACATGGATCATGCTGCTATTAAATATCTCATGGAAAAGAAAGATGCTAAACCTACACTTATTAGATGGGCTCTCTTGCTACAAGAATTTTATTTGCATATTATTGATAGAAAGGGAGCTGAGAAACCCGTTGCAGATAACTTGTCTAGGTTAGAGAATGTTCTTGATGACCCACTACCTATTGATGATAGGTTTCCTGATGAACAATTAGCTGTCATAAATGCTTCTCATACTGCTCCATGGTATGCTGATTATGCTAATTACATTGTTGCTAAATTTATACCACCTAGTTTCACATGCCAGCAAAAGAAAAAGTTCTTCTATGATTTAAGACATTACTTCTGGGATGACCCACACCTTTATAAAGAAGGAGTAGATAGTGTTATTAGACGTTGTGTACCTGAGTATGAACAGGAACAGATCCTATGCAAGTGTCACTCCGAACCATATGGAGGACACCACGCTGGAGATAGAACTGCACATAAGGTATTGCAATCCGGTGTTTATTGGCCTACTCTCTTCAAAGATGCCAGTAAGTTTGTCTTGTCTTGTGATGAATGTCAAAGAATTAGTAATATTAGTAGACGTCAAGAAATGCCTACGAATTATTCTCTTGTTATTGAACCATTTGATGTTTGGGGCTTTGATTATATGGGACCTTTTCCTGCCTCTAATGGATATACACATATTTTAGTTGCTGTTGATTGCGTTACTAAGTGGGTAGAAGCTATTCCAACTAGTAGTGCTTATCATAACACCTCTATTAATATGCTTAAAGAAGTTATTTTTCCAAGGTTTGGAGTCCCTAGATACTTAGTGACTGATGGTGGTTCACATTTTATTCATGGTGCTTTTCGTAAAATGCTTGCTAAGTATGATGTTAATCATAGAATTGCATCCCCATATCACCCACAGTCTAGTGGTCAAGTAGAGTTGAGTAATAGACAGCTCAAATTAATTTTGCAAAAGACTGTTAATAGATCTAGAAAGAATTGGTCCAAGAAACTTGATGATGCATTATGGGCTTATAGAACTGCATATAAGAATCCTATGGGTATGTCTCCTTATAAAATGGTTTATGGAAAAGCATGTCACTTACCTCTCGAACTAGAACATAAGGCATATTGGGCTATTAAAGAGCTCAATTATGATTTCAAACTTGCCAATGAGAAGAGGTTATTTCATATTAGCTCACTTGATGAATGGAGGACCCAAGCATACGAGAATGCCAAGCTGTTTAAAAAAAGTTAAAAGATGGCATGACAAAAGGATACAAAAGCGTGAGTTTAATGTAGGTGATTATGTTTTGCTATTCAACTCTCGTTTAAGATTTTTTGCAGGAAAGCTTCTATCTAAATGGGAAGGCCCTTACGTTCTCGAGGAGGTCTATCGTTCCGGTGCCATAAAAATCAACAACTTCGAAGACACAAATCCAAAGGTGGTGAACGGTCAAAGAATCAAACATTATATCTCAGGTAATCCTATAAATGTCGAAACTAATGTTATTGAAACCGTTCCCCGGAGGAATACATAAGAGACACTTTCCAGAATGTTTTAGACTCCGAAAAGGAATATGTATGTAGTACGGTAAGTAAACCGACTCCAAAACAGTTCTAATAGCAATTTTTCTCCGTTTTGGAATATTTAAGGAAATAGAAAAATATGAAGTAGTCCGGGAAGGACACGAGGCATCCACGAGGGTGGAGGGTGCGCCCTACCCTACTGGGCGCGCCCCCTGCCTCGTGGGCACCTCGCGTGCTCTCCGGACTCAGTTTTCTTGCACGATACTTCTTTTGGTCTGTATAAATTCATTATATAATCTCCCAAATGTTTTGACCACCGTATCACACAAATATCCTCTGTCTTTGTTTTGAGCTGTTTCTGTTGCATATTTAGAGCAAGATGTCTTCTCAAGAGTCAGTTGGGGAGAGTCGGGTGTCCCATCCGACGCCAGGTCCAGGAGCAAACAGCGATGCTTATTACTTTGGGACATCAACGGAGGAGGAGATGGAGGCCGACCTGAAAAGGATAGACGCCATGGAGGAGGATCAAGAAGTTACCTCTCATCTCCAAGGCGGATTCACGATGGGGGAACTACAGAGCTCAGCCCTTCCAAAGTCGGTCATCCCTTCCAATGTTAAGTTTCTTTCTTATGAAAATATGAAAAAGAGTGGCACTTGTTCTCCAGCAGCTATGCAACTTCCATGGGTGAAAGGAGCTTTAGCCGTCACGGGTAAACTCCGCAAGGAAAACATGGACCTCAAGCAAGAGGTCAATAAGCTTGAGGAGGAGAATCGTATCCTAAGGGGCATCATCTCCAAGAGGATCACACCACCACTTCCGAAGAAGGAGACATAATCACATGGGTATGGGCACTCCCCTTGGCAACTGCCAAGCTTGGGGGAGTTGCCCCGGTAACGTATCACCATCACACTCTTATCTTTACCGTTTTACTTAGTTTGATCCTTTTGGTAATATCTTGATCTAGTAGAATAAAGTTTTGGTACCAATTAGTTTTGAGTTTTGCTTTGTGATCCCTCTATGTAATCGAGTCCGTGAGCTATATATAATAAAGATTAGTGTTGAGTCAAGGGCTTTGCTATCTTGCTATGATCTTAAGTGCATAAAAGAGATAAAAAGAAATAAAAGAGACCATATTGATCTTATGGAAAGTGATGACTTCACATATAGAGAGTATGAGGCTTAGAAGTTGTTGAGAGTTGGCAAACATAGTTTTGGTCATCGTTGCAATTAATAGGAAGTAATAAACAAAGAGAGGTTTTGACATGTAAATATACTATCTTGGACATCTGTTATGATTGTGAGCACTCATTAAAGTATGACATGCTAAAGAGTTGATGTTGGACAAGGAAGACAACGTAATGGGTTATGTTTTCTCACATCTTAGTTAAAGTATATTGTCATGGATCATCCAACATGTTGAGCTTGCCTTTCCCCCTCATGCTAGCCAAATCCCTTGCACCAAGTAGAGATACTACTTGTGCTTCCAAATATCCTTAAACCCAGTTTTGCCATGAGAGTCCACCATACCTACCTATGGATTGAGTAAGATCCTTCAAGTAAGTTGTCATGTTGCCTGCAATAAAAATTGCTCTCTAAATATGTATGACTTATTAGTGCAGAGAAAATAAGCTTTATACGATCTTGTGATATGGAAGTAATAAAAGTGACGGACTGCATAATAAAGGTTAATATCACAAGTGGCAATATAAAGTGATGTCCTTTTGCATTAAGATTTCGTGCATCCAACTATAAAAGCACATGACAACCTCTGCTTCCCTCTACGAAGGGCCTATCTTTTACTTTATGTCTTATACCTTATGCAAGAGTCAAGGTGATCTTCACCTTTCCTTTTTATATTTTATCCTTTGGCAAGCACCTCGTGTTGGAAAGATCCTGATATATATATATATCCAATTGGATGTAAGTTAGCATGAACTATTATTGTTGACATTACCCTTGAGGTAAAACATTGGGAGGCAACATTATAAGCCCCTATCTTTCTCTGTGTCCGATTAAAACTCCATGACCATAAGTATTGCGTGAGTGTTAGCAATTGTGAAAGATTAAATGATAGTTGAGTATGTGGACTTGCTGAAAAGCTCTATTATTAACTCTTTCCGATGTTATGATAAATTGCAATTGCTTTAGTGACTGAGATTATAGTTTGTTAGTTCTTAATGAAGTTTCTGCATCATACTTGACATTGTGAATAGATTGATACTTGAGCATAAGGAATCATATGACAATATATAGATGTTGCTGTTATAAGAATGATCATGATGCCCTCATGTCCGTATTTTATTTTTATTGACACCTCTATCTCTAAACACGTGGACATATTTTTCGATATCGGCTTCCGCTTGAGGACAAGCTAGGCCTAAGCTTGGGGGAGTTGATACGTCCATTTTGCATCATGCTTTTATATCAATATTTATTGCATTATGGGTTGTTATTTCACGTTATGTCACAATACTTATGGCTATTCTCTCTTATTTTACAAGGTTCACATGAAGAGGGAGAATACCGACAGCTGGGATTCTGGGCTGGAAAAGAGCAAATATTAGAGACCTATTCTGAACACAGCTCCAAAAGTCCTGAAAATCCACTAAAGTCATTTTTGGAATTAATGCTAAATATTCAGCGGAAGAAGTACCAGAGGGGCCCACACCCTGGCCATGAGGGTGGGGGCGCGCCCTACCCCCCTGGGCGCGCCCCCTGCCTCGTGGGCCACCTGGCAGCCCTATGGTGCCCAGCTTCTGCTATATGAAGTATTTTACCCTGGAAAAAATCATAAGCAAGCTTACGGGACGAAACTCCGCCGCCACGAGGCGGAACCTTGGCGGAACCAATCTAGGGCTCCGACGGAGCTGTTCTACCGGAGAAACTTCCCTCCGAGAGGGGGAAATCATCACCATCGTCATCACCAACGATCCTCTCATAGGGAGGGGGTCAATCTCCATCAACATCTTCACCAGCACCATCTCCTATCAAACCCTAGTTCACCTCTTGTATCCAATCTTTGTACCAAAACCTCAGATTGGTACTTGTGGGTTGCTAGTAGTGTTGATTACTCCCTGTAGTTGATGCTAGTTGGTTTATTTGGTGGAAGATCATATGTTAAGATCCTTAATGCATATTAATACCCCTATGATCATGAACATGAATATGCTTTGTGAGTAGTTACGTTTGTTCCTGAGGACATGGGTGAAGTCTTGGTATTAGTAGTCATGTGAATTTGGTATTCGTTCGATATTTCAATGAGATGTATGTTGTCGCTCCTCTAGTGGTGTTATGTGAACGTCGACTACATGACACTTCACCATTGTTTGGGCCTAGTGGAAGGCATTGGGAAGTAATAAGTAGATGATGGGTTGCTAGAGTGACAGAAGCTTAAACCCTAGTTATGCGTTGCTTCGTAAGGGGCTGATTTGGATCCATATGTTTCATGCTATGGTTAGGCTTACCTTAATACTTCTTTTGTAGTTGCGGATGCTTGCAATAGGGGTTAATCATAAGTGGGATGCTTGTCCAAGAAAGGGCAGTACCCAAGCACCGGTCCACCCACATATCAAATTATCAAAGTAACGAACGCGAATCATATGAGCGCTTTTCTCATTATAAGAACTTGTACAGGCTTGTCCTTTGCTACAAAAAGGATTGGGCCACCTTTCTGCACCTTATTTACTTTTATTGCTTGTTACCCATTACAAATTATCTTATCACAAAACTATCTGTTACCTACAATTTCAGTGCTTGCAGAGAATACCTTACTGAAAAACGCTTGTCATTTCCTTCTGCTCCTCATTGGGTTCTACACTCTTACTTATCGAAAGGACTACGATAGATCCCCTACACTTGTGGGTCATCACCCTCCGTGATCGAATCCCCTTCGGCAGATTGCCGGAAAAGGCCCCAAGATGGGATCTCATGGGTACAGAAGGTTGCAGCAGTGGAAAAGTGGTTTTGTGGCTCCCCTTCATGTTTTTAGGGTATAAGAGTATACATAGGTGAAAGAACTAGGTCGGTGGAGCTACGAGGGGCCCGCGAGGGTGGGGGCGCGCCCTCCTGCCTCGCGGACGCCTCGTTGCGTCTCCGAGTTCATCTCCAAGACTTCTGGTTTGCTTTCGGTCCAAGAAAGATCATCCCAAAGGTTTCATTCCGCTTGGACTCCATTTGGTATTCCTTTTTTGTAAAACTCTAAAATAGGCAAAAAAACAGAAACTGGCATTGGGCCCTCGGTTAATAGGTTAGTCCCAAAAATAATATAAAAGATCATATTAAAGCCCATTAAACATCCAAAACAGATAATATAATAGCATGGAACAATCAAAAATTATAGATACGTTGGAGACGTATCAAGCATCTCCAAGCTTAATTCCTACTCGTCCTCGAGTAGGTAAATGATAAAAACAGAATTTTTGATATGGAATGCTACCTAACATATTTATCAATGTAATTTTCTTTATTGTGGTATGAATGTTCAGATCTGAAAGATTCAAGACAAAAGTTTAATATTGACATAAAAACAATAATACTTCAAGCATACTAACAAAGCAATCATGTCCTCTCAAAATAACATGGCCAAAGAAAGCTATCCCTACAAAATCATATAGTCTGGTTATGCTCTATCTTCATCACACAAAGTATTTAATAATGCACAACCCCAATGACAAGCCAAACAATTGTTTCATACTTTTGATGTTCTCAAACTTTTTCAATCTTCACGCAATACATGAGTGTGAGCCATGGATATAGCACTATAGGTGGAATAGAATGGTGGTTGTGGAGAAGACAAAAAGGAGAAGATAGTCTCACATCAACTAGGCGTATAAATGGGCTATGGTGATGCCCATCAATAGATATCAATGTGAGTGAGTAGGGATTGCCATGCAACGGATGCACTAGAGCTATAAGTGTATGAAAGCTCAAAAAGAAACTAAGTGGGTGTGTATCCAACTTGCTTTCTCGCGAAGACCTAGGGAACTTTGAGGAAGCCCATCATTGGAATATACAAGCCAAGTTCTATAATGAAAAATTCCCACTAGTATATGAAAGTGACAACATAGGAGACTCTCTATCATGAAGATCATGGTGCTACTTTGAAGCACAAGTGTGGAAAAAGGATAGTAGCATTGCCCCTTCTCTCTTTTTCTCTCATATTGGGCCTTTTCTCTTTTTTATGGCCTCTTTTTTTTTCTTTTTTTTCGTCCGGAGTCTCATCCCGACTTGTGGGGGAATCATAGTCTCCATCATCCTTTCCTCACTTGGACAATGCTCTAATAATGAAGATCATCACACTTTTATCTACTTACAACTCAAGAATCACAACTCTATACTTAGAACAAAATATGACTCTATGTGAATGCCTTCTGTGGTGTACCGAAATGTGCAATGATTCAAGAGTGACATGTTTGAAAAATTATGAATGGTGGCTTTGCCACAAATACGATGTTAACTACATGATCATGCAAAGCAATATGACAATGATGGAGAGTGTCATAATAAACGGAATGGTGGAAAGTTGCATGGCAATATATCTCAGAATGGTTATGGAAATGCCATAATAGGTGGGCATGGTGGCTGTTTTGAGGAAGGTATATGGTGGGTATATGGTACCGGCGAAAGTTGTGCGGTACTAGAGAGGCTAGCAATGGTGGAAGGGTGAGAGTGCGTATAATCCATGGACTCAACATTAGTCATAAAGAACTCACATACTTATTGCAAAAATCTATTAGTTATCGAAACTAAGTATTACACGCATGCTCCTAGGGGGATAGATTGGTAGGAAAAGACCATCGCTTGTCCCCGACCGCCACTCATAAGGAAGACAATCAATAAATAAATCATGCTCCAACTTCATCACATAACGGTTCACCATACGTGCATGCTACGGGAATCACAAACTTTAACACAAATATCTCTCAAATTCACAACTACTCTACTAGCATGACTCTAATATCACCATCTTCATATCTCAAAACAATCATAAAGAATCGAACTTCTCATAGTATTCAATGCACTTTATATGAAAGTTTTTATTATACCCATCTTGGATGCCCATCATATTAGGACTAATTTTATAACCAAAGAAAATTACCATTTTGTTATAAAGGACTCCCAAAATAACCAAAGCAAATTACCATTGATAATTGCTGTTTCTATGTGAAGTTAATGGATGGCATTGAGGAACAAAGACCTCTGTCTAGGGTTGAAAGGAATTTCAGGATTTTACTTATCAAACATACAAACAAGTTATTGGAGGCTAAGAGAATATATTGGAGAATTAGGGCAAATATAAGACGGGCAAGCCTTGGTGATGAAAATACCAAATTCTTTCATGCCATTGCTACTTATGTGTTTAGGCACAACTACATCACTTATCTTATGACTATGTATGGACATCAAGTATTTGATCATGACCATAAAGCTGCTGTTATTTGGGAATCTTTCAAGAATAGAATAGGCACTGATACAATATACACACAAAACTTTGATATATCACACCTTGCTATGGATGATGATTTACATGATCTTGACAGACCTTTCTCCAATGAGGAAATTGATGATATCATCAATAAAATGCCCAATGACAAATCCCCTGGACCTGATGGTTTCAATGACTTATTTATGAAGAAATGTTTGCACATCATCAACCAATATTTCTACAAATTCATTAATGATTTCTACAATAAAATTGTATCACTTGCACCTATTAATAATGCCTACATAACTCTGATACCTAAGAATGATAATCCTGAAACCCTTGATGATTATAGGCCCATTTCTCTTGTAAGTATGCCCATCAAAATACTTACCAAACTTCTTGCTAATAGAGCACATCAAATTATTATATCTAGAGTTAGCAAGAATCAATATGGCTTTATCAAGACAAGGAATATTCAGGACTGCCTTGCTTGGAGTTTTGAATACATACATATGTGCCACAAGTCCAAGAAATAAATCATCATTTTTAAGATTGACTTTGTTAAGGCATTTGATAAGGTAAACTATAAGGCCATTGTCGGTGTCAAAACCGGAGGATCTCGGGTAGGGGGTCCCGAACTGTGCGTCTAGGCGGATGGTAACAAGAGACAAGGGACACGATGTTTTTACCCAGGCTCGGGCCCTCTTGGTGGAGGTAAAACCCTACTCCTGCTTGATTAATATTGATGATATGGGTAGTACAAGAGTTGATCTACCACGAGATCAGAGAGGCTAAACCCTAGAAGCTAGCCTATGGTATGATTGTTGTTCGTCCTACGGACTAAAACTCTCCAGTTTATATAGACATCGGAGAGGGCTAGGGTTACACAGAGTCGGTTACAATGGGAGGAGATCTTCATATCGTATCGCCAAGCTTGCCTTCCACGCCAAGGAAAGTCCCATCTGGACACGGGACGAAGTCTTCAATCTTGTATCTTCATAGTCCGGGAGTCCGGTCAAAGGTCATAGTCCGGCCATCCGGACACCCCCTAATCCAAGACTCCCTCAGTAGCCCCCGAACCAGGCTTCAATGACGACGAGTCCGGCGCGCAGATTGTCTTAGGCATTGCAAGGCGGGTTCTTCTCCATATTCCATGTACCTATCGGATAGTGTCCGGCTTCTGATGCGTGTTGCTCTCCTCAACTTCCGTGCCCCATAATGGCCATCTTCCACGTGTCGAACGAATGTGAAAAGCCAGGTTTTTTTACATTTATACCCCTAGTTGCGTAAATTAGCCGCCCATAAAAGAGACGGGGGTTTAGATCCAATTCACACCACCTTTCCTCCGTGAGTATTCATCAGAGCGCTTTCGACCGAGATCCATTCCACCATGGCCGGTTAGAGCAGCTCCTCCTCTCGCCTCTCCAGCCCTCGGCCTGGAGATTGGGTGCGGTGTTCCGTCCTGCATAGCGAGCTAGTAGTGCTTCAATCCAAGGGGCTCCTCCCCCCAGCATATATGGTCCCAGTTCGAGCCGAGATCGCCACCTATAGCGGCGGAGAGCAGGCGGAGAGCATCCCCACTCCCTGTCGAGGAGAGCGGGTATGCCTAGTCCTTTATTTAATGAGAGGACTCGGATTTCCAATTCATCCATTTCTCCGAGGGCTACTGGAGTTCTACGGTCTTCGTGGCCCTCTACGAGCTGTTCCTGCGTGTCGAGGCCCATTTAGCGCTGTGGAAGAGGTTGTTCTACCTTGTGCCTCGCTCTCAGGAGGGGTCAATTTATCAAGTGGGCGGAGCCAAACTATGGCGCATCGCCGGGACCGGATATCTATCCGGTACCCCAAAGAAGGCGTCCGAGGACTGGTCTTCGGAATGGTTTTATATGGATGACGTCCCTTTGCTGGACCCTGTACGGATCGGCCTCACTGAGTTTAATAACACTCTGTTGAAGAAACGCCTGAGCTGGCGCCCATGGAATCCTCAGAGGGAAACTGACAGGGACGTTCTTTACCTGATGAGCCGGATAAGATTGCTGGCTCATTCCGGATTGACCATGATTGAGGTCATGGCCACATGCATTATGCGGGGGGTGCAGTCGCTTCAGTACAGAGGCCACCCCATGTGGGATTTCAACGGAGAGGACGACGCCACCCGGTGCGGTCGCAAGGGGCCGGATTCGGCTGCCACTCTAACGAAGATCTTATCCACTTTGTACAAGGGAGAAGAAGAGGAATTCCTCCATGTCAACCCACGGGGCGGATTCTCTATGTACAGTCCTCAAGCTGGGTGAGCGAACACTTTCACTTGTCTACCCGCTTTCGAAATTCCCATAACTGAGTATGTTGACGCAGGAGCTGCGCCAGACTGTGAAGGAGATAAACAACCCTCCTCCGCAACCCGAGGACCCAGAACGGTCCCTCGATCCGGACTCCCAAGAGGACCCGGACTTATGTGTGGAGTTAATTGATGGGGTGTTTCATCAATTGAGTAAGGACAATACCTTAGTGGCCATTATGGCCGACTATCCCAGACTACTTCCAGCCTCAAAGGTAACCGAGACCGAAGTCCCAGTACTTCCTAGAAGATCCATCCATGCCTTATTTTGAATGCCGTAAACCAATAGCGTTTCGTTTTGCAGGGGAAATCCTTGAGGCGGAGGGCCGAGCCTGCGGTGGGCAGCCAACAAGGGCCGCTGAAGCCAGGCAGGCCAAAAAGAAGTGTGGACCAGATCGAGAGTCCGGCGCAACAGTACGGCGTGCAAATTTAACGCCTAGGGTTTATGCCCTCAAGTCACACTAACGCTCATGCTCTCCTCAGGGAGAAGAGAGCCCGCCGGACTATATCCACTGGCCAGGCTTCAAGGCCGGATTCGGAAGCAGAGGTGAACACGGGGCGCGCATCGGGCGTTCCTCTGACAGAGGACGCAGACGGGCTATCTGCCACCAATTCAGAGGTGGAGAGTGCCATGAACCACAGGCGTCGCCGGACTATTCTTCGTGACACATGTTTTTCCCCAGAGGCGTTGAACGCCTTTAATACGGGAGATGCGTACCTCCATGCCGCTCAAAATGGTCTAGCCAGAGCCACAGAGCAGTATGTGAAAGACATACTGGTGAGTAAATCTGATGGTTATATATGTCATTAGCCCCCGAGACTTGAAACAGTTAAGATAACTGATTTAAGGATCATATGTTATGCAGGATCTTACAAAAAAGAACACGCAACTGCCCCAGGAGCTGGAAGAGTGCAAGGCCCAACTCGAGGCCGCACTGGCCGCTTCGGATAGCACTATGGGGACCCCCTCAGGTAATATATGCTTCGAAAGAAAATTCCGTTGTGAAGTGCGGTATGTGTGCAATTCTGACGATAACAATGCAGATGGGGCCGGAGTAAATCCGGACAAGCAACATCTCCTACGCCAACTAAAGGCTGGCAAGAGCGTGCTGACGAGGGCTAGGCAAGAGAAGAACAAGCTTCAAGACGCCAATACCCGGCTAGGCGAGGAACTAAAGGATGTTCGTGCTCAGCTGTCTGATTCCATAAAGGAGAATCGACGACTTCGACGCGACATTTTTAGTAAGTGCTTGAACGAATCTTCGAAAAAAGAGTTCAGCGAGGAAGTCGATTGACAGAGCTATGTCTGTAGATTTGCTGATAGGTCATCCTGCGGAGGAAATGCCCGGTTCAGCGGGGGACCTTCTTCCCAAGCTGTTGCAACTGCACGAACGAGTTCGGCAGGCGATGCAAGGCGTCATCCAGGCTATGTGGCCATCCCTCTTCATGACCGAAGGCCTTGGGGAGCTTGCAAAGAAGCTGGAGGGAGTGCGGCAACGCTTCCGGTTGTGGAAGATATCGGCCTGCCGTCAAGGTGCCAGGGAGGCCTGGGCCATGGTGAAGACTCGGTACACGAAGGCTGACCCAAACCACATGGCCGAGGTTGGCCCTGTGGGGCCTGACGGAAAGGAGATCCCTGACAGTTTAGTGTATGGCCAGGTAGAACTGGCTACCAAGTATTCTCAACAGGACTATAAATTAGACAGCCTGTTGGATGGTATTGAAGAAGAATATACCGAGTCGAATTGACTATGTAATTTAAAATGACATGAAAAGATGCCTTCTAGCCGGATTGTAGATCGTTTGTCATTGCGGACCTTTTCGCTTCAACCTCTGGACCCGATAGTCCGGAGTGTATCCGAATACCCTCTCGGTTATGTAAGAACCGGGGCATGCATGGAGACAAGGCGTAGGGGTCATAAGTGCTTTAGCAGACAAGTGCCCAACTAGTTATGTTATATTACATGGTTAGTAAGAAACATCTTCCAGCGAGAATAGTTCCATTAGGGGTTCCTTTCCCTGGGAGGCATGCCCTAAAGTGCATGTCCGAACTGCAAGAAAAAGCAGAAAAAGCATCTCGGAGCAGATAAATAAGCAAGAAAAATCATCTTTTAGTTCACCGACCGAATATTCCCTTAAGAACGCTAGCTTTCGGCTTCACCCAGTCTGAGGTACACATCCGGCTGACCCGGCAGTAACAATCGTAGAGGTGCTCCCTTTACCACCTAGCTGAACAAACGGGAACGTAGGGGTAAGCACAGGAGCCAGGCAACCCAGCTTGGCCAAAACTTAAGTCATATCGATGCATATAATGGTGTATAAAAGGTTCATGCAAAAGTGTCACACATGTTTTGGGCATGAGGCCCATTTCTATAAGCTTCTGATAAGGAAGCCCCCAGGTATAATGACCGCGGGTGGCGTGTCAAGTATGTGCGAACAATGCGCAGGCAAGCCCCTAAGGGCTTGGGAGAAAAACGTAGGGAGAAGGAGAGAAATACCAGGCAGCTAATTTGAAATAAAAATAAAAGGGGACAAAGGAAGGAGACGAACATGGAGTCCGACGCTAGGCATAGAATCTTCGTAGGCATGCTGTGTTCCATGGGTTCGGCTCGAGTCGGTTGTCCGATGCGTTTCGCAGATGTTACGCTCCACCAGTCAGCACTTGGTCGATTATGAAGGGACCCTCCCATTTGGGGTTTAGTTTGTCCTTTTTCTTGTTCGGCAGGCGTAGAACTAGTTCGCCAATGTTATAAGTTTTGGCCCGTACTTCTCTGCTTTGATATCTTCGAGCCTGCTGTTGCTAAAATGTGGAACGGGCTTTTGCCACGTCGTGCTCCTCCTCCAATGCGTCCAAGCTGTCCTGCCGATCGAGCTCGGCTTCTCTTTCTTTGTACATGCGCACGCGAGGTGAGTCATGAATTATGTCGCAGGGCAGGACTGCCTCTGTGTCGTATACCATAAAAAATGGTGTGAATCCGGTAGTGCGATT
Organism: Triticum aestivum; assembly: GCF_018294505.1. NCBI lineage: Eukaryota > Viridiplantae > Streptophyta > Magnoliopsida > Poales > Poaceae > Triticum > Triticum aestivum. Next base: position 507,526,063 of record NC_057807.1, read on the forward strand.
CGGCGTGGTCCGCAGCCCCCAGAGTACGGAGTCAAGCTCCTCTACCCAGTGCGTGTTAGATTCCTTGAGGGATCGCACTAGTCTGGGTTTGATGCCACTCATGATGAGACCGTTGGCTCGCTCGACTTGACCGTTAGTTTGTGGGTGATAGACTGAAGCGTAGTCGAGCTTGATGCCCATGTTTTTGCACCAGAGTTTAACTTCGTCGGCCGTAAAGTTTGTGCCGTTGTCAGTTATGATGCTGTGGGGGACGCCGTAACGGTGTACAACCCCGGATATGAAGTCTATCACCGGTCCGGATTCGGCCGTCTTTACAGGCTTGGCCTCTATCCATTTGGTGAATTTGTCCACCATGACCAGTAGATATTTTTTCTTGTGGGTTCCTCCTTTAAGGGGTCCAACCATGTCAAGCCCCCAGACCGCAAAAGGCCAGGTAATGGGTATGGTTTGTAGGGCGGTAGGCGGCATGTGGCTTTGATTAGCGAATAATTGGCAACCGACGCATCGCTGCACTAAGTCCTGAGCGTCTGCCCGGGCCGTCGGCCAATAAAATCCGGTACGGAAGGCCTTGCTTACAAGGGCCCGGGCTGCGGCGTGGTGCCCGCCGAGTCCGGCATGAATTTCAGCCAGAAGATTTCGCCCTTCTTCTTCGGAGATACACCTTTGAAGGACTCCGGTTGTGCTTTTCTTATAAAGCTCTCCCTCGTGGACTTTATAGGCTTTAGATCGCCGCACTATGCAGCGGGCCTCGTTTTGGTCCTCGGGAAGTTCCTGCCTAGTTAGGTAGGCTAGGAATGGTTCTGTCCACGGGGCAATGACTGCCATTATTGTGTGGGCTGACGGTGTTGTTTCGTTGGCGGAGCCACCAACTGTGTCAGAATGTTCGGTGAGGGGTAGTGTGGTTGTGTCCGGGCTGTTGTTTCCGAACTCTCCCTCCCATGATACGGATGGCTTGAAAAGCCTCTCTAGGAAGATGTTGGGAGGGACGGCATCGCGCTTTGCGCCAATGCGTGCCAACACGTCTGCTGCCTGGTTGTTCTCCCGGGCTATATGGTGAAATTCGAGCCCCTCAAACCGAGCTGACATCTTTAAGATGGCGTTGCGATAAGCTGCCATTTTCGGATCCTTGGCATCAAAGTCTCCATTTATTTGGGATATCGCGAGGTTTGAATCCCCGCGGACCTCTAGGCGCTGAATGCCCATGGAGACTGCCATCCGGAGACCATGTAGAAGGGCCTCGTATTCGGCTACGTTGTTGGAGTCCGTGTACATTATCTGAAGTACGTATTGGACTGTATCTCCGATTGGGGACGTCAGAACGACGCCAGCCCCCAGGCCAGCCAACATTTTGGAGCCGTCGAAGTGCATGATCCAGTTGGAATATGCGCCGTACTCTTTAGGGAGCTCGGCTTTGGTCCATTCGGCGATGAAGTCAGCCAAAACCTGCGACTTAATGGCTCGCCGTGGCTTGTAGGTTATGTTGAACGGGAGGAGCTCAATGGACCATTTGACAATCCGGCCCGTTGCGTCGCGGTTGTTTATAATGTCATTAAGAGGTACTACGGAGGCTACTGTTATCGAACACTCTTGGAAATAGTGTCGCAGCTTCCGGGATGCCATGAACACCGCGTATGCTATCTTTTGATAATGCGGGTACCGTGACTTGCATGGAGTTAGGACAGTGGACACGTAGTAAACTGGTTTTTGGAGAGGGAACTTGTGTCCGTCCGTTTCTCGTTCGACAATGAGCACCGCGCTTACAACTTGATGGGTTTCCGCGATGTATAATAGCATTGGTTCGCCCGTGTTGGGCGTGGCCAGGACCGGATTTGTTGCCAGTATGGCTTTGATTTCTTTGAGTCCGCTCGTGGCGGCATCCGTCCACTCGAAGTGTTCGGTGTGCTGCAGGAGGTGATAAAGGGGTAATGCCTTTTCTCCTAAGAGGGAGATAAAGCGGCTTAGAGCCGCCATGCATCCAGTCAATTTTTGTATTTGCTTGAGGTCTTTTGGGATATCCAATTGTGACAGAGCTCGGATCTTGGCTGGGTTTGCTTCAATTCCCCTACCGGATACAATGAAGCCCAAGAGCTTTCCGACTGGTACGCCAAAAACGCATTTTCCGGGTTAAGCTTAATGTCATATGCTCGGAGATTGTCGAATGTGAGCCTCAAGTCGTCTACTAGAGTTTCGACATGCTTGGATTTGATGACTACATCATCCACGTACGCTTCAACTGTTTTGCCGATCTGGTTGGCCAGACATGTCTGAATCATGCGCTGATATGTCGCGCCAGCGTTTTTGAGCCCGAAGGGCATCATGTTGAAGCAGAATGGGCCGTATGGGTTGATGAATGCCGTTGCGGCTTGGTCTGACTCTACCATCTTGATTTGGTGGTAGCCAGAGTATGCATCAAGAAAACACAATGAATTGTGTCCTGTAGTGGCGTCAATGATTTGATCAATGTGGGGGAGGGGGAAGGGATCCTTTGGGCAGGCCTTATTTAGGTCTTTGAAATCGACGCATAGGCGCCAGGATTTGTCCTTCTTTGGTACCATCACCAGGTTTGCTAGCCAGTCCGGATGTTTTATATCTCTGATGAATCCGGCCTCCAGTAGTTTTGCTAGCTCTTCTCCCATGGCTTGTCTCTTGGGCTCGGAGAAACACCGAAGAGTCTGCTTAACTGGCTTGAATCCTTTTAGCATGTTCAGGCTGTGCTCGGCCAGCCTGCGTGGGATTCCTAGCATGTCTGAAGGGTGCCAGGCGAAGATGTCCCAATTTTCTCATAGGAATTCTCTGAGTGTGGCGTCTACATCAGGGTTTAGTTGTGCCCCGATGGAGGCTGTTTTTGTAGTGTCCGTTGGATGGACTTGGAACTTGACTATTTCGTCTGCCGGCTTGAAGGAGGTGGACTTGGATCTTTTGTCGAGTATCACGTCGTCCCTGTCCACCGTGGAGCACAACACAGTTAGTTCCTCGGCCGCCAGGGCTTCGGATAATGCCTCGAGGGCCAGTGCGGCTGTCTTGTTTTCGGCGCGGAGTGCTGTGTCCGGATCACTAGCAAGAGTGATGATTCTGTTGGGTCCGGGCATTTTGAGCTTCATGTACCCGTAATGGGGTATAGCTTGAAAAATTGTGAATGCTTCTCGCCCTAACAGAGCGTGGTATCCGCTGCTGAACGGGGCCACTTGAAATGTGACCTCCTTGGATCTGTAATTATCTGGCGTGCCGAACACCACATCCAGTGTGATTTTTCCTGAATAGCACGCTTCCCGGCTGGGGATTATTCCTCTAAAGGTTGTGTTGCTTCGCTCAATGCGGCTCCAGTCTATTTCCATTTTTCGCAGGGTTTCCTCGTAGATGAGGTTTAGTCCGCTGCCACCGTCCATGAGTACCTTTGTAAGCCGGAAGCCATCCACTACCGGACTGAGGACCAGTGTGGCTGGTGCTCGAGCTGTCCGGAATTTAGGTTCGTCACTGTCATTAAAGGTAATAGCCGTGTTAGTCCATGGGTTTATTGTTGCTACTTGGTAGACTTTGGTAAGGCTGCGGAGCGTTCATTTCCTCGCATTGTTTGATGTGGAAGTCTCGAAGACTGTTGACACCGTACTAGCGTTTCTGGGGTGGTGCTCTACGGATTCTGGAGTTAGAAGCTCCTTGCCACTTCTGGCCACCTGCCGGAGTATCCAACATGCTCTAAGGCTGTGAGTTGGTGTGACTTCCCCTGAACTATGAATTTTATAGGGTCCATTGAGCCATTCCTCCAGTATGGTCCCATACCCTATAGAGGTTTTTTGTTTTTTGCTGTTTGGCTTAGGTGCCTGGTGATGATGGGCCCTTTTGTTTCGGACTAGGATTGTATTCAGGGCCGGATTGTCCCAGAATTTAGTTCTGGTTTTCCGAACGCTTTCTGTCGCACAGTACTTTCGTACTATGGATAGTCAAGTCGGCGAAGTGTGTAATTTCGCGGCGACTTATGGCGTTGAGGATTCCGATGTCCGTGCAGTTGTTACAGAAGAACGGGATTGCGTCCTTCTCACGGCAGTCCTTTATCCTGTTCATAACCAGGAGGAATCTGGCCCAGTAGTGGTGTACTGTTTCCCCAGGCTCTTGCCGTATTTGGATAGATCCCTTATATTTGGGTGGGCGGGTGGATTTAAATCCGGAACGTCGCCCGATCTAAGACTCAAGGGCCAAGAAATTTACGAATTCAGAAGCTCGTTTACTTGGACGTTATTCAATGAATCAGGCCTGCTGCCTGACCTTAGGTTCAGGGTTTGGGCGACATCCTCCCCTCCGCGGGTATCCGGCTTGGAGGGGTCGGGAATCCGGACACATCTGGTCCTTAGGATGGGCGAAGATTCGCAGCGTTGTTCTTCCACCACTTCAACGTGGTGGGTGACCTGGGGAGAGTCGATCCCTCTCTGGTCGGGTTTAAGCCCAATCTGGCCGTAATCTGTAGCGACTACCAGGGCGGCGATGCAATCCAAGAGCTCATTTAGGGAAGAGAGCTCCATCGGATCTAACTGCTCAGCAAGTTTCGAGCTGATCTGGAGATTACTTTCGATGACCCGAGAGGTCATCGCCGGTGCGGCGGCCGAACAGGCGGTCATCAAAAAACTGCCTAGCCGGAGAGTTTGGCCGACAGCCAAAGCTTCTTTAGCAACAGTGCCGTCTTTAAAGATGGGGTGCGGCATCCTTCCTGTCGGTGACGACATAGAGGAACTCTCAATGAAAGCACCAATGTCGGTGTCAAAACCGGCGGATCTCGGATAGGGGGTCCCGAACTGTGCGTCTAGGCGGATGGTAACAGGAGACAAGGGACACGATGTTTTTACCCAGGTTCGGGCCCTCTCGATGGAGGTAAAACCCTACTCCTGCTTGATTAATATTGATGATATGGGTAGTACAAGAGTTGATCTACCACGAGATCAGAGAGGCTAAACCCTAGAAGCTAGCCTATGGTATGATTGTTGTTCGTCCTACGGACTAAAACTCTCTGGTTTATATAGACACCGGAGAGGGCTAGGGTTACACAGAGTCGGTTACAATGGGAGGAGATCTTCATATCGTATCGCCAAGCTTGCCTTCCACGCCAAGGAAAGTCCCATCCAGACACGGGACGAAGTCTTCAATCTTGTATCTTCATAGTCCGGGAGTCCGGCCAAAGGTCATAGTCTGGCCATCCGGATACCCCCTAATCCAAGACTCCCTCAGCCATCCTATTCATGATGAAGCATCTGGGATTCAGCAGCAAATGGATTAGATGGGTCACAACTATTCTTTCTACTTCCACAACCTCTGTCATACTAAATGGTGTGCCTGGTAAGTGCATCCAATGCAAATGTGGTGTCAGGCAAGGAGATCCCTTCTCCCCTTTACTATATGTTATGGTAGGAAAATTATTACAAATCATGGTAAATGAAGCATGGAGGAATGACCTACTTTCTTTGCCTATTGAGACAAACTATACTGAATGCTACCCTATCATACAGTATGTTGATGATACTCTTGTTATCCCGCCAGCTGATGAGGCTCAAATCAGGAATTTTTTGAGATCCTTGATAATTTTTCCAAATTCATTGGGCTTGTAGTAAACTACAGTAAATCCTTTATGGTACCTATCAATATCTCTGAAGATAAAGCTCAGGAACTGGCTAACACCTTTAACTGCAAAAAAGAAGCCATGCCATTTACATATCTTGGTCTACCAATGGGATCTGCAAGGCCTAAAGTAGCTGATTTGATGCCCATGGTATCTAGACTTGATCACAGGCTATCTGGCATTGCTACCATGATGTCATATTCTGGGAGACTTATACATAGTCCATTGTTGCAGCTCTGCCTATCTTTGCTATGTGCTGCATTAGAGTTCCTCTCACCATTCTGGACCATTTTGAAAAGTCTGGTAGGAACTTCCTATGGTATGGCAAAGATATTATTAAAAAGGGAATTGCCTTGTCAAATGGGATAATGTTTGCTTGCCAAAAAAGCAGGGGGTCTGGGAGTACTAGATCTAAGAATACAAAACAAAACTCTGCTTACAAAATACCTTTTCAAATTCTTTAACAAGCATGATATTCCCTGGGTTAACCTTATCTGGAACAATTACTATGACAATGGTGAGGTACCTTGTTTCCCTACCAGGGTGGGATCCTTCTGGTGGAGAGACTGTTGTTCTATCTTGAGAGAATTCAAGGATATGACCATCAACTATGTTGGGAATGGTAATACAATCAACTTATGGTCAGATAAATGGTGTTCACACATACTCTCACAGTATATGCCCCAGCTATATTCTTATGCAAAAAAAATTGATATCACTCTTGCTTCTACCAGCAATTTGGAAGAGGTTGAATTTTATGACCTATTTCATCTGCCAATGTCCACAGTTGCAGTCCAACAGAGTAACAACCTAAGAGAGTTGATCAATAGCAGAGATAACCAGCAAATACCTGATTCATGGAAGTTTCATTGGGGTGGTTCAAAGTACTCTAATAAGAGAATATACCTTGAATACATGGGAAATCCTGCTGATGCTCCTAAACCATATCAGTGGATATGGAAGTCTTGTTCCCTCCCCAGGCAGAAATTCTTCTTCTGGCTTCTGTTGCAAGATAGATTGAACACTAGAGATCTACCAAACAGGAAGAATTTCTACATAGAGACAAGTAAGTGTGAGTTATGTGATGATGAACGTAATGAACATTTAATGCACCTATTTTTAGCTGTGATTTCAGCCAAAACTTCTGGATGAACATTGGTTACCAATGGGACACTGATTATAACCTGATGGAAATGCTCTTGGAGGGTAGGAAACAAGATACTTATGGATGTTTTAAAGAGTGCCTAATTGCTGGCTGCTGGAGTCAATGGAAGCACATAAATAGCATAATATTTGAACACAAGGTTAAGAATATGGCATGCTGTATAGCCATGTTCAAGAAGCACTTTAGCATGATCATAAAGAAGGCAAAACCTGGTTTGAAGTAGGGCGTGCAAAGCTGGCTAGACCATTTGTAGATTTCCTTTTCTGTTTCCTCCATCTTGTACATCCATTTGTAACTGCCCCATTATATTAATGAAAATGAGAATTACAGTGGGGGACTTCCCCATTGTTTGTTGCTCAAAAAATAATAATATAAGTGAAGCATGAGAGATTAACAATTTCTATAAAATAAAACCACCGCTGTGCTCTAAAAAGATATAAGTGAAGCACTAGAGCAATATTGTCTAGCTCAAAAGATATAAGTGAAGAACATAGAGTATTCTAATAAATTCCAATTCATGCGTGTCTCTCCCAAAAGGTGTGTACAACAAGGATGATTGTGGTAAACTAAAAAATCAAAGACTCAAATCATACAAGATGCTCCAAGCAAAACACATATCATGTGGTGAATAAAAATATAGCCTCAAGTAAAGTTACCGATAGACGAAGACGAAAGAGGGGATGCCTTCCGGGGCATCCCCAAGCTTAGGCTTTTGGTTGTCCTTGAATTTTACCATGGTGTGCCTTGGGAATCCCCAAGCTTAGGCTCTTTCCACTCCTTATTCCAAAATCCATCAAATCTTTACCCAAAACTTGAAAAATTCACAACACAAAACTTCAACTGAAAATCTCATGAGCTCCGTTAGTATAAGAAAATAAACCACCACTTTAAAAATTCCGAAATAAATTTATATTAGTGTAATGAACTCATTCTTTATTTATATTGGTGTTAAACCTACTGTATTCCAACTTCTCTATGGTTCATACCCCCCCCAATACTACTCATAGATTCATCAAAATAAGCAAACAACACACGAAAAACAGAATTTGTCAAAAACAGAACAGTCTGTGGCAATCTGTAACTTTCGAATACTTCTTTAACTCCAAAAATTCCTAAATAAATTGGTGGACGTGAGTAATTTTTCTATTAATCTTATGCAAAAAGAATCTGTTTCTGTTTTTTGTAGCAAGATCGCAAAGACTTCACCAAGTCTTCCCAAAGGTTTTACTTGGCACAAACACTAATTAAAACATAAAACCACATCCAAACAGAAGCTAGATGAATTATTTATTACTAAACAGGAGCAAAAATCTCAGAACAAAAATAAAATTGGGTTGCCTCCCAACAAGCGCTATCGTTTAACGCCCCTAGCTAGGCACAAAAAAAGAATAGATCTAGGTATTGCTATAATAATGATAGGGCAAATCGTGAAAACTCATCTCGTACTCCCTACGTTCATCAGCAAGTTTTCTTTGTGGCACGCAAAAGTAATCAAAAGGGCTAAAAATAATGGGACAAAAGTCCCCAAGATCAAGCTTGGGAGGAATTGGTTCCTCCTTTGGCCCTTCATATTGCACAACCAATTCATCATTATAAGCATTCTTTTAGCAAAAAGTCATGAGCCTTTGTTCAAGAGGAAAACCCAACCCATTGTTCTAAATAGAAAAATTATCATTCAATGCAGAAATCCTATCAACTAAAATATCGATAGGAACCCTCTTTCTAAGATTTTCATTATAAGCAACATGATCTAAAGATTGTAAACACATTATATCTTCTTGAGTAAAAATAATCGCTTCTATTGGAGGACGATCGCTTCCACCCTATAATGTGCAAAAATTTCATTGGCCTCTTTCATTATAAATCTAAACTCATGTGCTAGAAAGATGGTAGCCGCTCGCTTAACAGAAGAATGCTCAATATTTGAAAACTCTAGAAAAATCCTTTATATGCAAGGATGCATGTGGATAAATTGTCTTTCAAGTTCAACTACGAGCAAAGATATAGCATCCACAAAACTACTATTTTTATGAAGAATAGACCCTCCCATAGTGGGCAAAGCACCAACGCAAGTAAAGAAATCTTGAATAATCCCCTTTCCGATAATATTGCCTCTACCAATCCGGAACTTTTTAGTGTGCAAAATAGTAGGTTCTTCATGAGGATTATCAAAAGCATCAAAGTTTCCCCCATTGTTACTACTATCTTTTTCAACGATAACCTCCCCAGTTTCAGACATGACGGCGACAAACCGCACTAATGAACGAGCACATAATAGGCAAGCGAAAAGAGACAAACAGAAGAGAGGCGAAGAAAAGGCAAAGGTTTTTGAAAATCATTTTAGAACTGGGGGAGAGGAAAACAAGAGGCGAATGGTGAATAATGTAATGCAAGGGAGAAGAGTTTATGATGGGTACTTGGTATGGCTTGACTTGGCGTAGACACTACAAAAAAATACACTTTCGTGATGATACGTGTTTGTCACAGTAGGTCGCGTTTTTTGTCATGCATGTACATCCATGACAAATTTATGACAAAATCAAGATAGTCATACCTGTGTTGTCGTAGAAGTGTTCCATGACATTACAAAAACTATCATCACGGAAGTGTCCACTTCCATGACGATAAATCGCGCGTCACAGAAGTGCTTTCGTCAAGGGTGACCGACACGTGGCATCCACCGTAACGGAACGCCGTTAAGCTATCGGGTCGGATTTTGGATCCGATAACCCGTTAATAGTCCCGACCAATGGGGATTTTCCACGTGTAAAATTATCATTGGCTGGAGGAAACACGTGTCGGCTCATCGTTGGGATAGATGTCATCCACTCATTGGACAGAAGGCGCCTATGATACGTCGACACATGGCACGGCCCATCAAGTTTAAATTGGCCGGCCCAACTAAAGGCCCACAAGATTTTGCAGACCATAATGGGCCGGCCTAGTTAAAGGCCCACGAGATTTTGCGGACTATAATGGGCTGGCCCAGCTAAAGGCCCACAAGATTTCACGGGCCATAATACGCCGGCCCTAGTAAAGGCCCACAAGATTTTTGTGTGCCATAATGGGCCGGCCCAAGTAAAGGCCCACAAAATTCTTGCGGATCATAATGGGCCGGCCCAGCAAAAGGCCCACGAGATTTCGCCGACATTAATGGGCCGGCCCAACTGTAGGCCCACAAGATTTTGAGGACCCTAGTAGGCCGGCCCATTAACTCGCTGCCATGTTTTGGGCCAAATGCCGGCCCATATTTGATCTGGTCCATTAATGGCCTGCCACGTTCCGGGCCTAATAATGGCCCATATAAGATCCGACCTGTTAAAAGCCTCCCACTTTCTGGCCAAATCACGGCCCAGATCAGGTTCGGCCCTTTAAGAGGCTTTGGGCTCAATTATGGCCCATATCAGATTCGGCCCGTTGACTGGACGCTATGCTTTTGGGCCCACTTGCTAAAGGCCCATTTAGTAATTCGGCCTGATATTAGTTTCGTCCTGTTAAGGGGCCTTTTAACATTTCGGCCCTATATTAATTTCAGCCTGTTAAAAGCCCGTCATATAGTTGGGCCTAACTACGACCCGGTTTGCATCCGGCCTGCTCGCAGCCGATATCTGATCAGGCCAAACAAGGACCGAGACAACTTTGGCCTGTTAAAAGCCCGTGAATTGATACGCACAATCATGGGTCGGGGTCCATTTCGGGCTGCTGCTGGCCCATGAGCTATTCGGCATGTTTCAGGCCCAGCCTACTTCTCAGCCTCCTAAAAGCCCACTAAGTTTTCTTGCGAAAAGAGGGCCGGGGGTTACTCGGCCTATTAAAGGCCTGAATCTACTAGTGGGCCAGTTTGACGGGGCCCATGATGCGGATCATACATCGTGATTGCATGACGGCCCGATTATGTACCGTAATTTTACAGTTTGGCCGGTTTACTGTGAAGACAGGATATATATACAGTAAAATAAGTGCAGCATCGTGAATAAGAAAAAACCTAGAATATACAATAAACAAATTACGGCATATTACATCCACTGGGCATCAAAGTTCACCACTATGATAATAAAGCACAAGCAGATAGTAGATTATATACACTGGGCATCAAAGATCGCCACCAGTGCAAATAAACACGCCGACAAAATAATATACAAAACCAACAGCACTTCAATAGAGTTCAAGAAAGGTTAGCCCTGCTGAGTAGCTGCAGCGCAAGCAGTTGAGAAAGATGATGAGACTGCGCTTTTTCAACACGTATATCTTCCTCACTCTGAAAGATAAACAGTTGAGCAAGCAGTTGAGCGTTCGTTTTGTGTAGGTACGAGGGACTTGTGCATGGTCTCCTACTGGATTGATACCTTGGTACTCAATAACCGAGGGAAATACTTACGCTACTTTACTGCATCATCCTCTCCTCTTCGGGGAAATCCAACACAGTGCTCAAGAGGTAGCAAGAAGAATTTCTGGCACCGTTGCCGGGGAAGCTCACGCAAGCAAGTTGTCGGGGAAGCTGATCCACGAACACCTATGGGGCCGGCGGACCGGGCCCCTTTCGGTTCGGCGGGGGGCGGAGATCGCACGAAGAGAAGATCGAGGCGAAACGCACGAGCGGTTTACCCAGCTTCGGAGCTCTCCGGAGAGATAACACTCCTACTGCTGCATGTCTGATTGTATTGAGTTCTTGCTCGGGAGCGCTGAGTGCTACAGTACACATGAGCTGCTAACGAGACCGAGCGTGAGTGTTTTCTGGCCTTCGAACCCCTTCTACGTTGCGCATGGGCCTCCTTTTATATGCTCAAGGGGTCACCGACAGGTGGCAAAGTAGACAAGGGTAAAAATGGAAAAAGAGTTGCGGTTGGTACAACTACCTGTACAGTGTATCCTACCTAACCCTGACAGCAGGGGACAAAGGCATTAAATGCCCGTCTACGTCGCCCAAACAGTGCAAAAAGGGACCGTCAGGGACACCACCGCTCTCCATGATGGCAATCTTGTCAGCGTCGCATGCCACCGCGCACCGCGGGCTGCACAGCCTCTCGCCACGTGCACCTAGAATGGCCCCCAGGGCGACATGTTGGTGGATGTGCTGGAGCGCGGGTACAGAGTGGTTGCCTGCCACGGCAAGCGCCTTGCCGCGGCTGTTGTCTTGCCGCGCCCGGAAGCTTGTCGCTCACTGGGCCTTGCTGGGACGCGTGGCGCGTCGTGGCAAGTTCCTTGAGATGCCTTGGTTGGCCTTCCCAGCAAGCTCCTCTTGCCGGGGCCTTGTCTCCTTGACTTGAATACTTTGTTCTTGAATGGCTCCAAAGGAGCCACGGAGGACCTTGGCGGTCACCCGGCAAGCCTTGCCGCGGGGTGCTGCAACTGCCCGTGCACAAGTTCGGGATACTAGGGTACCCCTACTCTAGTACACCGACAGGAGCCCCCAGGCCTGGGCCACACACGACGCCGAGCACTGTTCGGCCAGGCCCAAGACAGGGCACGGGCACGCGCGGCCTGGGTTACGCTGTATCTTACTCTGTATCCACCGCGCCCTCCCCCAACGGCACGCGTCGAATGCGGCGTCGTGGGAGAGGTCGTGGGTGGTTTCTTTATTCGGAAGGACGAAACGTCCGCCCCCTTCCTCTTTATAAGCAGGGGAAACAGGGGCAGTTTGCCCATCTCGCCGGTTGTTACTCCAATTTCACAAATCTCCGCCGCTCCCCCCTTCTTCCCGAAGCTAAAAGAGAGCAGCGCTCCGCCCCCCATTGCCACCAGCACCACCAACGCCGTCGATCTCCCCCACCACCTCCGCCATGGCTCCGAAAGCCGACAAGGGGAAGGGCGTGAAATCGGTCGAGGCGCAGCGGCTCGCGGCGCTGCGAAAGGAGCGGGCCATCTTCTCCCCTCAGCTCGGCGCGAAGGAGCTGAGGGATTACTACTACCTCTTCTGGTCGACGGAGACGCGAGCGCATCCGCGCACGAAGGTACTCCCGGCTGCTACTTCGGCACTGGCTCCAAACGGGTACCCCTTCTTCGCGCTGTTCTTCTACTGCGGGCTCTGCCCTCCCTTCTCTGAATTTTTCTGCGACATCATGAACACCTACGGGTTCCGCCTCCTTGACTTCACCCCCAACGCCGTTCTGACCATGGCAGTTTTCGCACATCTCTGCGAAAACTTTGTCGGAGTCCATCCAAACGTAGCCCTTTTTCGCCACTTCTTTATGCCCCGGGTTGAGAGAGGAGAGCCTCTTGCCGGCGGGATCACCTGGATCTCGAGAGTCGGCAAGAAGGAAGCTTATCTGGAGGGAGAGCTCCGCAGCAAGTGGGAGGAATGGAGAGCAGAGTGGTGCTGGATTGTCGAGGAGAACCCGCAGCCATTTACTGCCTTGCGCCAAGCCCAAATCGTGCGTGGTAACGATTGGAGCAACGTGGCCCCGGAAGACGACAGGCTGAAGATCGCCGTTACCCGGATCCTACGCCTCAGGCTTGCCGGGCTCACCATAGGCGCCGTTGGCGCAGATTTTCTTTGCCGCCGCATCGCCCCCTGCAGGAGAGGAGGAGACCCGCTGGGAGTTCCAGAACTCGGCGGATATCATGAGGCTGCGCCCTGGCCTCAACTTCAACTTCACCGTCCCGGAGCTGGATGCGATGGTCTTGGAGCTGTTCAAGCGCGATCCTCAACATCCATTCATGTTGCCGAGGAGTGTCGTTCCGTTGTGCAACAACTCCGCGCTCGACCGCATCCGCGCAATGATGCCGCTTTGCGACTCGCACGGAATCGACCCGACTTGGCAAGATCCTGCAGACGACGTCGTGCGGGATTTCTTTGACGGCTTGGTAGAAGTGTCGGTCCGCGCCGACGAGCAGAAGAGCCTTACTCGCGACACCACTGACGCGGAGATGCAGCGCATCGCCACCAGGCTGGAAGAGGCGGCGGCAGCCGCTGCCGCGGGTGAGTTTGGATTCACCGTGGAGGAGGCAGAGGCAGCAGAGGCGGCAAGCCTTGCCGAGCGCGAGGAGTTTGCCGGCGAGGAAGAGCTTGCCGGGCCCGAAGATGAGCCGAGCGAGCCCGCCGAGGGAGAGCCTGTCGGGCCCAAACCTTCAGACAACTTGCCGCAGGCGGAGCCCCCAGCTCCTCCAAGAAGGCGTCTCCGCAGGGCCGGGGACATAGCGGGGCGGCAAACGAGTCAACAGCCACCGTGCCGCGCGACACGCTCTACCGCGGCAAGCACAGTTGCCGCGAGAGCGCCTCATGCCGCTGCGGCAACTGGGGCGGGGTCTTCCCAGTCCACCGCTACTGCCCCTGCCAAGCGGGCAAGGGAACCCACTCCTCCGCCTCGTCAAACCGGAGGCGAGCCGGACTTTGATCTCTCCGCGCTCAGCTCCGACGAGGAAGAAGAAGAGTAAGATTCTTTGCTGTTCTCGCAACTCTTCAATTTTGTTGCTTTGTCTTGTATCTGACTTGCTTTTACTCTGAACCTATTCCTTTTCAGGACGCTGGCACAGAGAGCGGCGAAGAGAGCCAAGGCCCCGGTGATTGTCATCGAGGATGATCCCACCGCGATGGCAGAGGACATGTCCGAGACCACCTTGTCGGACCCGGCAACCATTCCCCAAAGCAGCCCCCAGCGCAGCCCTCAGCGTAAATATATGGTTTACTTCCTGCTGTCAGGCGCGCATAGGTGATCTTTACTTGCTGATATCTGATTGCTGGTTTGTGCAGGAGCAGAGCAGCCTCACCAGGGGGGCCCGGAGGCCGCTCCCAAAATGCCATCTGCTTCTACTACACCGCCAAGGGAGGATTCCCCGGCAAGGGAGCGTTCTCCGGCAAGGGAGAATTCTCCGGCAAGGGGTAGTTCTCCGGCAAGGGACAACACTGGCGATCCTCCGGTGGTTGAGACCTCGACCGCAGATCCTAGCACAGGTAATCCTCTTGCTTGAAAACTTCCCTTGGGTTCTTCTTCTTATTTTCTTTCTGGATATTTGCTTGACTTTTCTCCTTTTTCCGTTCGTCAGATCCATCTGCCATGGAGCCGATGGAAACTGAAGGAGAAGCCGGCGCTGATGATCCCGCCGACAAAGAGGCCACCAAGGCTGCCGCCACAGAAGCTGGCGAGGGATCCGGCGATCGCACTGACGGCCCCGAGGCCGCAGGAGCGCCAGGCGCTGCGCCGACCGCCGATCCCTCCGCCGCTGCTGCAGCGCCGGGCCCCGAAGAGCCCCAGCCCGGCGCCTATTTGAAAGCCAGCGACGGTATCTTCATCAAGCTCCCCTGGGCGTCAAGCTCCAGGGTGCCGGTCGAAGGAGAAACCTTGGACAGAGAGGTGCTCGCCTCCGCTGGGCTGACGCTGGTCGATGTGCCAAGCAGCAGCAGCGACGAGCCTGAGGAGGAGCGGCTGCTGCGGAAGCTGCTGTCGCTCTACCGCGCCCGACAAGCCAAGCTGGCATCCCGAGAAGCACTTGTCGCGAAGGCAGGAGTGGATATCGAGAAGCGCGCGGAGGAGCTCCGGGGTCTCAGGCAGGAAGCTCTCCGGTCCCGGGCGGAGGAGCGGGAGCAACTTCTCGAGGAGCGGAAAGCCTTTCTCCTCGAGAAGGCTGAAGTTGAAGAGAAGCAACGGCTTGTCGCCGAAGATCTATTTGCGTAGGAAGGATAGTTGGCGCAGCGCAAGGTCAACCTTGATAGCCACGAGGAGGAGCTTGCTGCGCGCGAGCAAGCAATTGGCGGGGCTCTCAAGGAAGCAAAGGATGCTGCCGCAGCTGCCGAGGCCGCCAAGAAGGAGCTGGAGACGAAGGTAGCGCAGCTGGAGGCTGATCTCAGGGCGAGCGGCGAGGAGCTTGCCGCGCTCAAGCGTGAGCGCGAGAAGGACGCTGCCGCTCATGGTGAGCTACAGGGCCTTCTCGCTGAGAGGAGCAAGGAACTCAGCGCCGCCAAGGATTCCAATGCAGATCTCGAGTTGAAGCTGGCTACTTTGACTCAGACGCTGGACGACACCAAGGAGCGGGAGGTGGCCTTGTCGGAGAAGATCAAGGCCGACGAGGCGCTGCTGGTGAGCGCTGCTGCCGCCCAGGATACTTTTAGGGAGACTATGGAACACTGGACCGAGGGTCTGGTGAATGTTGCCGTAGCCATCGACGGGGAGCTGGCGCAGCTGGGGATGGAGGATCTCGGGTACTCCTCCGCTGAGCACCTCCAACCCAGCACCAAGCTCATCTTGTTCTTCAAAGGCGTGGCGACGGCACTCCAGCGACTCCGGGATAAGATCCCAAAGCAGCTGGCCGATGAGTCGCGCAAGATCTGCGCGGGAGTTCTTCAGAAGGTGCTGGTGAAGGTGGCCTTCCGCAACCCAGGCCTCAACCTCACCAACGTCCTCAGGTCCCTGCCTCCGGATGCTGATCTGGAAGCGCTCAAGGCCCTTGTCGCACCCATTGTGGACAAGGTGAGCGAAATCAAGAGGGTTGAGGGCGATCGCGTAGACTAGGCCGCCCGTTTTCTCTTTTTTCCTTGTCACTGTTGGTCATGTTATGAGAACAATCTGTTAGAGCTGCGACAAGTTATCTTGTAATATAACTCTATTTTGAGTAGAGATTGCTATGTTATTTCCTTTACTTGATTCCTTCCTTTGTATGTTTTTGCCCTACGCTTTTAGGAAACTTGTCGGCGCAGGCACCTGAGCCACGAGCGCTGAGTGCGGGACATCAGCAGCCTGCTGGCGGTGCCGCTTCCGACAAGAAACCTTGTCGCAACTAGTCGCAGCTCACTTAAGTTGTTGAGCGGACTCGAAACAAAGTAACGGCGCAACTAGCTACGAGTTGGTTCCTCCGCGCACAGGTTTTCCATACAAAGCACGGTCGTTCGAGGAAGATAACTTAAAAATTTAAAAACTGATTGCTCAAACTTTGGCAACTTAGCTTTTCTGTCGCTTGCTTTCCGGTAAGGCGAAACTTCCTTGAACGATGCCTGGTCCACACCATTATCTTCTCCTTTCCCCCCGGCAAACTTGTGTGCGAGGGAACCTTCCTTTCCTTTTTGAGAAAAGGAAAGAAGAGAAAATAAAGATATGGAGCCTTACGGCTCGTTATTGCTTACCGGGGGTAGGTGCTGCACAAAGTGTCAGATAACGCATGCAAAGTAAAAAGCATGAAATTGACAAGATGTGCGGAGCACATGAGGTTTACTTATGCACGGGGTCTGCGCCCGGCTTTGTACAAAGGATTACATGCAACATCGGCAATACTTGTACAAAAGGTGGTTGCCGGAACAGGTTCCGGCAACCGCGCCCTACGGGTAAAACTTACGAAGATGCTCAATGTTCCAGGAGTTGCTCACCGAAATGCCATCTTCGGTCTCAAGGCGGACAGCGCCAGGCCTCGTGACTCGTTTCACCCGATAAGGGCCTTCCCACTTCGGCGTCAACTTGTTGGAATTCTTGGCGGACTGAACACGCCAAAGAACAAGGTCGCTTTCCTCGAGACTTCTGGCACTAACTTTGCGGCTATGGTAGCGGCGCAAAGCTTGCTGGTATCGAGCAGCTTGTACAGCAGCCTGAAGACGGTCCTCCTCAAGGAGCAGCGCGTCATCTTGCCGCAACTGCTCTTGCTCAAGCTCATCATAAGCGAGCACTCGAGGTGACCCGTATACGAGTTCCGTGGGGAGAACTGCCTCTGCTCCATAGACTAGAGCGAAAGGTGTCTGGCCAGTGGCTCGATTTGGCGTCGTCCTGATCGACCAAAGAACCACTGGCAGCTCCTCAATCCAGTTCTTTCCGCACTTGCGCAGCCTGTCGAAAGTTCTGGTCTTGAGCCCGCGCAGCACTTCAGCATTTGCCCTCTCCGCTTGACTGTTGCTTCTCGGATGAGCAACAGAAGCGAAGCAGACCTTGGCGCCAAGATCTTGGACGTACTGCATGAAGGTGCGGCTCGTGAATTGCGTGCCGTTGTCGGTGATGATCCTGTTAGGGATCCCGAAGCGGCAAACAATCGACCTGAAGAACTTGACTGCTGACTGTGCTGTCACCTTCCTCACTGCTTCCACTTCCGGCCACTTTGTGAACTTGTCGATTGCAACATACAAGTACTCAAAGCCCCCGACAGCTCGGGGAAAGGGGCCGAGGACGTCGAGCCCCCAGACCGAAAATGGCCAGGATAAAGGGATCGTTTGGAGAGCTTGAGCTGGCTGGTGTATCTGCTTGGAATGGAACTGGCACGCTTCACACTTGGTTACTTGTGCAGTTGCATCCTGGAGGGCTGTTGGCCAAAAGAAACCTTGCCGGTACGCTTTGCCGGCAAGTGCTCTTGCGCCAATGTGGTGACCACATATGCCTCCATGTATCTCTGCCAATAGCTCTTGTCCGTCTTCCCCGGCGAATACACTTCAATTTCACGCCGTTGAGTCTTCTTCTGTACAGTGTGCTGTCGACAAACTGGTACATACTTGACTGCCGGGCTACTCTTTCCGCTTCTTCTTGCTCTTCGGGAAGCTCCCCTGTCTGAAGGAAACGGACAATCTGCTGCGCCCGTGTTGGAGCTTGCGGCTCGACAACAAGGACTAAAGGCACATCTACTGCTGCGGGAACATCCGCTCCTACGGCAAGAACCTGCGGCTCAGCCGGAGCTTGATGTTCCCCGGCAAGCTTGCCGGAGCAAAACTTGTCGGGAGCGTTTGCTTCAACGGGACAAACCCTAGGGCTCGCCGGAGCAGACTGCTCCTCAGCACCCTTGGTGTTGATTTTGATGACCTTCTTGGCGGCGGCTTCGGGGAGCTCTGCCGGAAAATAGTCACCAGAAATCAACTTCCTCTTCTTGCTCTGTCCAGTTGATGGCGTTACGGATGGTTGAGTCAGCTTGAGCACAAAGATCCCTGGTTCCACAGGTAACTTAAGTGCAGCGCACTTCGACAGGCCATCGGCAATGTAATTTTGAGCTCTTAGAACATGTTCCATCTGCAGGCCGTCAAAGTGCTCTTCTAGCTTTCTCACTTCATCAACGTAAGCTTCCATCAACGGACTCTGATAATTTTTGTTCACTTGGCGGACGACAAGCTGTGAGTCACCCCTGACAATGAGCTTCTTGATCCCAAGGTCTGCTGCGATCCTGAGACCGGCAAGCAAACCTTCATACTCTGCAGTATTGTTCGTTGCTTGCTCCTTGGGAAAGTGCATCTGGACTATGTACTTGAGGTGTTCTCCGGTGGGTGTGACAAGTAGCACGCCCGCACCGGCGCCTTGCAGCGAGAAAGCACCATCAAAGTACATCAGCCACTCTTTACTTGCTTCCTTGACGGGGATGCTCATCTCTGGAATTTCTTCATCTTGTGTTGGCGTCCATTCCGCTATGAACTCCGCCAATGCTCTGCTTTGGATAGTTGAAGTGCTCTCAAACTTGAGGCCAAAGCTTGACAGTTCCAGTGCCCACTCGACAATCCTGCCTGTTGCTTCTGGATTTTGCAGTATCCTCTTCAGCGGAAAACGAGTGACGACTGTGATCTCATGTGCTTGGAAGTAATGGCGCAGCTTTCTCGAGGCCATGAGAAGGCCGAAAAGCAATTTCTGCACACCAGAGTACCTTGATCTAGCCCCCTACAGAAGGGAACTGACAAAGTAAACTGGGCGCTGCACCATTCTTTTCTGCATCTTGTCACGCTCCTGCGCAGATCCATCTTTGTCGGGACCAGAGCTTGCCGGTGAAGTCCCTTGCTTGTCGCTGGATGCCTCTGCCGTGGTTGCTGGCTCATCATCCGCCTCTCTCTCCGCTACTAACGCAGCACTAACCACTTGATTGGTTTCCGCTATATATAGCAGCAACTTCTCTTGTGGCTTAGGTGCGACAAGTGTTGGAGTGGAGGACAGGTATCTCTTTAAGTCCTGCAGCGCAGCCTCCGCCTCCGGAGTCCATTTCATTGGACCTGCCTTTTTCAATATTTTGAAAAACGGCAGGGCGCGCTCAGCAGACCTAGAGATAAACCTGCTGAGAGCAGCTATGCAACCGACAAGTCTTCGTACATCCTTGACGCGCTTTGGTGCTTCAATCTGCTCAATGGCCTTGATCTTGTCGGGATTGGCTTCAATTCCCCGCTGAGACACGAAGAACCCGAGAAGCTTGCCGGAGGGGACTCCAAACACGCACTTCTCGGGGTTAAGCTTGAGGTTGATCTTGCGCAGATTTGCAAAGGTTTCGTCTAAATCTTGGATCAGAGTCGCCTTGTCCTTGCTCTTGACCACTATGTCATCCATGTAGGCTTCGACATTTCTGTGTATTTGCGGCTCAAAAGCGGCATGGACTACCCTTGCAAATGTTGAACCAGCATTCGTCAAACCGAAAGGCATCCGTACGAAACAGTAAGTGCCACATGGGGTGATGAATGCGGTCTTCTCCTCATCCTCCTCTGCCATGAGGATCTGATGGTATCCTGAGTATGCATCAAGAAATGAAAGCAAGTCACATCCAGCCGTGGAGTCAACAATCTGGTCGATGCGCGGCAAGGGAAATGGGTCTTTGGGACAAGCTTTATTGACATCGGTAAAGTCGATACAAAGCCTCCATTTCCCGTTGGCCTTGCGCACGACTACAGGATTGGCCAACCACGTAGGATGGAGCACTCCTCTGACAAAGCCTGCTGCTTCCAATTTCTTCATTTCTTCTGCGATGAATTCTTGGCGCTCCAGTGCCTGTTTCCTGACTTTCTGCTTGACGGGTCGCGCATGAGGACAGACGGCAATGTGGTGCTCGATTACTTTCCTGGGAACACTGGGGATGTCATACGGTTGCCACGCAAACACGTCGACGTTCGCCCGCAGGAAAGCAACAAGCGCGCTTTCCTATTTAGGGCCGAGAGTGGCACTGATGGTGAAGGTACCACCAGTGCCGTCCTCCTTGGCGAACACCTTCTTGGTCTCTGGTGGAGCTGCCATTGTCTTCTTACACTTGCCGGTGGAGCTCGATGGTGCATCCTCAACGGTAGCGCAGCACTCCGAAGAGGTGCGCTTGCCGGAGCGGGCATCAGAACTCTTGCCGGACTTGGTCTTCTTCTTCGCCTCGGGAGCTTCAGCGGCAAGTGACTTGCGATTTGTTGCGGCTGCTGCTTCCCGGTAGATCTTGTCGGCGCAGATAAGAGCATCCTTCTTGTCGCTAGTGACAGAGATGACACTTATCGGGCCTGGCATCTTCAGTATGTTGTATGCATAGTGAGAGGCTGCCATGAATTTGGCGAGTGCCGGACGGCCGAGTATCCCATTGTAAGGCAATGGAAAATCAGCAACGTCAAAAGTTACCCTTTCAGTCCTGAAGTTCAACTCGCTGCCAAATGTCACCGGCAACGTGATCTTTCCCTTCGGCTTGCTCCTTCCCGGATTGATTCCATGGAATGTGCCGGTCTCTTAGAGCTCGCTATCAGGGATCTGGAGTTTCTAGAGCACCGCGGAGGAGATCAGGTTCAAGCCGGCCCCGCCGTCAACTAGCATCTTAGTGACCTTGAGGTTGCGGATAGTTGGTGAAACCAACATCGGCAAGCACCCGACCGTAGTTATGCGATCAGGGTGGTCCTCAATATCAAAGATGATAGGCGTGCTGGACCATTTCAGAGGCTTGCATGACTCGATGGGTGGTTCTGCCGCATTGACTTCCCGCACCCACTGCTTGAGCTGGCGGTGTGAAGTATGCAGAGAAGCACCGCCGTCAACGCACAGGACCTCTGTGGCTTTCTGGAACTCCTGCTCATCGGTCTCGTCATCATCCATATCTTCGTTGTCGTCGTCCTCTTCATCCTTGTCGCGGCCGCGGGGAGGTCTGTCTCCTTACCGCTGCTTGGCCTTGCCGCGGCGTCCTCCTCTGCCGGGACGTTTCTTGCCGGCTCCTCTAGCACCTTCCTGGGCTTTCTCCTTGTCGCGTCGCTCGTACTCAGCCTTTTGCTGCTCGACAAGCTGCTCGACCTTCTTGCAGCTCTGGAGGTCATGGCCCTTGGTGTGGTGGATCTTGCAGTACTGCTTGTTGGTGCCGTCCTGCTTGTCGGCGACCGCCACAGCCTGGTAGTTGATGCCTGCGGCAATCTCCTTGCCGGAGCTACCAGCCTTGGCTTTCTTGGCGCCGCCTCTGTTGCCGGAAAGCTCAACAACTAGCACATCTTTGCCTTTCTTTTTCCTGTTGTTCCGCCACCGGTTTTTCCTTGCCGGGGCAGTCTCCTCACTATCAGATCCTCATGCTCCTGTATTCTCTCCGGGGAGTTTCCTCCCTTCCTCAGCACGTGCACACTTGTCGGCCAGGGCATATAGCTCACTGACATCTCTGATCTTGCTCATCTCCATCTCCTCCCGCATCCTGCGGTTTCGCACGTTCTGATGGAACGCGCTGATTACCGCGGCAGGGTGGACATCTGGGATGTTGTGCTGTACACGGCTGAATCTCTGAATGTACTTGCGTAGGGGCTCTCCTTCCTTCTGGGCGAGCAGATGAAGATCGCTCTCTTGGCTATGAGGCTTGTGGCCGCCTGTAAAGGCGCCGACAAATTGATGGCATAGGTCTGCCCAGGAGGATATAGAGTTATCCGGCAAGTGCATGAGCCAGGATCTGACATTGGGCTTGAGTACTAGCGGGAAGTAGTTGGCAAGGATCTTGTCGTCCCGTCCCCCGGCAGCTTGCACCCTGGTGTAGATGCTGAGGAACTCCGACGGATGCAACTTGCCGTCGTACTTCTCTGGTACATCTGGTTTGAAATTCTTCGTGCTGGGCCACTGGACTTGCCGTAGCTCACGAGTGAACGCAGGGCAACCTACCGCGTATGGCAAGTCGCTTGGTTCCCCTGGCGCATGCATGTCGACAGAGGGCCCAGCGCGCTGGTCTGATTGACGCCGCGCTTCTCGTCGGCGCTCGATGCGAGTACGAGCGTCTTCTTGTTGTCGTTCATGAAGAACTTGGCGCTGATCGCGACGAGCTCATGGATCCGATGATGCAGTGGAGTCACTGTCGAGGTGGATCCAGCGAGTCGGCGATCTTGGCCTTCGGAGTGGAGAGCGCATGGTGGTTGCACCCCCACCAGTTTCGTCGCCGTCGGCTCATGCCTGGCGGTCCTGCCGCGCCAGCGACGCACTCGGCTACCGCGGAGTGTCGCCGTTGGCGAAGCCGATAAGACTCTGAATGGTGGCCCTCCATTGATTGATCTTGTCTTCCGCTGGAGGGTAATCCAGGAGCAGTTGAGCTCGCGCCAAAGCTTCTGCTGGAGTGGTGGGAGGCAGTGGCGAACGATGCGAGGAGCGGGATATGCTCGGACTTCTAACTATGTTAGAAGGAGTAGTATCCCGTCCAGGCGACCGTGCCTCGCTCGTGCCAGCACGTTGGCGTGCATGCTGGTCTTGAGCACCCCGAGATCCACCAGCTCGATCTTGGTCCAACAGACATATGGTACTGCGAGTACCATGACACTGTCGGTCCTGCGCCTCCTGAGATGGGCGCGGAACATGTACGGACGCCGAGGTCTGTGCAGCCTTGTCCTTGGACCTGGCAGCGCCGTGAGCTCCCTCATCCATGTCCGTTCTTCCGTCGGCGTCTACCCCACCACTCCTCTGCTCCGGTGGTGGTGGGATCGACGTGGACGGAACAGCTGCCGCTGAAGTCTTCTTCTTGGGTGGCATGTCGATGAAGGAGATGAAGATCTAGCTCGTGTGAATGCCAGATCAGGTTCACACAACCTCGACGCCCCTACCTGGCGCACCAAAGATGTCGGGGAAGCTGATCCACGAACACCTATGGGGCCGGCGGACCGGGCCCCTTTCGATTCGGCGGGGGGCGGAGATCGCACGAAGAGCAGATCGAGGCGAAACGCACGAGCGGTTTACCCAGCTTCGGAGCTCTCCGGAGAGATAACACTCCTACTGCTACATGTCTGATTGTATTGAGTTCTTGCTCGGGAGCGCTGAGTGCTACAGTACACACGAGCTGCTAACGAGACCGAGCGTGAGTGTTTTCTGGCCTTGGAACCCCTTCTACGTTGCGCATGGGCCTCCTTTTATATGCTCAAGGGGTCACCGACAGGTGGCAAAGTAGACAAGGGTAAAAATGGAAAAAGAGTTGCGGTTGGTACAACTACCTGTACAGTGTATCCTACCTAACCCTGACGGCAGGGGACAAAGGCATTAAATGCCCGTCTACGTCGCCCAAACAGTGCAAAAAGGGACCGTCAGGGACGCCACTGCTCGCCACGATGGCAATCTTGTCAGCATCGCATGCCACCGCGCACCGCGGGCTGCACAACCTCTCGCCACGTGCGCCTGGAAAGGCCCCCAGGGCGACACGTTGGTGGATGTGCTGGAGCGCGGGTACAGAGTGGTTGCCTGCCGTGGCAAGCGCCTTGCCGCGGCTGTTGTCTTGCCGCGCCCGGAAGCTTGTCGCTCACCGGGCCTTGCCGGGACGCGTGGCGCGTCACGGCAAGTTCCTTGAGATGCCTTGGTTGGCCTTCCCGGCAAGCTCCTCTTGCCGGGGCCTTGTCTCCTTGACTTGAATACTTTGTTCTTGAATGGCTCCAAAGGAGCCACGGAGGACCTTGGCGGTCACCCGGCAAGCCTTGCCGCGGGGTGCTGCAACTGCCCGTGCACAAGTTCGGGATACTAGGGTACCCCTACTCTAGTACACCGACACAAGTCAACCATACCAAGTACCCATCGCAATCCCTATCTCTCGCATTACATTTTGCCATTTGCCTCTCGTTTTCCTCTCCCCCACTTCACCCTTGCCGTTTTATTTGCCCTCTCTTTCCCAATCTCCTCCTCTCTTTCCCATTTGCCTTTTTCCCGTTGCCTTTCTGTTTGCTTGTGCGTTGGATTACTTGTTGCCATGGCACAAGATAATACCAAATTGTGTGATTTCTCGAATACCAATAATAATGATTTCCTTAGTACTCTGATTGCTCCTCTTAATAATGATGAGTCTTGTGAAATCAATACCGCTTTGTTGAATCTTGTTATGAAAAATCAATTCGCCGGCCTTCCTAGTGAAGATGCCGCTACTCCTCTAAACAATTTTGTTGATTTGTGTGATATGCAAAAGAAGAAAGATATGGATAACAGTATTGTTATATTTAAGTTATTTCCGTTTTCACTTAGAGATCGTGCTAAAGTTTGGTTTTCGTCTTTGCCTAAAAATAGTATTGATTCTTGGAACAAGTGCAAAGATGCTTTTATCTCTAAGTATTTTCCTCCCGCTAAGGTTATCACTCTTAGGAACGACATCATGAATTTTAAACAACTTGATCATGAGCATGTTGCCCAATCTTGGGAAAGAATGAAATTAATGCTTTGGAATTGCCCTACTCATGGTTTGAATTTATGGATGATCATACAAAATTTTTATGCCGGATTGAATTTTGCTTCTAGAAATCTTTTAGATTCGGCCGCGGGAGGCACTTTTACGGAAATTACGTTAGGGGATGCTACCAAATTGCTTGATAATATTATGGCTTATTATTCTCAATGGCACACCGAAAGATCTTCTAGTAAAAAGGTGCATGCTATAGAAGAAATCAATGTTTTGAGTGAAAAGATGGATGAAATTATGAAGATGTTTGCTCCTAAAAATACTCCTCTTGATCCCAATGATATGCCTTTATCTACTTTGCTTGAGAATAATAATGAATCTATGGATGTGAATTTTGTTGGTAGGAATAGTTTTGGAAACAACGCTTATAGAGGGAATTTTAATCCTAGGCCTTATCCTAGTAATCCTTCTAATAATTATGAAATTCCTACAATAACTCTTATGGAAATTTTAATAAGATGCCCTCTGAATTTGAGAGTAGTGTTAAAGAGTTTATGAATTCACAAAAGAATTTTACTGCTTTGCTTGAAGAGAAATTGCTTAAAGTTGATGATTTGGCTAGGAACGTTGATAGAATTTCTCTTGAAATTGATTCTTTAAAGCTTAGATCTATTCCTCCTAAGCATGATGTCAATGAGTCTCTCAAAGCCATGAGAATTTCCATTTATGAGTGCAAGGAAAGAACCGCTAGGATGCGTGCTTCCAAAGATGCCTTTATTAAAGCGTGTCCTTCCAATCCCTATGAAAATCAAGATGAAGATCTAAAAGTTATTGATGTGTCCCCCATTAAATCTTTGTTTTGCATATGAATCTTGATGAATCTGAAGATTATCTTCCTTTACCTAGAAGGCGTTTTAAGAATTCGGAGTTTCTAGATCTTGATGACGAAATTGATAAAAGTGGGATTGAAATTAATAAAAACCGTGATGTTGCTAAACCCACTATTTTGGATCTCAAGGAATTTAATTATGAAAATTGCTCTTTGATTGGTTGTATTTCCTTGTTGCAATCCGTGCTAGATTCTCCTCATGCTTATAGTCAAAATAAGGCCTTTACCGAACATATTGTTGATGCTTTGATGCAATCTTATGAAGAAAAACTTGAGTTGAAAGTTTCTATCCCTAGAAAACTCTATGACGAGTGGGAACCTACTATTAAAATTAAAACTAAAGATTTTGAGTTTCATTCTTTGTGTGATTTGGGTGCTAGTGTCTCTACTATTCCCAAAACTTTATGTGATTTGCTAGATTTCCGTGATTTTGATGATTGCTCTCTAAACTTGCATCTTGCGGATTCCACTATTAAAAAACCTGTGGGAAGAATTAATGATGTTCTTATTGTTGCAAATAGGAATTATGTGCCTGTAGATTTTATCGTTCTTGATATAGATTGCAATCCTTCATGTCCTATTATTCTTGGTAGACCTTTCCTTAGAACGGTTGGTGCAATTATTGATATGAAGGAAGGGAATATTAGATTCCAATTTCCCTGAAAGAAGGGTACGGAACACTTCCCTAGAAAGAATATAAAATTACCATATGAATCTATCATGAGAGGCACTTATGGATTGCCTACTAAAGATGGCAATACCTAGATCTATCCTTGCTTTTATGCCTAGCTAGGGGCGTTAAACGATAGCACTTGTTGGGAGGCAACCCAATTTTATTTTGTGTTTTTTTGTTTTTGCTTCTGTTTAGGAATAAATAATCCATCTATCCTCTGTTTAGATGTGGTTTTGTCTTTTAATTAGTGTTTGTGCCAAGTAGGACCTATAGGATAACCTACGATGATAGTTGATTTGATTCTGCTGAAAAACAGAAACTTTGTGCGCACGAATTTAGTTATGATAAATCACAGGAACGTGCTTTTTCGTTGATTCTTTTTGCTGCTGTTCAATAAACAAATTTTCCAGGACTTCCTGTTTTGGTAGAATGTTTAGAGTTCCAGAAGTTTGCGTTAGTTACAGATTGCTACAGACTGTTCTGTTTTTGACAGATTCTGTTTTTCGTGTGTTGTTTGCTTATTTTGATGAATCTACGGCTAGTAAATTAGTTTATAAACCATAGAGAAGTTGGAATACAGTAGGTTTAACACCAATACAAATAAATACTGAGTTAGTTACAGTACCTTGAAGTAGTCTTTTGTTTCCTTTCTCTAACGGATCTCACGAGATTTCTGTTGAGTTTTATGTTGTGAAGTTTTTAAGTTTTGGGTGAATTCTTTTGATGGATTATGGAACAAGGAGCGGCAAGAGCCTAAGCTTGGGGATGCCCATGGCACCACCAAGATAATCCAAGGACACCAAAAAGTCAAAGCTTGGGGATGCCTGGGAAGGCATCCCCTCTTTCGTCCACTTCCATCGGTAATTTACTTGGAGCTATATTTTTATTCACCAACATGATATGTGTTTTACTTGGAGTGTCTTGTATTATTTGTGTCTTTGCTTGTTAGTCTACCACAATCATCCTTGATGTACACATCTTTTGAGAGAGCCATACCTGAATTGGAACTTGTTAGAATACTCTATGTGCTTCGCTTATATCTTTTGAGCTTGATAGTTTTGCTCATAGTGCTTCACTTATATCTTTTGAGCGTGATAATTTTTGCTCTAGTACTTCACTTAGATCTTTTAGAGAACGGTGGTGGATTTGTTTTAAAGAAACTATTTTATCTCTCATGCTTCACTTAGATTATTTTGAGAGTCTTTAATAGCATGGTAATTTGCTTAATGTTAATATACTTGGTGTTCAAGATATGTGAAACTTTCTTTTGAGTGAATTGAATACTAAGATAAGTTTGATGCTTGATAATTGTTTTGAGATATGGAGGTGATAGTATCAAAGTCGTGCTAGTTGGGTGATTATGAATTTGAGAAATACTTGTGTTGAAGATTGCAAATCCCATAGCATGCACGTATGGTTAAAGTTGTGTAACAAATTTGAAACATGAAGTGTACATGGCTTGTGCATCCTTATGAGTGGCGGTCGGGGACGGGCGATGGTCTTTACCTACCAATCTATCCCCCTAGGAGCATGCACGTAGTACTTGAATTTTTGATGACTTCTAAATTTTTGCAATAAGTATATGAGTTCTTTTGACTAATGTTGAGTCCATGGATTATACACACTCTCACCTTTCCACCTTTGCTAGCCTCTTCGGTACCGTGCATTGCCCTTTCTCACCTTGAGAGTTGGCACAAACTTCGCCGGTGCATCCAAACCCCGTGATACGATATGCTCTATCACACATAAACCTCCTTATATCTTCCTCAAAACAGCCACCATACCTACCTATCATGGCATTTCCATAGCCATTCCGAGATATATTGCCATGCAACTTCCACCACCATCATCATGACATACATTACTTTTGTCATATTGCCATTGCATGATCTTGTAGTTGACATCGTATTTGTGGCAAAGCCACCATGCATTATTTTCCATACGTGTCACTCTTGATTCATTGCACCATCCCGGTACACCGCCGGAGGCATTCATATAGAGTCATATCTTGTTCTAAGTTTCGAGTTGTAATCCTTGTGTTGTAATCAATAGAAGTGTGATGATCATCATTATTAGAGCATTTCCCAATTAAAAAAAGGCCAAAAAAAAAGCCCAAAAAAATTAAAAAAATAAAAATAAAAAGGGCAATGCTACTATCTCTTTTCCACACTTTTGCTTCAAAGTAGCACCTTGTTCTTCATGTAGTAGCACCTTGTTCTTCATGTAGTGAGTCTCATAAGTTGTCTTTTTATACTAGTGGGAATTTTTCATTATAGAACTTGGCTTGTATATTCCTACGATGGGCTTCCTCAAATGCCCTAGGTCTTCGTGAGCAAGCAAGTTGGATGCACACCCACTAGTTTTCTTTTGTTGAGCATTCATAGCTCTAGTGCATCTGTTGCATGGCAATCCCTACTCCTCATGTTGACATCAATTCATGGTCATATCCATAGCCCGTTGATTATCCTCGTCAATTTGAGACTTTCTCCTTTTTTGTCTTCTCCCCACAATCCCCATCATCATATTCTATTCCACCCATAGTGCTATATCCATGGCTCATGCTCATGTATTGCGTGAAGGTTGAAAAAGTTTGAGATTATTTAAGTATGAAACAATTGCTTGGCTTGTCATCGGGGGTATAGAAAGTTGGGAACATCTTTGTGTGACGAAAATGAAGCATAGCCTAACTATATGATTTTGTAGGGATGAACTTTCTTTTGCCATGTTATTTTGAGAAGACATGATTGCTTTGATTAGTATGCTTGAAGTATTATTATTTTTGTGTCAATATGAACTTTTGTCTTGAATCTTTCGGATCTGAATATTCATATCACAATTAAGAAGATTTACGTTGAAATTATGCCAAAGTATCACTCCGCATCAAAAATTCTTTTTTATCATTTACCTACTCGAGGACGAGCAGGAATTAAGCTTGGGGATGCCTGATACGTCTCCAACGTATCTATAATTCTTGATTGCTCCATGCTACTTTATCTACTATTTTGGACTATATTGGGCTTTATTTTCCACTTTTATATTACTTTTGGGACTAACCTATTAACCGGAGGCCCAGCCCAGAATTGCTGTTTTTTGCCTTTTCAGTATTTCGAAGAAACAGATTATCTAACGGAGTCCAAACGGAATTGAACCTTCGGGATCGTGATTTTCCAACCGAACATGATCCAGGAGGCTTGGACCGTACTCCAAGCAGTGCCAGAGTCGGTCACGAGGGTGGAGGGCGCCCCCCTGGGCGCGCCCCCTACCTCGTGGGCCCCTCGGAGCTCCACCGACGTACTCCTTCCTCCTATATATACCTACGTATCCCCGAACGATCAGAACAGGAGCCAAAAACCTAATTCCATCGCCGCAACTTTCTGTATCCATGAGATCTCATCTTGGGGCCTGTTCCGGAGCTCCGCCGGAGGGGGCATCCACCATGGAGGGCTTCTACATCATCACCATAGCCCCTCCGATGAAGTGTGAGTAGTTTACTTCAGACCTTCGGGTCCATAGCTAGTAGCTAGATGGCTTCTTCTCTCTTTTTCGATGTCAATACAATGTTCTCCCCCTCTCTCGTGGAGATCTATTTGATGCAATCTTCTTTTTGCGGTGTGTTTGTTGAGACCGATGAATTGTGGGTTTATGATCCAGTATTATCTATGGAAAATATTTGATTCTTCTCTGAATTCTTTTATGTATGATTGAGTTATCTTTGCAAGTCTCTTCGAATTATCTTTTTTGTTTGGCCAACTAGATTGGTTGTTCTTGCAATGGGAGAAGTGCTTAGCTTTGGGTTCAATCTTGCGGTGTCCTTACTCAGTGACAGAAAGAGTTGCAAGGCACGTATTGTATTGTTGCCATCGAGGATAACAAGATGGTTTTTTTTATCATATTGCATGAATTTATCCCTCTACATTATGTCATCTTGCTTACGGCGTTACTCTGTTTTTACTTAATACTCTAGATGCATGCTGGATAGCGGTCGACGAGTGGAATAATAGTAGTAGATGCAGAATCGTTTCGATCTACTTGTTTTGGATGTGATGCCTATATACATGATCATTGCCTAGATATACTCATAACTATGCTCAATTCTATCAATTGCTCAACAGTAATTTGTTCACCCACCATAGAATACTTATGCTCTTGAGAGAAGCCACTAGTGAAATCTATGGCCCCCGGGTCTATTCTCATCATATCAATCTATATCACTTTATTTACTTGCTTTGTTTTTACTTTGCCTTTACTTTTTACTTTGCATCTATCTATCAAAAATACCAGAAATATTATCTCTATCAGATCTCACTCTCGTAAGTGACCGTGAAGGGATTGACAACCCCTAAGCGTTGGTTGCGAGTTGCTATCGTTTTGTGTAGGTACGAGGGACTTGTGCGTGGTCTCCTACTGGATTGATACCTTGGTTCTCAAAAACTGAGGGAAATACTTACGCTACTTTACTGCATCATCCTCTCCTCTTCGGGGAAATCCAACGCAGTGCTCAAGAGGTAGAAATAGTGTAATCCCGTTTAGACATTAATTGCATATAAACCATGCATTGTTTGTAACTGAAGAATCTATGGATAACCAATATTGATAAACTATATAGCATTACACGTGTGCCCAAATTCAAATGAATATGCATGTTTGATACACCAATTTGCGTTATGATATTATCGATGTCGTGATCTCCAGTTTAAATATTTGAATCCCCTTTAATCCAGATATTCGTCTCATATAGCTATCACTCATGCTTATATAGGACTATCTCTCTGGACCTATATGTGTTCATCGTCTCTCAGGCATCTCTCGTGCTACCTGTATGTCGACAATGATCTTTTATCTTCGTAACACACTGACGGTACTCTCTCCCTCGACCTTCATCACTCTATATCTCTCTCTAAGTATATCTCGCTCCCTGCTATGTGTCTCTAGCTATGATTCTCCATGTGGAATCTCTTTCTCTCACACAAACACAAAACTTTGTCTCCCGGGCTCTCATTTCTCTCAATTATTCCCATGTGTGCCACTCGCACACCCCTCATACAGAGATGTCTTTCGCTCCTTAGATATGAGAACCTACGACTCTTCCTCTTCAATATCTCTTTCTCACATACAAACACAAACTCTGTCTCCCAGGGTCTCATATTTCTCCATTGTTCTCTTGTATGTCGCTCAAACACACCCTCTCTCCCAAGAGATATCTTGCGTTCCCTCATATGTCTCTCTATCTATCACTCTTGTTGTGAAATATCTTTCTCTCTCGCAGACACAAAACTCCGTCTCTCCGGATCTCATTTCTCTCTGATATCTGTTTGTATGTGACTCACATGCACCCTCTCTCTATCTCTCTCACACCCACACACATAACCCAGCCTTCTAATCCACTCGACTCCTATCTCTAACGCACACTAGCTAGCATCTTTATCTTTCTATTTATCTGTTTCTCCATCAACCTTCTTTCTCGCCCTCACTCTTGATTCCTATCACGCACACTACATATGTTTCTCTCTACATGCAGTCAAGTGCCCTCTCACACACATATATAACTTCACCCTTTGAACCACCCGACGGTCATCTCCAACACCCAAACTAACGGATGTCCCTCTAGCTAGCATCTCCATCTCTATATCTATCTATAGTTTCTCCGTCAACATTTATTTCTCGCACGGAGTCTTGCTTCCTATCACCCACACTATATATGTCTCTACATACATATGCATTTATAGGTTGATCTCTTTTGCACAATCGTTGCGCCTCACCCCCTCTGCTCGCCATAGATGCATGCTCTAGCCCATGCCACTATCTCTTAAAGACAAAAACACATGCTCAATTGTCGGGCCTTCTTCCCTGCATTCTCACATGCATGCATATTGTCATACCGATCCGTCTCTCCCATGTCGTTAATCTTATGACTTATGTCTTCTTTCTTTTATCTCGATCATGCGCGCGCACACACACACACATCCCACGTATACATGTATACCTCTCACACATGCACGTTCAAGGTCTCTATGTCTCCATACGTAGTTAATTACCCTCAATCCTAATGCCACATCGAATCCTCTTTCGTGCACATAACTTCCGCCTGGATGGGCAAAACACACACTCACACTTAACAATCTCCTTCTAGCTACCCCCCTGCGCCTCTCACTCTTCCCCTATATCCCCGAAACCAATAAGACCATCCCTTTGTTTAATTCCCGCCTACATGCACCATCGATATATAGTAGTCTTCCTCGGTGTCTCTCGAACAAACATGTTCTCTCGATGTCGACTCCTCTCACGCGCACGCACCTTCTCTTCCCTCTCTACGGGCATTTTCTCTCTCGCACCCCATCATTGGTGGCCTCTGCCATACACATCGCCTCTCTATGATGAAGCCATGTAGACTTAAATTACATCCGCCATAGAGAACCCCGCGACACACACACACACACACACACACACGCATGCACGCACGCACGCACAACCCCCCCCCCCCCCACACACACACTAAGACTCCATCTCTCTCTCTCTCACACACACACACATGCACACACACACGCATGCACCCCCCCCCCCCACACACACACTTAGACTCCATCTCTCTCTCTCTCACACACAAACTAAGACTCCATCTCTATCTCCTCTCTCTCTCTCTCACACACACACACACACCCCACACACACACTAAGACTCCATCTCACACACACATGCTCTAGGCGGAGCATTTGTTCCTACCACCCTTCATCCAACCTTACCCGTATGATAAACAATCACCTTTATTTACTTGCATAACATGGACAAATTCCACTTTACTTTAGTAGTCAGCAAACTTATCATCTGTACCCTTATAAAAAAACGAGCTGGCGATGATGGTGTGCCTGCCATCTTGTAATACAGACCATATGATCTATATCTGACGGATAGAAAGCAAACCATGATAATTCTACAAAAGATACCCGCACCTCTCTCCGCATCATTATCTCCCGCAACCTCATTGCTCAGCAATTAAAAAAGGAATAAGTCTCTGGAACAATCTAGCATGCATGGTGGCCACTGCCGCCTGCCGGCGCCGTCCATCCCCATGCCTCTGCCCATTCCGACCACCAGTCACCACCACGCTCCACTTCTCCTCGCCTTATCTCTCATCTTTCATTTTTTCGATGACATTCTCGAGATACCAGTTTTCCGATAAAATTCTCGAGATATCATTAGTTTTTACACATGGGATTACTCCTACATGGGTCAATCACAACAGGTGTTTTGTAAAAAAATGCATATTGATGTTCCATGCAATGCACGAGAATCTTGCTTGTAATTATATAACACAAATCACGACCAGGAAGTGACATTTTTTTGACACAACCACGTTAACATGGCCACGTAAATCACGAGCAGGAAGGAGAAGGGAAGCGGGCTGTGGAGTAACATTTTTTACCACAATTTCTTAGGAAACTGAGTGCAATAATTGAGTAGTTTTGCAAACTACCATTACTACTACACCTGAAACGGTTCAAAACCTATACTCCCTTGCCAGAGCGCGCTTCCCGCGTGAAACGGTCAGCGTCGCCCTGGAGCGTCAGTGCCGCGATAATGCCCGGCCAGAGCGGAGGTGACCTCTCACTGGCGCCGGCTTTGAAGTGGCACGACAGCCGAGAGAGCGCCGCTTCCTAGTGCACGCGACTGCTCCGCGTTGAGACTAGCCATAGGCCCTGTTTGGATCCATGGGTTAGAGTTAGTTTGAGCTAGTTGGGGCTCAAATAGCCCTAAAGTATCCAAGCATGAGGGTTTAAATTGGAGCAAGTTGCACCGAACCCACCAAAAAAAACTATCCCACCCAAGAGGTGCTAACTGGAGATATTTCTCATTGGGACCACTGAAAAATCACTTTTCTCTCTCCATGAAGTGCATTTATTGTCAATCTAACCCTGTCACCCAAACACCTCTTTAGCTACAGTTAGTTCAGGGTTAATCATGATTTAGTCTAACCTCTAGCTAAGTTAGAGTATCAAATAGGAGCAGTATAGGACATGCAAGTTGCTCAAGGCATACAGGCAAATTCGTACGTGAAAGGATTTTTTCCTTTTTGAAAACGGAACGTGAAAGGAATTTTTTTAGAATGCTCTTGGCATGTCGCTGACATGTGATAGTTAACCGACCTCAATAGACGGCAGAAATGCCAGCCCGCCGCACTTTGATAGAGACAAGGAGGGAGAAGTGGTACAGGCTGCTGGATTACTAGAGATAGGTGTCGCACGGAAGCCAAGAAATATGGTGATAGCATAGGTTAGCCATATACTAGTATGATGTAACTACACTGGGCTGCCATGTTTCGTACTCTTCGAGTCCACTGTGAAGATGATTGGTTAATTTTATATCGCTGAATAATATTAAATATTATGAGTGCAGACGCTCCACCACGAGGTTCCTTGCTCCTTCTCGGTCGTCTGGAATCTATGTTCTTCCACTCTATTTTTTACGTGAGCTTTGTTCATCCTTTTGCCAACATGCGAGACATCTAGCATCAAGGTGCACGTGTTATGCAACGATCGTTCCATCTATATGAAGAACATGTGGGACTGGAACTACAAGACGGACATGTACCTACGAGTGGACGTACGAACCTGAGTAATGTAGCGCAGTAAGTGAAGTAGAAAGGCACAAATGGTATGAACATGCGTGGCATATAGGGTGTGTTTGGTTGCGTTCTCGTCTCAGCATAGTTGTTCCCTCTTCATGCATGCTCAACTCAACACCCCTCTTTATGCATGCTCTCTTCATGCATGCTTCTAGTGTATTTGTGCTAAACTAGTGTGGACTCATGCACCCTCCATACACTCTACCAAACACCCAAAAGTAGGTCGAGAAGGGAACTCTTGGGCGGCATTTGTCTCTTACTCCCTCCGTCTGGGTTTATTGGGCCTAAAAACACCACAAGCATGTCCCTTTTTATAAGGCCTACTTTGGAAACCTACATGCATGCATCCATTTCATTGGCCATAGAGAGAGTTATTGTTGCTAGTCCATGACTGAATAATAAATATGTCGCATGCATGCTTTTTTATTGGTTGCATGTGAGAGAGTGCATTGAAAATAGGATGAAAAGATTAATGTGAGCAAGTTACTATGTGTCTTGGTCCAAGAAAAGTGGTCTCCGAGTTCAATAAACCCGGACAGAGGTAGTACTACGTACTACCACTAAATGTTGTATGTGCAATGCACGGTGATGTTATGGAGTACGTGCCTAAGTACTCTACTACTACTATATTAGTTGGAGGCACATATTAACTTTTATATTTGTTTACGTGTATGCCCCGAGACCTTCCAACTAGACGTGTCTTTCTCTCCAGGTTGCACTTTGTATCGTTCATACCACTAAGTACTACTACGTGTGGTCTCCGACCCAGAAGTGGAAGAAGTGGAGACGCTCTACCACGCTTTTTTTTACACTGGGCTCTACCATGATGTTCATGTCCCACTCCTTTCGCTGACGTGTGGGACATCCAGCACGTGCCATGTTTGGCACCCTTCGTCGTAAGAGTTGAAACGCTAGCATTCATCAAAAATAAAAATTAATTATAAATCAGTAGTGATACTATTTTTTTGCGAACCAATTTGCAGTGATACTATACCACGCGGTTTCCTTGCTCCTCGATATCGGAAAGAATACTTCCGTTCGCCAACATGTGGGACGTCGACCATCCTGGTCCACTTGCCATGCACGTAGAACTCCAAGGGTGAGTCACCCAGGTGTAGGACCTTGAGAAGAGTTGTCTAGAGGGGGGTGATTAGACACTAAGTATCAAAGTTGCAGTTTTTAACTTCTTTAAGTTTAAGTGGAGTTTAGGCACAAGTTAATCATTCACAACACATAGCAAGCAAGCATGCAAGAAGTATATGAGCAGCGGAAAGTAAAGCATGCAACTTGCAAGAATGTAAAGGGAAGGGTTTTGGAGGATTCAAACGCAATTGGAGACACGGATGTTTTTGTCATGGTTCCGATAGGTGGTGCTATCGTACATCTACGTTGATGGAGACTTCAACCCACGAAGGGTAATGGTTGCGCGAGTCCACGGAGGGCTCCACCCACGAAGGGTCCACGAAGAAGCAACCTTGTCTATCCCACCATGGTCGTCGCCCACGAAGGACTTGCCTCACTAGCGGTAGATCTTCACGAAGTAGGCGATCTCCTTGCCCTTACAAACTCCTTGGTTCAACTCCACAATCTTGTCGGAGGCTCCCAAGTGACACCTAGCCAATCTAGGAGACACCACTCTCCAAGAAGTAACAAATGGTGCGTTGATGATGAAGTCCTTGCTCTTGTGCTTCAAATGATAGTCTCCCCAACACTCAACTCTCTCTCATAGGATTTGGATCTGGTGGAAAGAAGATTTGAGTGGAAAGCAACTTGGGGAAGGCTAGAGATCAAGATTCATATGGTAGGAATGGAATATCTTGACCTCAACACATGAGTAGGTAGTTCTCTCTCAGAATTAGGATGCTGGAAGTGTAGGCTTGTTCTGATGGCTCTCTCTACGAATGAAGAGGAGGTGGAGGGGTATATATAGCCTCCACACAAAATCTAACCGTTACACACAATTTACCAAACTCGGTGGGACCGAATCAACAAACTTGGTCGGACCGATTCAGCAAATCTAGTGACCGTTAGGATTTTCGATGGGACCGATATGCAACTCGGTAGGACCGATATGGTTAGGGTTATGGCATAACGTAATCACGGTGAGACCGATTACACAAACTCGGTGAGACCAATTTTGGTAATTAGCTAACCAGAGAGTTGGTCAGGCAAACTCAGTTGGACCGATTAGTCAAACTCGGTGGGACCGATTTCGGTAATGAGTTAACCAGAGAGTTTGCATTGTAATCTCGGTAGTACCGATTGCTCAAACTCGGTGAGACCGACTTTGATAATGGACATACACAGAGAGATTACAATCCCATCTCGGTGAGACCGAGATCCCTATCGGTGAGACCGAGATCCCTATCGGTGAGACCGATTTGCCTAGGGTTTGTGGCAGTGGCTATGTCATCTGAACTCGGTGGCGCCGGATAGAAAGAATCGGTGGGTCCGAGTTTGACTTTAGGTTTAGGACATATTTGTGGAAATGGGAAAGTAGTTGAGGGTTTTGGAGCATATCACTAAGCACTGTGGAGCAAGAAACTCATTAAGCAACACCTCATCCCTCCTTGATAGTATTGGCTTTTCCTATAGACTCAATGTGATCTGGATCACTAAAATGTAAAATGAAGAGTCTTGAGATTGAAGCTTGAGCCAATCATTTGTCCTTAGCATCCAGAAGGAGTTCCCACATCCTTTAGTCCATGCCACTCCATTGTTGAACTTATCTGAAATATACTGGATAAAAGCTTTAGTCCAACAAGGGATATGTTGAAATTAATTACCAAAACCACCTAGGGAGCACTTGTGCTTTCAATCTCCCCCTTTTTGGTAATTGATGACTGTCGGTGTCAAAACCGGCGGATCTCGGGTAGGGGGTCCCGAACTGTGCGTCTAGGCTGATGGTAATAGGAGACAAGGAACACGATGTTTTACCCAGGTTCGGGCCCTCTTGATGGAGGTAAAACCCTACTCCTTCTTGATTAATATTGATGATATGGGTAGTACAGGAGTAGATCTACCACGAAATCAGAGAGGCTAAACCCTAGAAGCTAGCCTATGGTATGATTGTTGTTCGTCCTACGGACTAAAACCCTCCGGTTTATATAGACACCGGTCTATGCCATGGAGAACCTTCGGGCGGAACTCGCCCGAGCTAAGGAGCAAGCCCGAAAAAGTGATGCGGCTGCCTTGAAAGCGGACGAAGAGCTGAGAGCCGAACAGGCTGCTCACTGCCGAAGCAAGAAAGAAATGCCCGAGATGGCCATAAAGTTGAGGAATGCTACCGACCATTGCGAGCTTCTTGAAAAAGAAGGTCGAGCGGAACAAGAGGACCTGAAAAGGCCGCTACCGAGGCCAAGGATGCTCGCTCTGCAATGAGAGCTATGAAAGAGGAGCTACGTCAGGCCGAAGATATTGCGGCTGGAAAGCCTTTTCTACTGTGGAGGAAATTCACGGATCCCAAGTATGCTTAGTTGGGCCAGCTGTGGGGTGCGGAGGATGCTTATCTGGATTTGGCGGCGAGTGCCGCGGACGCGGCCGAACACTTCGGAGGCCAAAAGGATCACGGAATGGAAGAGCTATTTTGGTCGCAGTTCCATAGTCCAGGGCGTCTGCTTCCATTGACCGATTGTTTGGCCGAATGGGCTGAGTTGAATAGGTTGTCCGGACTTGCCATGAAGTCTGTCGTGACTCATTTGTGGCCAAAGAGGCCCGAGCCGAAGAGTTATTTTGGCTTGGTGCAGCAGTTCCTTGGTGTGGTGTCGCATATTAGTGCAATGACGCGGTCAGCATGCATAGAGGGTGCGCGGATGGCCCTCGCCCGTGTCAAGACATACTGGGCGGAGATGAAGGCCACCGATGTTGCATCCCAGGATTCGGACAGAAGCCGAGTACCTGCCGAGCACTACTTTGAGGAAGTCCTACAGGGCGCTCGTTTAATAGAGACGAAGTGCTCGAAGGATATTATGTTCAAATGACATGTATGATTTGTGAAACAATATAATATAAGGGCTTTTTATACTTGTGCGTTCAAGTATTAAAATACCTCTTGTGCGGCCGTTAATGTATATGCGTATATAACCTGAAAGATGGCAGTCCTTGGCTTCAGCCCCCATGCACATAATGCAGGGGTGTTTGCAAAAAAGGCGCATGTTCACACTTAATCCAACGTCTTGGTCCTGTGAAGGAGGTGATAGCGTAGCAAACTAGGCAACCGTACTATAATGCTTTATCACTTTCACTTAGCCATAGGAGTTCGATGGTGGGGCTACTATATAGCCCCTAGGGGCACCGCGCTCTCTCAAATTCGGGGTGCGTATGTGCCTAACCGGGAAACGGTCCTTCATTAATGCGGAGGAATTCTAAACATTCCGATTTGTCATCGAGTGGTTGACCAGTCTCACGCTATATCATGACAGTCAGTTTTCGGCTTTCTCTACTGAGGTGCTCGCCAGGCCGAACCGGGGCACAATCGGAGTAGTTCTCCTGGTGCCGCGTTAGCCGATAAAACGGAACGTAAGGCAGCAAAACATAGGAGCCGGGCAAACCCAACATTTGACCAAAGACATGATTCGGAGCTGGCCTAACTCGAGATGCCGAACACTCCCTAGGGTATTCGGACTTTATGAAAACAGGTAGAACAATGCCCTAAGCCCCTAGTGTCCAGGTACGCGCAAAAAATTCTGACGCGGCCAATGGCAAAACGCAGCCTCCTCCTCGGTTATAGCAAGAAACCGGGGGATGTGTATCAACAAGAGACAGTAAAAAAGGTTTACGCAGGGTCTTAATCTGAAAAGAATCCTTGCAACGGGTCCCTACTGCACGTCTACGCCTGTGTCTCCGTTGTGCCGTATCCTGGACGGGTGTAGCACGGTGTTCATCTGTAAAGGAGAAGAACTTAGTTGAAGAAAGATCATGCGAAAAATGTACTTTATATTAAATAAAAGGAGTACGATTCGAAAAGCGAATAAAATTGAGATTTATTGTCTTTTGTTGTACATGCATGCAGCCCCTTGTACGGGGGTGTGCGGCTAGTAGGCCTTCATATGTTTACTCCGGACTCGTCTAGCCGTGTCCGGGGTTCGAATGACCTGTTCAGGTGCCTTGTTATAGCGGAGCCGTATTAGTGTGTGACTGTCCAGGCAGTCTCACGTTCTTCCGTGCTCGAGTAACACTTGATATTTCCCTTTAACAAGATGATGCCGCGTGGACCGGGCATTTTAAGTGTAAGAGATGCATAATGCGGTATTGCGTTAAAGTGGGCGAAAGCTTCACGTCCCAATAGTGCTTGATAACAACTTTTGAATGGGGCGATATGGAAGGTTAACTTTTTGCGGCGGAAGTTGTCGAATGAGCCGAACACAACTTCTAGCGGTAGGGAGCCCGTGCAATGGGCATATAGGCCTGGCATTACCCCCTTAAAGGAGGTGTTGATGTGGCGAATTTTGGTTGGGTCTATCCCCATTTTGCGGATTGTGTCCTGATATAGCAGGTTTAGATCACTACCGCCGTCCATTAGGACTTCTGTGAATTGGAGTCCGTCGATTATAAGATCTAATATCAGGGCAGTCCATCCTGCGTTCCGGATATGTCCGGAGTAATCCTGATGATCAAAGGTGATTGGTTTTGACAACCAATGTTGGGACTCTGCTGGGATAGGCCGTGCGGCGCGTATTTCTATGGGCGCCGTTCGGATTTTCCCTTTTGTTACTTGAAGTGAGTTTACTGTTTTGACTTCTTGTGGGAAAGTCTTTTGTTTTCCGGTGCTCTGCTTATGGGGTTCGTCATCGTCTTCGCTTGGTGTGTCGAGCCCCTTGTGTCCGACATTGAGTTTGCCGGACTGCTTGAAGACCCAACAATCTCTGTGGGTATGATTTACAGGCTTCCTGGGGGTACTGTGGATTTGGCATATTTTGTCCAAGATTTTGTTTAAGTTGGGTAGCTCGTGGCTGTTATCCTTGAGGGGCAGTTTTTTATGATTCTGCCGAGAGCTTTTGAATCCGGCGTTGACTGCCATGCTCTTCGGACTGTTTCCCCTTGTCCGGCGCTGGTCCTTGCTGCGGCGTGGTTTCCCATTTCCATCTCTGACTTCGGATGTACTTGGGTCGCTGGTACTACATCTTGCCAGCCAACTATCCTCTCCCGCACAAAAGCGGGTCATGAGGCTTGTTAGTGCGGCCATTGTTCTTGGCTTTTCCTGGCCAAGGTGCCTGGCGAGCCATTCATCTCGGACATTGTGTTTGAAAGCTGCTAAGGCTTCGGCATCTGGACAGTCGACTATTTGGTTCTTTTTGGTGAGGAACCTGCTCCAGAATTTGCGGGTTGACTCTCCGGGTTGTTGAGTTATGTGACTTAAATCGTCTGCATCCGGAGGGCGGACATAAGTCCCTTGAAAATTTGCCCGAAAAGCATCCTCGAGCTCTTCCCAACTTCCAATGGTATTTGAGGGAGGCTTTTAAGCCAGTGTCGTGCTAGCCCTTTGAGCTTGAGGGGTAAGTATTTTATGGCGTGGAGATCATCTCCTCTAGCCATGTGTACGTGGAGGATGTAATCCTCTATCCAGACTCCTGGGTTTGTTGTTCCGTCGTATGCCTCTATGCTTACGGGTTTAACTCCCGCTGGGAATTCGTGATCCAGCACCTCATCGGTGAAACATAGGGGGTGTGCGGCTCCCCTATATTTGGGTGTGTCGTGATATCCGGATATTTGGCGTGTTGCATTGCTTAGAAGAGCTTGCTTTCTTGGCCCGTAGATGGATCTAACTGGGCCATCCTTTTGATGCGAATCCTTATGCGGATCGTGTGCCGGTTTGTGTGCGGCGCCGCTTGCCGCTCTATGCTTGTCACGTGGTCGCCTATCCGACCGGGCGGCCGCTTTGTTCTTTGATTGTGGGGGCTCGAAGGCCTCCTCATCGAATTCGGGCAGTAGTTTGCGCTTCGGGTAGCTCTTTGTTTGGCGGCTGTCGCCGTATTTGTCTGCGGTCTTGAGTACTTTGGTCCATCTGATTCTGAGTGCATCTTCCGCTGTTTTGAGCTTCCGCTTCTGCTTTTTTAGGCTACGCGCAGTGGCGACGAGCCTTTTGTGGAGGTTCTGCTCCAACAACTTGTCTGGTGTGAGATCGTCTGGACTGTTATCTTCGCCGGGGACGGGTTGTTTATCCAAGTTGTCCTGTTCGGACGGTTGTTCAATGG
This sequence comes from Triticum aestivum, assembly GCF_018294505.1. Taxonomy (NCBI): domain Eukaryota; kingdom Viridiplantae; phylum Streptophyta; class Magnoliopsida; order Poales; family Poaceae; genus Triticum; species Triticum aestivum. Next base: position 507,568,409 of record NC_057807.1, read on the forward strand.
CATGTTCGTCGTCCACCGGTTCGACCTGCTCTATGGCTGGGTCTGTATGGCCGCCATTTTTGTCGAGGCAGGACTTTGTGTGGCACTTTCGTCGCCGTCTTGATTGCTTTTCGAGGGATTTATCCTTCGTAGTATCCCATCGTTCCTCGTTGTCACTTCCTTTAGGTGTATCCACCATATATACATCGTGAGATGGGGTGGCTGTCCAGTACCTTGTAGGTGCTGGTTTGTGGTTATCTCTTACATCGTCGTCCATACCGTCAATGTCTTCGGAGGCGAAATTAAGCACGTCGTTTAAACTTTCGACAGTGGCTATGAAGTGGGTGGTGGGTGGGTGTTGAATTTCTTCGTCGTCCGCATCCCAACCTTCCTGACCATAGTCCGGCCAGGGCTCTCCTGATAAAGAGAGAGACTTTAGTGAATTCTGGATGTCGCCAAAGGGCGAGTGCTGAAAGATGTCCGCAGCAGTGAACTCCATAACCGGTGCCCAATCGGATTTGATTGGCAGGGGTGCGGGAGGTTCGGAGTCCGGAAAGGAGTCCTGTACCTCGGAGTCACGGGCTTTGCTAAGGACAGGGATGGTGTTCGGCTCAATCGCCGTAGAGATTGTAGCCCCCGAGGCGGTGTCCAGCCACTCGTCCTCGATCGGCGAAGTCGGCTCCGAGCTAAGGGTCGGGGCGGACACTGCTGCAGCCTCCAGGGCACTGTTCGGCGGCAGAGTTAGATCATACCCATCGAGACAGTGCGGCGCGCTTGGCTGTGGCTCGAATCCGTCGAAGATCAAGTGTCCGTGGATGTCAGCCGTGTAGTTTAAACTTCCAAATCTGACCTGATGGCCAGGGGTGTAGCTTTCGATCTGCTCCAGATGGCCGAGTGAATTGGCCCGCAGTGCAAAGCCGCCGAATACGAAGATCTGTCCGGGAAGAAAAGTCTCGCCCTGGACCACGTTGTTGTTGATGATCGAAGGAGCCCTCGGGCCTAAAGGTGACGACATAGAGGAACTCTCAATGAAAGCACCAATGTCGGTGTCAAAACCGGCGGATCTCGGGTAGGGGGTCCCGAACTGTGCGTCTAGGTGGATGGTAACAGGAGACAAGGGACATGATGTTTTTACCCAGGTTCGGGCCCTCTCGATGGAGATAAAACCCTACTCCTGCTTGATTAATATTGATGATATGGGTAGTACAAGAGTAGATCTACCACGAGATCAGAGAGGCTAAACCCTAGAAGCTAGCCTATGGTACGATTGTTGTTCGTCCTACGGACTAAAACCCTCCAGTTTATATAGACACCGGAGAGGGTTAGGGTTACACAGAGTCGGTTACAATGGCAGGAGATCTACATATCCGTATCGCCAAGCTTGCCTTCCACGCCAAGGAAAGTCCCATCTGGACACGGGACGAAGTCTTCAATCTTGTATCTTCATAGTCTAGGAGTCCGGCCAGCGGTGATAGTTTGGCTATCCGGACACCCCCTAATCCAGGACTCCCTCAATGACAACATACATCAAAGCTTTAGATAAATATATATAAAGTAGCAAGTAAAGCTTTAGAAAGACATGTGAATATGGAAAATAGAAGCATGTGATAGCATAACCATGATAGGGCAGGCAATGTGTTACATGTATCCTGGCCATATGCATCAGAGCAAAGAATATTAAAGAAAATACCTTCATGCTCATAAGTCCTTCTTGCAAACAGTATGTACATCAGCAAGAATTCCTCATACACATGATTGTGATGCATATACTTACCTTGTAGTCTTGAGTTGGCTTAGGATGGAATGAACATGCGTAAACAATGTTAGACAACACAGATACATCTACTAGCTAGAGCAAACAGAAGAAATCACAAGAATACCAAGACTGGGATGACATGTAGAGAGTGAGTACTAAGTACCACATTGGATTAGACATGTCCCCAAGAGTGAAGATATGCAATGAATTTAAATGATTTCTTTCCCTTAGATGTCTTGCTCCCCCTGAATCTAGCATGGGATACTGGGAGAAGATAGGGAACAGAAAATCAGAGCTGAAAGATATATAAATGAACAGAGCTAATGCAAACTAATGCAAATAACCACATATGAACATGTCTTTCCCCTCAAGAAGACATGTGGCATCTCTCCTCTTGAATACCAAGCATCTGGGATCCTTGAGAAATACTTTCTACTTGAGTATTCTCTCCCCCTGGAGATCTCTTTCTCCCCCTGAGGAGGTGATATACTCTCTTTCTCTGATGTGATCTCTCTAAATGATAAGCTTTGATGTGATCTCTCTCTCCCCTTTGACATCAATTTCCAAGAAGGGTCTTCTGGAATTTGTCGGGAATGGGTTTGGTCCTTGAGTCACAGCACAAAGCAATGATAAAAATGTGATGCTTGTAGAGGACAAGATTCATTGAGTGGAGCTGGATCAGAAGAAACACAGAATAAGTGGCAAACTGTTTTTCCTGTTGTGAAATCGGTGGCACCGAGTGGTATGCTTCGGTTGTACCGAAAGGATTCGGTTGAACCGAAAATAACAAATTGGTGTAACCGAGTTCATCACAGAGAAAACACTTGTCACCTCAGCTCACTAGACTAATAAGATCTCACAAAGATTTGCAAGGAATTTACTGAATGATATGCAATGAATTGGATGCAGAAAATGCAGAGCAAACAGAAAGAAATCTAGATGAAGTTTTTTTTAAAGGGGAAACAAATATGCATGAGACAAATGCAAAAACACAGAAAAGAACATAAGAGAACTTCATCTAGAGATGGTCGGCGATAAAGTCACCTATGTTAGAGTATATTGACTTAGGAGTCAAGTGAGATCACTTGATCATAGGTCATACTCATCGTTAAAGCTCAAAATGGGGTTGCCATTTTTTGTTTAAGCATCTTGATGTATTCACATCTTGTCGAGTGGCTTTAGCTCATGACTCGGAGTAAAACTTCTCTAAGATGGAATAACATACCTTGGTTGGTGGTGTAGTCCATGTAGTTGAACTTGTGTGGGTTGCTCAAGGTTGATGTGGCTCATCAAGAATTTGGAGCACCACTTGGAATTTGAGTCCATCTACCTACATGGGTTAGTTCTTGCAAGGAAGAGCACTTGTGTATCCAAAAATGACAATCATGAGGCTCAACATAGAATTTGTCAAAGGATATGTTTGAATGGTTTCGTGCTTCCTTGTCTTCAACCACCTTTGTGTAGAGACTTGGTGATGTATAGATTGCTCAAGATATGAGTAGGTTACAAACTCATGGAATTAGATTCATCCAAGTACCTACATGGGTTAGATAACATGCAAAATACAAATATATCCAAGACACAAGATTTTCATCATAAGAGAGATATCAAGGATTAGTCATAAGCTCATGTCTTGCATGTATCCAGTGGAGTTTCTACTCCAAGTTTGAAGCATCAATGATGTTCAATTCTCCTCTCAACCTGCAAAACACTTTCTCATCAAGAGGTTTAGTGAATATATCCGCTAATTGCTTTTCGGTGCAAACATGTTTAAGATCAATGTCACCCTTAGCAACATGATCTCGAATGAAATGATGACGAACTTCAATATGCTTAGTTCGAGAATGTTGCACGGGATTATGACCAATTTAGATAGCACTTTCATTGTCACAAAGCAATGGAACATGTTTCACATATATCCCATAATCTTTAAGAGTTTGGGTCAGCCAAAGTAATTGAGCACAACATGGACCAGCAACAATGTATTCCGCTTCGGCGGTGGATAAGGATACCGAGTTTTGTTTCTTGGAGGACCAAGACACAAGAGATCTACCAAGAAATTGACAAGTTCCCGAAGTGGACTTTCTATCAACCTTGTCTCCGGCATAGTCCGAGTTGGAGTAGCCAACAAGATCGAAAGAGGCCCTCTTAGGATACCAAATGCCAAAATTTGGTGTATGAATTAAGTATCTCACTATCCTTTTCACGGCCTTAAGATGACATTCTTTAGGAGCAGCTTGATATCATGCACACATGCACACACTTAGCATAATATCGGGACGTGAAGCACATAGATATAACAATGAACCAATCATAGAGCGATAAACCTTTTGATCAACCGATTCACCATCTTTGGTTAAGTCAAGATGTCCACTAGTAGGCATGGGTGTAGTCATACCTTTGCATTCTTGCATATTGAACTTCTTGAATAAGTCCTTGGTGTACTTCGTTTGAGAAACAAAAGTACCTTCCTTAGTTTGCTTGATTTGCAACCCAAGAAAGAATTTGTGTTCACTCATCATAGACATCTCAAACTTCTCCGACATTAGCTTCCCAAACTTTTCACTAAAATGAGGGTTAGTTGAACCAAATATAATATCATCAACATAGATTTGGCACACAAATAGTTCTCCGTTAACCCTTTAGTAAAAAGTGTTGAATCAATTTTCCCAAATTCAAAGCCTTTTTCAATAAGGAACTTGGTCAAGCATTTATACCATGCTCTAGGAGCTTGTTTAAGACCATAAAGAGCTTTGTGAAGTTTGTAAACATGATTTGGTTTCTTAGGATTGACAAAGCCGGGAGGTTGCTTAACATAAACTTCCTCCTCTATTCCACCATTTAGAAAAACACTTTTAATGTCCATTTGGTACAAGGCGATATCATGGTGATTAGCATAGGCAAGTAAGATGCGAATGGACTCAAGTCTAGCAACGGGAGCGTAAGTCTCACCATAGTCCATACCTTCGACTTGTGTATAGCCTTGGGCGACGAGATGTGCTTTGTTGCGAACTACTTGTCCATCTTCATCTTGCTTGTTGTGAAACACCCATTTGGTACCGATGATGTTGTGGTTGTTGTCGGGCTTCTCAACCAATGTCCAAACTTGGTTCCTCTCAAAGTTGTGTAGCTCTTCATGCATAGCATTTATCCAATCCGGATCTTCCAATGCTTCTTCGACCTTCATAGGTTCAATGCTAGAGATGAAAGAATAGTTTTCACAAAAGTTAGCTAAACGAGTTTTAGAGCGAGTGATTCTCCCGGTTTGAATATCATTGTAGATTTGCTCGACGGGATGGTCTTTAGCAATTCTTGCTCGAACTCGTGAAAGCTTTTGCTTGGTTCTTGGTTGAACTTCTTCTTCATCTTGTTCTTCTTCTTGGCCTTCTTCATTGTTGGCGTTGTCGTTCTCTTGTCGTGGTGGAGAAGGAGGTCGTCGACGTTCCTCTTGATGCACTTCCTCGTTTTCTTCATCTTGGTGTGTCCCACTTGTGGATGCTTCCGTATCAACTCTTGGTTCACCTTGTCGTGAAGTAGAAGCTTCCACTTGGACGGACGAGGTACTCTCCTTCACCTCCGTTGGACGGACCTTGCCAATAGAAAAGTCTTGGATTGCTTCCGAAGGATCTTTGTCTCCTACATCAATTGGCAATTGCTCTACTTGCGAGCCGTTAGATTCATCAAACTTCACATCTACCGTCTCTTCAACCTTTCGGGTGAAATTGTTGTAGACACGGTAAGTGTGAGAGTTTGAGCCATAACCTAGTAGGAAACCTTCATGAGACTTAGGAGCAAATTTAGAACGACGATGCTTATCAAGAATGTAGCACTTTGAGCCGAATACTCGAAAGTATCCAATTTGGGGTTTGTTACCGGTGAGGAGCTCGTATGCTGTCTTGCCGAGTAGCTTGTGGAGATACAAGCGATTTGTTGCATGACAAGCTGTCTCAACCGCTTCTTCCCAAAAGTGCTTCGGTGTCTTGTACTCATCAAGCATCGTTCTTGCCATTTCGATGAGCGTCCGGTTCTTCCTCTCAACAACTCCATTTTGTTGAGGTGTGTACGTAGCCAAGAACTCGTGTGAAATCCCTTCTTCGTCAAGAAAGGTGTCCACATTTGTGTTCTTGAACTCCGTTCCATTGTCGCTACGAACCTTCTTGATCTTCACTTCAAATTGATTTTGGGCCTTCCTAGCAAAGTTTTGGAAGATCTTTTGGACCTGCGATTTATCATCGTGTCACAGCCCTAGAATATTGTTTGTAAATAGTTGCATCTTCATCCAGGCATCATATTTAAATTTCTGAAACTTGAACTAAGGAATTTTGGAAGCCACAAAAACTTAAATAAAAGAGGGGCAAAGAACCCTGGAAAATGCATTCAATGTTTTCAAAATGGCCTTAAATAATGTTGGTTATATTTTGGCAAGGGTTTTGCACCAAACCAAAAATAATGAACATTTTTGAGGAATATTTTGAGCACTGAATTTAAATCATTACTTTATTTGCATTTGGAACTATATTCATAACTTGTATAGAATATATTTCCAAATACCCTGAAACATTTTTATGTGCTTTTGGAAAAGTCCATTAAGTAGCATAAATATTTTCAGAGGAGTTTTTGGCATTGTTTGAATTATTTTTAAATTCAAAACAGTGGCAAAACAGATTAAATAAAAGAAAACAGAACTGAAATAGAAATAAAAGAGAGAGAGAGAAGGAAGCCTACCTAACTCACCTGCAGCCCACCTGGCGCCCACCAACCGGCCCAGCCGGCCCAGCCCATCTCCACTCCCTCCCCTGTCATCTTCCTCCCTGCCAGGAGGATGGGCACGCGCCCGGCGCGCGCGGCCACGCGCCCCGGCCACCTCCTGCTTCCCGGCCACCTCCTGCTTCCCCGACCTCCCTAGCAACGCCACGACGAGGCCTCGTGTCCCCTCGCTCCTCTTCCTTCCCCCGCTGCATCCCCTCTCTCCTCTGCTCCCTCTCTCTCGCCCGGACCGAACGGAGCCGCTGCCACCGACGAGCTCCCTCGCGGCCACCGCCACCCCCTCTCCTCCCCGACGTGCTCCCGAGCTCCGCCGGTCCTCCCTCATCCTCCTCGTCGTCTCACGCGACCAGAAGACCCCCTGGATGCCCAGCAGCGCCGTCGCCGACGCCATCTTCGTTCCCTGCACCGACGGCCTCCGTCGACCGATTCGTCGTCACCAGGCCGTCCCCGAGGCCGCTGAGATCATCTACGAACACGCCGTGAGCTCCTGATCATCCTCCCCCTCTCCGTTTTCTCTCTAGCATGCCGTAGCCGCCGCGCCTCTCTCTCCCGACAGCACGCCGCCGCACGAGCTCATCGTCGACGAGGCTCCGGTGGCCATTTGGTCCCGTGCGTGCCTCCGTTGGGTTCGTGAGCTCTCGTAGAATGCGTAGGTGCTAACCGTGGACCCTCCAGTGCACGGTGTCGTCGTTTCCATCGACGCCCGAACTCCGGTCGCCGCCAAAGCTCGTCGCCGGCGAGATTCCGGCTGCCCCGTGACCACCCGTCTGGTCCATTAGATGCGCGAGTGCAAGAGCTCCTCCCCGGTGCGCTCAGCGCGCCAAACCATTGCCCCTAGCTCAAATCCGAGCCGCGCCGCCGTGCGGAATGGTCGCCGCCGGCGAAACTCCGGCAGGAGCTGACGTGGCTCCGTCATTAGGAGCTAACCCAGCTAATTAAACAACCCACAGCCACTGACAGTGGGCCCCACCCCTGGTCAAACCCCAGTCAGCGCTGGGTTTGACCGGGATTAGCTCCTGTGTCACTGACGTGTGGACCCCACACATCAGGTTTGACCCGAGCCAGCCCAGTTGACCCTGCTGACGTCACAGTGACGTGGTGCTGACGCCATAATTCATTTCTGGATTTATTATTATTCAGGAAATTCCGGAAAATGCCTAAAACTTCTAAAATTCATAGAAATTCAACGTAACTCCAAATTAAATAATTTATATATGAAAAATTATCAAAAAAATTCAAGGAATCCATCTGTACCATTTTCATGCATGTTAGAACAACTTATAGCTGCTGTTTAGCACAAAACCAATAAAGGGCATTTAAATAATCACATATGGAGTTTGAATTTGAATCTTGTATTCAAACCAACTTCATTTAATCCGTTGCTAGTTGCATTGGCTCAAAACACATTCATTTTGCCATGTCATGATCATGCATCATATTGTGCATTGCATTGACTGTGTTCCCTTCTGTGTTGCCGGTATTTGTTCCCTCTCGATAGACGTGATACCGATGATGTGATCGTTGACACTGATGAAGACTCAATGTTATCTTCAGAAGTGCCAGGCAAGCAAAACCCCCTTGTTCATTCCGATACAATCCTACTCTCTCTCTCCTGCTCTCTTTTACTGCATTAGGACAACATCGATTCATCTGTTACTTGCTGTGGTAGTTGAACCCCTTTATCCTTTGCATGACCTGTCATTGCCACAGTAAATAGATGAAACCCACTAGCATGAGTAGGAGTTGTTTGAGCCCTGTTGTGCCTACTCCTTCATGCTTGTTTGTCACGCCTGCTACTGCTTAGAGTTGAGTCAGGTCTGATTCATTGGGTATGAATCAGAGGTGTGTGAACATGTCCTACTGTGTGTGAGCTAAGTGTGTGAACACGATTTGGTAAAAGGTGTCGGTGAGAGGCCATGTAGGAGTACATGGTGGGTTGTCTCATTGAAGCCGTCCTCAGGAACTGAGTTCTGTGTTTGTGATCCATGATTCAGCTACTACCATACATTGGGCCCTGAAATATGACCCCGCTCGACTTCTTATTCACCCTAGTCCTCTGTCCAGGAGTTGCAAGTAGTTTCTGGTGTTTGTAGCTTACTGGAGGCCGTGGACAGCGCTGACCGTAGGGGTGGGCTGTGATGCGGTAGGTACGTGGCACGGTGTACCGGATGCCCGTTTGGTATCTCGGGAACCCTGTTCACATCGTTTGGGGCTGTGAGCGAAACTCCGGCCGGATCTCCTCATGGATGGAACCCGAATAGGCGATAAACCTGGACTAGAGACTTGAGTGTTTAGGTAGGTCATGGTCTACACCCACGTCGGCTTTCGCTTGAAGTCTGCCGAGCACATGTCGTGTGCAGACGCTAAGTGGTGGAAACATGTATGAAGAAGTACACCCCTGCAGGGTTAACATCATCTATTCGAATAGCCGTGTCCACGGAAAAGGACTTCTGGGTTGCTTATATCAGTTCATAGACAAGTGAAAGTGGATACTCTAAAATACGCAAGATAAGCGTGAGTGCTATGGATGGCGTTCTCGTAGGGAGACGGGAGCGGATCCATAGTGGTGTATTGGTTGGTGAATATGTGGACTCGTGTGCGCCACCTCAAAAGAGTCGCTTGCAGTCGTAGTTTAGGATAGCCACCGAGTCAAAGCTGGCTTGCTGCAGTTAAACCCCATCATCCCCTTGTTGAAAATGATGCATATGTAGTTAGTTCCGATGTAAGTCTTGCTGGGTACATTTGTACTCACGTTTGCCTATTTTATGTTTTTGCAGAGAGACTTCAGTCTCACTATTAGTTCCACGTGGACTTCAACGTTTAGCTTGTTACCTCTGCTACGATCTTGTGCATCAGCAGGATTTGGTAGATAGTCAGGCTTCTCAGCCTTTTCCATTTATAGATGTCTGTACTCAGACATGATAGCTTCCGCTTGTGCTTTGATTTGTATGCTCTGATTGTTGGGTCATGAGACCCATGTTTGTAATATCTCGCTCCTCGGAGCCTATTGAATAAATTACTTGAGTCGTAGAGTCATGTTGTGATGCCATGTTGTATTTGCACATATCGAGCATATTGTGTGTATGTTATTGAAATGCTTGGTATGTGTGGGATCTGACCATCTAGTTGTTTATCTTTAGTAGCCTCTCTTACGGGGAAATGTCTCCCAGTGTTTCACTGAGCCATGGTAGCTTGCTACTGCTCCGGAACACTTAGGCTGGCCGGCATGTGTCCTTCTTCGTTCATGTGTCTGTCCCTTCGGGGAAATGTCACGCGATGAATACCGGAGTCCTGCTAGCCTGCTACAGCCCGGTTCACCGGAGTCCTGCTAGCCCAGTGCTACAGCCTGGATTCACTCGTTGATGACCGACACGTTCGATGCTGGGTCATGGATGCCTGTCCCTGTAAGTCTGTGCCACTTTGGGTTTACGACTAGCCATGTCAGCCCGGGCTCCTTATCATATGGATGCTAGCGACACTGTCATATACGTGTGCCAAAAGGCGCAAACGGTCCCGGACAAAGGTAAGGCGACACCCGTGGGAATACCGTGCGTGAGGCCGCAAAGTGATATGAGGTGTTACATGCTAGATCGGTGTGGCATTGAGTCGGGGTCCTGACAGCGTTGGTATCAGAGCTTGACTGCCTGTAGGATTACCAAGCCAAACTGGTCGAAGTTGAGTCTAGAAATTCTTTAGTTATATAAGGGAATTGATTGTGGGATGGAACGTCAGGCTCTTTTTACTCCTTGTACCTCATGGCCTTCTGATCTGAGTCATCTTATCTTTCCTACGGGGATTAAGAACTAGGCTATCTCTTCTTTCTATCAGGATCACGTGTTACCAATCCGTAGACTTATAAGATTGTTGGATTTAAACTTGAGTTCAGTTCCTACTACTTCTGTATGTTAACTTTGATCTCCAAACCTTGATATTGTGCTTCTGAGTGGTTATGCCACCATTTTTGTGAATGTCTCAAATCTTTTCTGAGCATTTACAGCCGTTATACTGTCCGAGTCATCCCAGGTTTCTAAGTAGTCTGATGCATTTGCAAATCCTTTCTTCCCGTTTCAATGTTCCCATGGGCCAGATTAACCACACTAATCAGTGAGTTGAGGTACTCTGATACCTTGACATATATGTTGGAGATATTATTATGACCCTAGGTGTCTTAGGGGATCATCTAGTAATTTAGCCATGATTTGTGTTCCCAGTGTGATGATTCTGGCCATCATTCTCGAAAGCATCCCGTGATGTTATTAGTTAGTAGGCATTCTATTTCTGGGTTTTGAACCCGAGATTCACTCTACTTACTTCATGTTGATAGTGTTTGCTAGTTCCTTCAGGATATTAGAAACTTTGCGATAGTCCTCGAGGTCCGTGGTATTTCCTTCTTTCAAATACTATGAACCGCTTATGGCAGATATTTATTGGATCAAAAGATCACAATTAGAGTACTCTTGAGGAGATCTCCATTCATAAATAGTGACTCTGCCAGTCCTACCTCTCTGCATGGGTTATCTGGAAGAAATGTTGATCTCGCTCGACATACTAATCTATGCATCCACAACTCAGAAAATTATATGTTCCTTTGAGTTGTCCCTCTTTAGTTGTCTACTGACCTTCGTCTATCAATTGATATCAAGGGTATGCATGCATTCGTTTATCGATGCCTATTACCGTTGTGGTCTGTCAAGCCATTCTGTCCTGAATGACTAGGAGAAACAAACTCCAGTACCTCTTCCATATCCAGGATTGGGTCAAAGAAGTTGTGCTCCGCAGATCAAATTGCTAATCCAGCTTTTGTTCTATTCTACCTTGGAGTATTACCATATTTATATCGGGATTGTTATAGGAATTGCACACCATCCTATGAACTCTTGGTACAGTGATACTTCTTGCCATCATTAGTCATTCCTCGGTCTTCGTGTTGATGCAATCGGAATACCGACAAATGAATTGTGATGTGTGAAATCAATACGCCTAGCAACCTCGTTGCTGGGTAGTTAAAGGACAATAATTTCATTCTTAGTGTGTTGGTTATTGAATCATCATTCTAAGATTGATCGTGCTACCTAGTCCATTCTCCTGGTTCACTCCTCGATCGATGAGTTAGGATTATTTCAAATCCTTGCTCTATTGATCATATCGTCTTGCCCTGAAAAGCAAGATTGTTCTCGAGCTTAGTAACATACCGGTGGTTCGTGATTTTCTGAATATCTTCTCAGAAGTATTACCAGGTTGTCACCTGACCGCTATGTTGAGTTCGTGATCAAGTTGGTTTATTCCTGTAAACCACCCCTTCTCCAAGAATCCGTGTTGGATATCCCTGAGCTAGTTGGTTAAGCTAGACAACAACTTGGAGAGTTGGAAGATAAAAGCTTGCCTGACTTAACTCGTTCCAAAGGGATATTCTTGTGTAGTGTGTGTTGAAGAAAGATGATATCTTCATCGATTGGTCCCTGTGATCAGTTGCTGGACCTATTGTCTTATCAATCCTTTGATTTGAGTGTGGGCTATCGTCAAATCAAATCAGTACCAACGATGCTCGTAATGTTGTCTTATTCGTGGTTGATCCCTCGAGCATACACCATTACATCTTTGGTCTGACCAATGCTATCACCGTGTTCACTTAACTATGGAATTCCTTTTAAAAGGAAACCTAGATGAATTGTTGTTGAGCCCATTGACAACATCCTTATCTCCTCCATGATTTTGTTGAACATTAAGCTAGTGTTGGAAATTTTTGAAAGCATTTGTTCATGCTAGCTCATGAAGCATATGTTTGGATGAAGGTAGTGACTTCCTTTAATTCATGTGCATCTGATGCAAGTTGCCGCCGTGGATTCGAGAAAGTCAATGTTGCTTTCTTTGGAATCATTCCAAATCAGTCATGCACACGTGCGAAGAATGTTGTGGTTTGAAGACTTGCAACCTTCAATCTATATGTATCCCTAGCACACCAAGCCACTGGTTGATTTGTTCAAGGAGAAGGAGTTCCTTCATAAGAGCTAATCCGGACTTATGTAAGGACTTCGATACCCTCGTTGATGGTTCCCCCTCCTGAACTCGGTAGTGTTTTATTATAAGACTACTATGTGGTCATGCTTGTCTGGGACAACGTGTTCACATGTTTGTAGCAGAACCAGCTCATGTTTTGAAGCTTGCTATCATAGTTCATTCCCCGAGAATCTCGCAACGTCATCTCGTCGATTTGTGTTGCAAACTTCCGTTTTTCTTCCTAGACTCGATGAGTCTGGAAAATCCTGACACCAACCAGATCTGAATCTCAGGCAGATATGATGGTTGGAATATTTCCCAAGAATTATAATATTGGTCGCGCGATAACCGGTAAAGTGGATGTCGTGGCCAACACACCCAGCCGGAAGACCTGTTATTATAATATCTTGATTGATGAAGTTGGCCACCTCCCCATAGGGATTTCGTAGGGTTTACTCCCTAGTTGCCCCTATGGATTTTTGTGTTCCCGAAGTCCGACCTTTTTACTTGATGTTTTAGATATCAAACCATATCTATGAATGGGTTACACTAGCACATCAAGGAGAACATTAGAAGCGGAGTGCTAAATGTCTCTCGGTCGATCATCCAGATTTTATTTCCTTGGCCCGCCAAGGGTGAAATCTGAGAAGGTGTTATCTTCCTTTGCATCTGCATCCTCCATCACCATTCATCATGGTAGTAAGTTGTGTTACCGGACCCTTGACACGGATGTTGGTAAAACCTTGATGATTATGGAATTGCTCAAGTTCTTGAGAGCATGCGCAAGTGCTAGGTTTGATCGTCGGCATTAACTGTATAGCGCTCTCAGTTCCCTCGGCAATGCTATGACCTTCTCAAACAGTGGATTCACTATCTATTGTTGGGTTCTTCCCCAGTTACCAGAATCATTCCCAGTATTTGCATTTTGTTCCCAGCCTGCACCGCCAATGTGTCATTCTACCATGGGTCTCTTCCATTTCTGGTGATAAGCAAATTCATCCATTACGTTGTCTTCAACAAGGTAATCCACATCATCCAAGTCCGAGTATGCCATTCTACCGACCCCCTCGAAACGATCGCTTGAGAATTGCCTTAGGCTGGAATACAGGTTTTCAATGACCTCTGAATCAAAGGTAATTCTTTTTTCCATTTAAGGAAATAATCTACGAATCACCCCCCTTCAGGATGTTTCGTCGTGGTATCATGGCAACTCAACTCCTCGCTACGTTGACAATCGATTACCACCTTCTTAAGCGTGAAATTGTTGTCTACCTAGTGAACCTTCGTCATCCGTTTCTTTCCACCCCTCTTGATGTGTATCTCGTGTCTCAACCCGAGAGATGGTCCTATGTCTCATTCCGTGAGTTGTTCGATCTTCGAGAAGATCGACCCCTCTAGAGTCTCTTTTTTTTCCCTCCATGTCATGTTGACAGGATTTCTCAGAGCGAGACTTCGAGACAATGATGGTGATCGAATCAACGCTCATATGAAGTGCACCCTGGATCGTGAAGATTATACTAGTTGCGTTTCCCCTTCACCTTACCCTACGCTTGAATCTCGGGACGAGATTTTTTTTTAGTGGGGGTGAGTTGTCACAGCCCTAGAATATTGTTTGTAAATAGTTGCATCTTCATCCAGGCATCATATTTAAATTTCTGAAACTTGAACTGAGGAATTTTGGAAGCCTCAAAAACTTAAATAAAAGAGGGGCAAAGAACCCTGGAAAATGCATTCAATGTTTTCAAAATGGCCTTAAATAATATTGGTTATATTTTGGCAAGGGTTTTGCACCAAACCAAAAATAATGAACATTTTTGAGGAATATTTTGAGCACTGAATTTAAATCATTACTTTATTAGCATTTGGAACTATATTCATAACTTGTATAGAATATATTTCCAAATACCCTGAAACATTTTTATGTGCTTTTGGAAAAGTCCATTAAGCAGCATAAATATTTTCAGAGGAGTTTTTGGCATTGTTTGAATTATTTTTAAATTCAAAACAGTGGCAAAACAGATTAAATAAAAGAAAACAGAACTGAAATAGAAATAAAAGAGAGAGAGAGAGAAGGAAGCCTACCTAACTCACCTGCAGCCCACCTGGCGCCCACCAACCGGCCCAGCCGGCCCAGCCCATCTCCACTCCCTCCCCTGTCGTCTTCCTCCCTGCCAAGAGGACGGGCACACGCCCGGCGCGCGCGGCCACGCGCCCCGGCCACCTCCTGCTTCCCGGCCACCTCCTGCTTCCCCGACCTCCCTAGCAACGCCACGACGAGGCCTCGTGTCCCCTCGCTCCTCTTCCTTCCCCCGCCGCATCCCCTCTCTCCTCTGCTCCCTCTCTCTCGCCCGGACCGAACGGAGCCGCCGCCATCGACGAGCTCCCTCACGGCCACCGCCACCCCCTCTCCTCCCCGACGCGCTCCCGAGCTCCGCCGGTCCTCCCTCATCCTCCTCGTCGTCTCACGCGACCAGAAGACCCCCTGGATGCCCAGCAGCACCGTCGCCGACGCCATCTTCGTTCCCTGCACCGACGGCCGCCGTCGACCGATTCGTCGTCACCAGGCCGTCCCCGAGGCCGCTGAGATCATCTACGACCCCGCCGTGAGCTCCTGATCATCCTCCCCCTCTCCGTTTTCTCTCTAGCATGCCGTAGCCACCGCGCCTCTCTCTCCCGACAGCACGCCGCCGCACAAGCTCATCGTCGACGAGGCTCCGGTGGCCATTTGGTCCCGTGCGTGCCTCCGTTGGGTTCGTGAGCTCTCGTAGAACGCGTAGGTGCTAACCGTGGACCCTCCTGTGCACGGTGTCGTCATTTCCATCGACGCCCGAACTCCGGTCGCCGCCAAAGCTCGTCGCCAGCGAGATTCCGGCTGCCCCGTGACCACCCGTCTGGTCCATTAGATGCGCGAGTGCAAGAGCTCCTCCCCGGTGCGCTCAGCGCGCCAAACCATTGCCCCTAGCTCAAATCCGAGCCGCGCCGCCGTGCGGAATGGTCGCCGCCGGCGAAACTCCGGCAGGAGCTGACGTGGCTCCGTCATTAGGAGCTAACCCAGCTAATTAAACAACCCACAGCCACTGACAGTGGGCCCCACCCCTGGTCAAGCCCCAGTCAGCGCTGGGTTTGACCGGGATTAGCTCCTGTGTCACTGACGTGTGGGCCCCACACGTCAGGTTTGACCCGAGCCAGCCCAGTTGACCCTGCTGACGTCACAGTGACGTGGTGCTGACGCCATAATTCATTTCTGGATTTATTATTATTTAGGAAATTCCAGAAAATGCCTAAAACTTCTAAAATTCATAGAAATTCAACCGTAACTCCAAATTAAATAATTTATATATGAAAAATTATCAGAAAAATTCAAGGAATCCATCTGTACCATTTTTATGCATGTTAGAACAACTTATAGCTGCTGTTTAGCACAAAACAAATAAAGGGCATTTAAATAATCACATATGGAGTTTGAATTTGAATCTTGTATTCAAACCAACTTCATTTAATCTGTTGCTAGTTGCATTGGCTCAAAACACATTCATTTTGCCATGTCATGATCATGCATCATATTGTGCATTGCATTGATTGTGTTCCCTTCTGTGTTGCCAGTATTTGTTCCCTCTCGATAGACGTGATACCGATGATGTGATCGTTGACACTGATGAAGACTCAATGTTATCTTCAGAAGTGCCAGGCAAGCAAAACCCCCTTGTTCATTCCGATACAATCCTACTCTCTCGCTCCTGCTCTCTTTTACTGCATTAGGACAACATCGATTCATCTGTTACTTGCTGCGGTAGTTGAACCCCTTTATCCTTTGCATGACCTGTCATTGCCACAGTAAATAGATGAAACCCACTAGCATGAGTAGGAGTTGTTTGAGCCCTGTTGTGCCTACTCATTCATGCTTGTTTGTCATGCCTGCTACTGCTTAGAGTTGAGTCAGGTCTGATTCATCGGGTATGAATCAGAGGTGTGTGAACATGTCCTACTGTGTGTGAGCTAAGTGTGTGAACACGATTTGGTAAAAGGTGTCGGTGAGAGGCCATGTAGGAGTACATGGTGGGTTGTCTCATTGAAGCCGTCCTCAGGAACTGAGTTCTGTGTTTGTGATCCATGATTCAGCTACTACCATACATTGGGCCCTGAAATATGACCCCGCTCGACTTCTTATTCACCCTAGTCCTCTGTCCAGGAGTTGCAAGTAGTTTCTGGTGTTTGTAGCTTACTGGAGGCCGTGGACAGCGCTGACCGTAGGGGTGGGCTGTGATGCGGTAGGTACGTGGCACGGTGTACCGGATGCCCGTTTGGTATCTCGGGAACCCTGTTCACATCGTTTGGGGCTGTGAGCGAAACTCCGGCCGGATCTCCTCATGGATGGAACCCGAATAGGCGATAAACCTGGACTAGAGACTTGAGTGTTTAGGTAGGTCGTGGTCTACACCCACGTCGGCTTTCGCTTGAAGTCTGCCGAGAACATGTCGTGTGCAGACGCTAAGTGGTGGAAACATGTATGAAGAAGTACACCCCTGCAGGGTTAACATCATCTATTCGAATAGCCGTGTCCGCGGAAAAGGACTTCTGGGTTGCTTATATCAGTTCATAGACAAGTGAAAGTGGATACTCTAAAATATGCAAGATAAGCGTGAGTGCTATGGATGGCGTTCTCGTAGGGAGACGGGAGCGGATCCATAGTGGTGTATTGGTTGGTGAATATGTGGACTCATGTGCGCCACCTCAAAAGAGTCGCTTGCAGTCGTAGTTTAGGATAGCCACCGAGTCAAAGCTGGCTTGCTGCAGTTAAACCCCATCATCCCCTTGTTGAAAATGATGCATATGTAGTTAGTTCTGATGTAAGTCTTGCTGGGTACATTTGTACTCACGTTTGCCTATTTTATGTTTTTGCAGAGAGACTTCAGTCTCACTAGTAGTTCCACGTGGACTTCGACGTTTAGCTTGTTACCTCAGCTACGATCTTGTGCCTCAGCAGGATTTGGTAGATAGTCAGGCTTCTCAGCCTTTTCCATTTATAGATGTCTGTACTCAGACATGATAGCTTCCGCTTGTGCTTTGATTTGTATGCTCTGATTGTTGGGTCATGAGACCCATGTTTGTAATATCTCGCTCCTCGGAGCCTATTGAATAAATTACTTGAGTCGTAGAGTCATGTTGTGATGCCATGTTGTATTTGCACATATCGAGCATATTGTGTGTATGTTATTGAAATGCTTGGTATGTGTGGGATCTGACCATGTAGTTGTTTATCTTTAGTAGCCTCTCTTACGGGGAAATGTCTCCTAGTGTTTCACTGAGCCATGGTAGCTTGCTACTGCTCCGGAACACTTAGGCTGGCCGGCATGTGTCCTTCTTCGTTCCTGTGTCTGTCCCTTCGGGGAAATGTCACGCGATGAATACCGGAGTCCTGCTAGCCTGCTACAGCCCGGTTCACCGGAGTCCTGCTAGCCCAGTGCTACAGCCTGGATTCACTCGTTGATGACCGACACGTTCGATGCTGGGTCATGGATGCCTGTCCCTGTAAGTCTGTGCCACTTTGGGTTTACGACTAGCCATGTCAGCCCGGGCTCCTTATCATATGGATGCTAGCGACACTGTCATATACGTGTGCCAAAAGGCGCAAACGGTCCCGGACAAAGGTAAGGCGACACCCGTGGGAATACCGTGCGTGAGGCCGCAAAGTGATATGAGGTGTTACATGCTAGATCGGTGTGGCATTGAGTCGGGGTCCTGACACATCGAGAAAGAACACCCATGTAAATCTTGAAAAATCATCAACTATAACTAGACCAAAAGAGTTTCCACCGAGACTCTTGTAAGAGTTGGGACCAAAAAGATCTATGTGAAGTAGCTCAAGTGGCCTCTTTGTGGTCATGATGTTCTTCACGGGATGCCTTCCTCCAACCTGTTTACCTGCTTGACAAGCACTACAAAGTCTATCCTTATCAAATATGACATCTTTAACACCAAGGATATGATTCCCTTTAATAAGCTTGTCAAGGTTTCTCATGCCAACATGACCTAGTCGTCTATGCCATAACCAACCTTTTGAGGATTTGGCTCATGTATATCGTCCATCACAACGACAATCTATAAAACAACCTAAGCTAGAGAGGGTACTATGGTAGTATGGTACGGAGTATGTACTATCGTGAGCGACCGATCTTAGTGCCACTGCACACCGAAGCCCCTTCCATCGCTAGCGCGCGCTTCGAGCATGAAACGGTCACTGTCTCTCCAGAATGTCAATGCCGCATTCACCGGACTTAACTGCAGGTGCAATTGGTGTGTCACTGACATGCGGGCCAGACACCCATTGGGCCCACATGTCAGTAACCCAAACGCATCTGTAGTTAAGTCACTGAAGCAACGTCCGCATTCATGCCCGACGAACCTACTGCGGTGCCAGTTGTCCATCCGTCTGCCGCGGCTCATTGACATTCGCCCGCTATATTAACTTGAGCCCCAGCTCCCAGCCATAGACAAAGACCCACACTTATTCTCCTTCGATCCCTTCCTTCTGTCGGCACCACTTAACCATGGCCTCCTGGCGCTCCGAAGCTCTCTTGGACGTACTGTCACAGGAGCAGATGAGGGACATCGGCGGCTCCGCTCCGGGCACGCTCCAAAGCTCTCTTCGACGTACTATCGCAGGAGCAAACGAAGGAGATCGCCGGCACACCCCCCCCCCCCCGGCCGCCCTCCGCCGCCACGACCATGAAGCCGACGCGCGTGCGCAGGCACAGCCGGCAGCGAGGAAGAGTAGTACACGGTAGGTCGCCGCCGCTCTGGTCCCGGGAAGGCCACCGCTACTCCACTCAGTCGATGCCAAGCTTGGTGGGGTAAACATCAGCGGCCGATTAGCCACTTGACGGTGACATGGTGGCGGAAAGCTTCAGAACCTTGTGCTCCGGACGGAGGAGGGGGTTATCGAGGTGGATGAGGAGGAGGAAAAGGCAATGACTGGCTTTCTCAGGTCCATGGCTGGACATGGTGGTCGGGCGCCGGCGATCGTTTAGATTAGGTTTATAGTAGGTTTAGTACGGTTTGTGCGAAATATGTAATGAATTTCATCCAGTTTGTAGGAAAAGTTTTCGAAATGTAATGAATTTCATCCAGTTAATTTGAAATTTTCTTTGTTTGCACGAATTTCGTGCGGTTAGTTCATATAGTTGTCGAAAGGTATGCGGGCAGCATCGGATGGCATCCATCAGTGTCCTCGGACAGATGCCAGTGTAAATTTGTGGGCCAGCGCTGGAGATGCCCTAACTATCATGCTATAATCGCTAACAATCCTCCATTATTTGGCAGGGAACAGTTATCCCACGATCAAAATCAGATCCGCGCTGTTTCACACTCCTCCCGCGTAAGAGTGTAAACTCTTGCTTACATAAAAATGGAGCAAGTGGACGGCACTGTAGCATGTCATATCACTCGAACTAGCCCACCTAACGAGCGGGAAAGCACCGCCCTCATCATTTTGTTCTGGATTTCTATCGATTGATCGCGCGAAAATGTTACGCTTCGCAAGTTCTAAAGGAAAAGGCGGCACACTTATGACTCGTACGCATCGCAACCCCGACAGTCCGGCTCGCATGCCGCTCACTACAGGGGACACGTGTTGTCTTTTAATTTCACTGACATGTGGGACCGTAATTGAATAAACCATCGATAGCTGAAATCTAATGGCTCGGCGGGTGTCGACTGAGAAGAGAGAAACGGGGGAGGGAGAAGAGATCGCCCCGCCCGCCGCACACGGACTCCAAGAAATATATGGTGATAATGTGAGGTGGGCCATGCTGGAGTCCTGACCGCTTCCGGAGCCCGCTCTCACCGCCCTAGCCCCTCAAGATGCCAGCTGCCCGCTGCATGCATAGCAAGTAGTCCCCGCTTATGTGGAGGAGAGAGAGGCATTGACAAAGTCAAGGAGTAACTGTGGAGACAATAGCTTTCATCAAAAATAAACAATGAATACTCGTTGCTCGTCCTCTATATCGGAAAGAATACTTTCATTCGCCGACATGTGGGACGTCGACCATCCTGGTCCACCTGCCATGCACAAAATTATCCTGGTCTACCTCGGTTGTATCGCAGGCCCAACCTTTCCCACTGTAAGCTGTTCGGACGAAGGAACCATCATGACTTCGTTGAATTCCGCTTCTTCAAGAAAACTTACTGTACCCGCAATACTGCTACCACACGCGATGACTGGACGACACTGTACCACGTCATATCACTGAAACCCACTAGGCCAAACTAGCCCGCCTAGGTCATCTATTTTGGAACGCAGGGAGTACGTCTCTGCACTGCTATGATTTTGTGTTGCATGTTCTCTGTACTTTTGCTACGATTTTCCTACCCTATAAACCAAATGAGGCATGAATGTATGCCGACTATTGTCTGATCGATCGCTAAGCCTACAATTTTAGGAGCTAGGGCTATTGGTCGATCGACGAGGGATAATTATAAGCGTACCATGAGCTCATCAGCCCCAACGTTTCTCTTCGGTGAGTGTTTTGCAAGTACTATAGCTCGCACAGTAGCTAGCCTGCTAACACCAAGAATCATCAAACAAGCCCTGCTGATATGATAAATAGTTCAAACTTACATCTAAGCATGCCATATATTACATCAAAAGCTGGTGAGGATACAACTGTTTCCATAACTCGGAGAGGGTTCGCATGATTCATCGCATGATTCACTATCAAACAAAAGTAGCAAGATCCGCCCACACAAGATAGTGCACTAGCCCTAAGATGGTTTGATAACACGCATCATTCTGGTAATCAAACACATGGCAATGCAAACTACCCTGAAGGATTAGCGCGACCAACTATTTATTGTCATTGATCTCTCGGGCAATGACCATAGCACAGACAACGGCAAGGGAATCGATTTCTAGGGCGATGTCCACAGGACTAACCGCGACATCGGAATCGATCTCTGGGGCGATGTCCACAGGATGGACAGCGGCATCGGAATCGATCTCCAGAGCGATGCCAACAGGACGAGCCACGACATCAGAATCATCAAGGAGAACCACCGGCACCTGCACAACCCTAACATATTAGCAAGCACATTACAAATAATCAAAAACCACAACTATGGTAATAAGCCATTATTTTTTACCTTGTGCAGCTCACCGGGGGATCTCATCCCTCCCGGGGCCATCTCCTCGTCCTCGATGGGGGCCATCACCTTGCCAGGGGAATACTGCTTCTCAACGGTGACAATCTCCTCAAACTCGGTCTTGAGCCTCACATAGGTGGCAATTAGAGTTTTTGGGGTAGGCACGGTGGGGTCCTTGCTGTTCTTCCAACTTTCTTTGAGGAGTTTGTCCGCCAACGTCCTCAACTCTTTGGCCAGTGCTTGTTTCTTGGAGTTCTTCGTCTCCATGGGTTGGCCCGCCAACATGGTCAACTCGGTGGTCGGTGCTCGCTTCCTGGAGATCGCTGTCTACAGTGGGTTATCCGCCGGCAACTCTTTGCCTAGTGCTCCAGGATCCATCAATGAACTGACAAACAAAAAGCAATCGAAAGGAAACCACAATCGCAATGAAAATGAGAAAAGAATAGGATGTGAGAATTGGTCGGTGCTTCGCAAAAAGAAGATTATTGGAATGAAAATATAGCAGCATAACTGATTCGCCCACCTTTCCTTCGTCGGTATAGAAGAAAAATGGCATAAGTGAGTAGCCTGGAGTGAGGTTTTCTTCAAGAAAGGGAAGAAAGGGCTTGAACGAGCGTTCCAATGAAATCATGGTTGCTTCATCCAGTCCAACTTGGAGGCCACCTTACCACTGCTAGTAAAGGTGTGGGTTTTGTGATATGATGGGTCATGACGGTCACACCGGGGTGACAGGTGAGTCTCGACTGTAGCACCTCACTGTGATTTGGTGGATGGCACGCGAGCCCGGATGCTTTGAAATGTCCTGCATGTAGATAGAGCGGCTAGTCATATAGGAGTGCTCAATATTGTGCACTGCGACCAAGGCGGAGAGGAAAACGAGAGAACTACGTAATTAATGCATGAGTTTAATTAGGGTAATTTTGTAAAGTACGAGATACATTCCTCCAATCGCAAAATACATTGGTTCATGAGATTTGAGATTTGAGCCCTATAAACCGGAAGGGAGGGGGTACTGCACATGGTGTAGTCTAGTCACTTGTTCAAATCTCTAGAAAGGCAAATACTCCTTTCCGGTTTATAGGTCTATACTACTCCCTCCGTCTAGGTGTGTAAGTCATCTTACGAAAACCAAATAGTCCCAAAACACTTAGGCGCGGTGCATTAACTTCTACCTTGTTTCTTGTTTCTTGGCATACGTATCAACCAATAAGAGATGAGAGGTGTGCATGCTTTTAATGACTTGCAATGGCTAGTTCATTGCATGGAATGCTATTAATTAGCAAATAAACATTGGTGACCCCAAGAGGAAACGGTGCTAAGCACGTGGACCTATGCAGAATGAGTATCAACCAATGTATAATGGAGTTTAATTGTTAAACAATAGCAATTTTGTCTCATGCAAGAGCCTGGCTAGTACTCCAAGGAACCGCACCACGCGAGCGTTCGCAACTGCCACGTTCGGTTTGCGCTTGGCTCTTCGCCTCTTCAAGAAGACGAACAATGATATTATTCCTACTTCTACAGTATCGAATCAACTACTGCATGTCCGTCCACCTCGTGCGGGAGGGATAGCGTGTAGCGAAAGCTTCTACTTACTGCTCCTGCCTTTGCGTCTATGACAGGTGGGCCCAACAGGTGGTTGGCCCACCTGTCATGCAGACAAAGGCAGGTGCAGTTAAGGCACCGGAGCTCAGTCCACGAGGGAGAGGGAGTCGTAGTAATCAAATTTCTCGGTCTTGTACGAGTTGACGTGACACATCAAAGCACTGCACTCGATAAAAGTCATTTTACACATTTCAAATGGGCTACTTCGTATGTAGAAGTAGACATATTCTGCTTCGAATGTAGTCACTTGTTGCAATCTCTAAAAAGACTTATATTTGGAAACGGAGGGAGTACAACGCATGCATGCATGCCGTGACTTTCCTTTTGATACTTGCATGTGTTGATTTGATGCACCTTGCCAAATTTTGACTATAAATTTAACTAACCAAATTTTCATGCATGTCACAAAAAATTACGGGGCTATTTGGATTGTGACTATGTTTGCTTTATGTTGCCACATTACTTTTCCCACACTTGCCACACTTGCCTAACCTGAGTTGCTCAAATTGTTAGACACACTTTGGCTTGCCCAAGGGAATCTTGCCACAATTTTTGTGTCTATGACATGTGGGATTCACTGCTAATAAAAAAATTCGTGTCTTAGGTGTGGCTAATAAAAAAGACTTATATTTAGAAACGGAGGGAGTATAAAATATAAATAATAATGCATGTTGGGGCAACCCACGTTTCCGCTAATTTTAGCCGTGGGCTTGTTCACAATTTTTACGAGGGGGTGGTTGTTCATTTAATGGAGGGACTTGTAGTACCAGACTTGAACGATACAAAGTGCGACCTGGCACACCGTAACACCACTTGGAACAAGCGGGTAGCTATCTCAAAAAACAATCAACAACTAAAAAAACAGCGACCTGGCATGTAGTAGTACACAATTTTAAACGATTGTTTTGTTGGAGTGAAAAAGGAAAACTAGCCCACTACTTATATATAGGCCGGAGCCTCCGCGCTTGCTTGCTAGGGCTACTCTATTCACACACTCTCATCCTCTCCAGATCTAAACAAGATAGGGGTAGTAACACTATCTTTCTCCCTTCAATAAACACTGGCTTTCTATCCTCACCGCTGGTTACAGATCCGGACGTATCCCCCTCCGCCAGTGAAGGGGAGGAGGGGCAGCGTTTAGGTCGTCGTCGACAGCGAGGGAGGAGACCCACTACCGGCTGCACTATTATCTCTGACCGAGCGCCAGCGCGGGAGGTCCTCCGATCCCTTCGTCGTTGCCTGTGGGCGGATCCGGCCTCCCTCCGCCCACCTATCCACATCCCGACGACCTTTAGGTATATCTTTGTTCGAAACCGCCTTAGCTCTACTTCCCCAGCTAGCTACGTCGCTGCATGTGCATCATTTTCTACCTCTCAGCCCCTCTCGATCGGATGGTCCAACGTCACCTATTTTTTTTCTATTGTTAGAGGTAAAGCTACTTCATGGAGTCGAATCTTGTACTCCCTCCGTCCGAAAATACTTGTCATTGAAATAAAGTGGGGGTGGGGGAATTTAGTATATGCATCGGACTTGGTACAAACAGGAAGGAAAGGGGATGAAAGTAGTACAGACTGGTCATCCAACCGGTCTCTTGGTCGAAAAGGGAAATATAGGGGTAACGTTGTACACAGTGGTATGACCAGGACTAGATTTGCTATCCACACATAGGAGTAGGTGGCTAGAGTGAACAAAAATGGGACCAACCCAGATATGTTTCTTGGATGTTTGTTTCTCGGGGCAAAAAACTATGAATCACCACTTTATGCCCATGTTTACGTACATGGTGTTGTACTGCTGGTGCACCCACTGTCCCATGCCCTTATACCAAATATTTAGGCTCCGGTCGGAATAAAGGGGTAGAAAACATAGGTCTTGATGAAAATAGAGGAATAGGAAAGGAATGTAGGTATAAAACTATGGAACAGCGAATCGGAGGAAACTCTCAAGAGAATGTGTTCGGATGGACTACGAAATGTACAGATTTGTTTTTTTAGAGTAGCATGCTTGGCAGTATGAGATGCTATTTGTTTATTCAGTTGCACAGTGACTACTCTTGTCCTCACCTCACGTACCACACATAGGTTGATTTTTTTTATTCCGGCAAACACAGCACATCAACCTGTCTAACGCATGGCAGCGAGCGCCTGCCTCGGGCTTCCGCCCAAAAAATGAGCAGTGCGTGGATGTTTCTAATCCGATGGAATCAGTACTACCAGACCACTTTCCTATGAAACACTATTCACCAGACAAAACTCTTCTTAAAAGAAGTGACTTTTGTGCTGTTTAATTGGAATGTCAGAATGGAACAGTTGGTTCATTTTGGTGGAACTGCACAAAGGGAGATCTGTGTTCCAATCCTCATCATCCATATTGGCGCCATAACCTTCCTTTAGGTAAGAATTATATTTAATGCATGTGTTCATCTCTTTTTTCTGACTTCCATGAGAAAATAATGATATTTTTTACTAGTACACTTGTACTCCCTCACTGACAAAACCAATTCTGAATTAGAAGGCCAATCATGTACTTGGTTTCACCAACTGGTGAGGAGAAAGAGAAACAGAGCATGAAGAGGAAGAAGAGGAAGAATAAACAGTGCCAAGGTGATCTTGCTGAAGCCAAAGGCCTCAGTCAAGGCTATTCAAGGGCTCCGGCAACGACTACCATACATGTGAGACGATCCTCCAGGGAGCCCTTCCACTTCTGCTGTCTCATTAATTAATTAGGAGTACTTAAGTATCACTAATTTATTACTGCCTAATTTTCCTGTTGGAGTCAAACAAATCTTTAGTAGGACCCTATGCTGAATCATGTACGTGTGAATGTTTGTCTATGGAGGTGAATCATGTGGTGGAGCAGGGAGGGAATATTATTAGTGTCATGACATAATAGTGCTATTGTTTTGCATGTCAATTTATTGCCATTGGTTCAATGAGGCAATGCTTTGCGTATTGTCCATCATGAATTTGATGCTACTGTTTGAGTAATATGCTAATGTCTTCCTATCCTTTCTCACTAAGCTAATGAAGGTTTCATCTTGTTCCTACTTGTGCAAACAGGGATCATGTTATGCCAATCATACATTTTAGCGGAACTACACAAGACAATACAATGAACTGTATCCTAGCCAGTGCTTTAACTCTGCTGGAAGTTCTTGATAATCTTTCGATATAATCTCAGCACTGGTAAACAAGAGTGATTTCAACCATACATTTGAAGTGCACAAAAATATATACTATTGTGTGATTCTAGTGAGTGATTTATCATCTCTTATGGGACTACATCAATAAGCTTTTTTCTTAGGTTGGTACGGGCCTAAGGCCTTCATCCATATTAGTTTGTTGTCATCTCTATTTGTATCATGCTACTATCATGAGAAACTCCTTTATCTGTGCACTTTTAAGTTTTGCAACCTATGATAAATGGCAATGCTTTGAGTGTTGAGTTGAGCTAATTGGCACTGATTAAATAAACTAATGCCTCTCTTTAAGCAAGACTACTATGTTGCTAACTTTACCCATTAAGATAATGAGGGTGCTTCTATTTGTTAGTGTATGTTTCATCAACTAGTCCCACTATTACAGTAATCTCACTCTCTCAATATATGTGCCAACAGGGATGCTCGATTTTGGTGGAACTGCACAAAAACTTTTGGTGCTTCATTGCCTCGACAGCTTCCGTCCTTTCCTGTCAGTCACTAATCTCCGCTTGCTTTCTTCCTTTGTTGTCAGTAGCTTGGCTTATCTCAACTTCCAGTCAAAGGAAATAGTAATTGATATGCTACCTCACATAGGTTGGTACTGGTCTTTATCCTGATTATTGTGCCTGTCATATGTATTGGTAATTTGGTGTTGTGCTACTATTTGCCGATTTCATAAAGGAGTAATTTGGAGCCTGAACTGGCAGGCAAATCATTACATCGGGTGATTTCAGTAGAACTGCACAAAATGATCAGATGGACAGGTACTTATGCTGCTGCTATGTACTCCAAAGTTCACTCAGACAAGCATCAATGTTGACAAGAAGTGCCTATATTCATTCGAGTATCAACCGACATCAACCAATTGTCAAACTCCAAGTATTAGGAGAGTGAACGCCAAAAATATTGCTTGGTGCATAGCCCAGAAAAATGCAGTCCAGTCTTTGGTCCCAACTTGTGCCTTTTGGTTATCGGCACATATGGTAGCGAACTATATGGCATGGATTCTAAAGATTCTAGACAAGTTGGTTGACGCGTATATTCATCTGGCACTTAATCAGTCTACACGCCAAGGATGCTCCATTTCAGTTGAACTGCACAAAAAAATTGGGTGGTTCATTTTCTCAGCCGCCTCCTTTCTCATCTGCAATGTAGAATTTTGGCGAGATACAGGACCAAGATGAGCCAGTAAACTAGTTGGATGAAAGTAGTGGCCAAGTTGCTCAAACCTCCCTCGGCACGAGGCCACTATTTGAGGATAAACCTACAAGCAAAGTTCAGATTGTCTGTGTTGCCTCTTATGTACTCAAAAGTTTACTCGTACAAGAACTAATTTTAGCAAGAACCTCCGATTGAACACCATTTACCAGTCTGTACCCTAGGTAATTAAAGTTCGTCCATGGATCATATTGGTTGTGATCTCAATCATTTGGATGCATAAACATATTGAACATGTGCATATCTGAATATTTTTCTGAATTATGTATGAATATTGTCGTGTGATCTATCAATCATTTGGATGCATAGATATGCTGAGCTTGTGTATATATGAATCTTTTGAGTTGTTGATAGTGAATATTGGCTATGAATATGAACGTGTCCTGTGAACCTGAGTTTGATATGAATGTTTACCTTTTCTGTTGTGTTTGTGTGTGAACTTGTTAGTATGCCTATTGTCGGGTATAAAACGCAGGTCTCTTATAAAAGTAATGTTGTGTCCAATTTATGTTTTCCCTTCTAACCACATTATATATATTTATATTATTACTATTATCGTATATTTTATAGAGACTTATATATACATTATGAAAACATCCCACGTGTTATTAACTTATAGAAGTAAATGTTTAACGGAAAATCCTGGTTGTTTTTGACTCACAGGCAAGGAAAATCCTGGTGATTGCGTACAAAAGCTTGCGAAGATTTTAAGGACCAATTTAATAATAACGCGCTCATTTTTATTTTGAGCAATAACTCGCTAATTTCTTAATTATATATATATAATGTGCCTCTCCGGTTTATTCTTTGATATTAATTGCTCCTTCTAACATAACATTATATATATAATGAGCCCACCTAATACGTGCATTTCAAGGAAGTGCAAATGGGCTGGGATTTCTTAGAAAATATAAATGGGCCTGATTGACGCGAAATTATTTGTTCACCCAGCCCAGCAAATGGATTGTACATTCTAGAAAACATGGGTGAAATATATGCCACATTTTTGCAGGCTGACATGTGGGCCAATAGGTCGAAGCCTACGCAGGGCGTTGTCAACTTGGTTAACAAATGATTGTGTCATCCACAACCATTGGATTTATATCCAACGGTCGGCATGCACCTTCAATCTCTCGTCTTCATCCTCCAGCGTCGCCGGGACCGCCTGGTCCGGCCTTCGGCGGCTAGCGGCTCTGCTTAGCACACATCGCTATGAAGCGCTACCCCACCGCCGGCCAGGCTATCCCTCCACCCCTCGACACCTCCTGTTATTCTCCACAGACTACAGCCCCACGCCGCAACAGAACCAGTTATAACCCTTCTCCTCCTCTCAATCTGCGACTCCACTGCCATGTTTTCCCATCTCCGAGTCGTTCCCGTCCGGGGCCTCGCCGTCGTCCATCACCTCGCTGTGTTCGGTGCGGCGTGGTCAACAAACAAGAGTCATCGGAAGAGGACTGTACGTGGAGAGCCTGACGGCTGGGACCCACGAGGTCCATGGTCGCACGCAAGGAAAGTTCCTCCTTATTAAGCTGAAAAAACATGTTTCCTCCACGTGACAGCTAGGACCCACCGGTTGTATCTTCGCACGGAAGGAAGTGCCTCCTTGTTTTGTGAAAAAAATTATTCATCCCGTTAACAGCTGGGACCCGTCAGATTTGGTGACTGACTTGTGGGCCTGCTAAGCGGACATGTACGCACGGCTTTGTCAACTTAATCAACAAATGATTCTAGCAGCTGGACCGTTGGATGTTAATCCAACAGCCGTGCTCCTTCTTCAACCTCTGTTCTTGCTCCTGTCTCCCATGGGCGGCACCGCGGCTGTGCTACCGCGCACCCGAACCAGTGAAGTTTCCCACTCCTCTCCATCTGCGACTCCACTGCCCCGTCTTCCCCATCTCCGGGTCGTTTCAGTCTGGGTGCGCTTGACACGGTGTGGTCAACATGGTCAACAACCGAGAGTCATCGGAAGATGACTGTACGTGAGAGGCTGACAGTGGTGACGCACCACGCCCATGGACGCATGCATGCAACGGAACGCGGCGAGGTCAATGTGGTCAAGGAACGACTTCCATCGGAAGTATACTGTACGTGGAGAGTCTCAGCTGGGTCCACGACCGCATCAAGTAAGTGCCTCCTTATTACGCGGAAAATAATGATTCCTCCAACTGACAGTAGGGACCCACTGGACGGGCCACCGTATTTTGCGAAAAAACATTTGCCCCCTGACTGCTGGGACCCACCTTACGGGCCACTGTATTTCTCGAAAAAAGCCCCCCCCCCCCCCCCCCGCTGTCAGCTCAGACCCACCGGAAGTGCCTCCTTATTACGCACAAAAAAATGAATACTCCCCCTACTAGCTGGGACCCACCTTGGTGGGAGGCTGACTTGTGGGCCTACTAAGTTGATGGGGATGAAGGGCTTTGTCAACTTAGTCAATATGAACGATTCTAGCTCTAGTGACTGTATGATGTCCATCCAACGGCCGTAGTGCTTCTTAAACCTCTCGTCTTCTTGCTCCAGCCGCCCAAACCAGCGCCGGTCGTGCCTCATGCTCTTGCCTCCCATGGCCGGTTGTGCTGCCGCGGAGGCCTCACCGCCCCTTACTATTCCCACCGCTGGCCAGGCCCTGCAGCTACGGCAGCCTCATACCGCAGCCAAACCAGTGAACCCTCATACTCCTCTCCGCACGGGCTTCCACTGCCGAGTCTTCCCCGGCTCCATGTCGTCCCCTTCCTAGACCTCGCCGTCCACCGCCGTGGTGCTCTCCGCGCGGCGTGGTCAACGTGGTCAAGGAACGACATCCAACGGAAGAGTACTGTACATGGAGAGGCTCACAGCTGGGTCCACGGCCACAGCCCAAATTTTTTGTGATTTGCCAAGTAAGTCGCTTTGTCAGGCATGTTGGGCTGCAAATCTTTCAAGACGAGGAGAGCTTTCATTCGGCTGGCCGAGAAAATGGTCCATCGGTAATGAGAAATGGGTTGTACACTTTTAAAACACATCAAACCGGCAATTAGTTTCAAATATCTTTTTTTTCATTTCGAGATTTTAAATTACATTAATTTTTATGCGTGGAGAATTTGTTGGATTTTATATTGATATACATTTATTTTTAAAATAAGTTTGAATGTGAGTCGAAATTTCGGGATTAAAAACACTTCGAACCGCACCGAAATATGCAAAATTTCGTATAATTTTTTAACCATGGCCACAGTATGGGCTGTAATGCTAACAAAACGAATATGGGCTCCAAAAAAACCCCTAAGAATTAGCAAATGGGCTGTAAATTATTAGAAATAATGGCAGATGGGTTGTATGCTGTTTTCCACAGATTTGAGGCTTTCCTAAAAAAAGGTTGACGCACAAGCAGTGACTGTTGGATGGCCATCCAACGGCCGTCGTGCTTCTTCAATCTCTGCTCTTCCTGCTTCAGCCGCTCAAACAAGCGCTGGCGGGACTGCTTGCTCCCTCCTCCCCGCGGCCGGCTCTGCTGCCGCGCAGGCCTCACCGCCCCATCGTACTCCCATCGCTGGCCTAGCCATCCCTCTACTCACCCACACCTGCTGTTATTCTCCAGCGACGGCAGACGAACCAATAAACCCTCGTACAGTCGTACTCCCCTCCGTGTGGGAAACAACTGCCGAGTCTTCCCTGCCTCCATGTCATTCCCTTCCTAGGCCTCGCCGTCGTCCATCGTCCTGCTGCTCTCGGCATGGCCTGGTCAACATGTCCAACGACCGACATGCATCTGAAGTGGACTGTACGTGGAGAGGCCGACAGCTGGGTCCACGGCCGCACGCAAGGAAAGCCTCCTTATTACGTGCAAAATAATGATTCCTCCACCTGACATCAGTGACCCACCGAAAGGGCCTCTGTATTTCACGAAAAAAACGTTACCACCGCTGACAGCTCGGACCCACCAGCTATATCTTCGCACGCAAGGAAGTGCCTCCTTATTACACACAAAAAAATTAATACTCCACCTGTTAGCTGGGACCCAGTATAGTGGCAGGCTGACTTGAGGGCCTACTAAGTTGACGGTGATGGAGGGCTTTGTCAACTTAGTTAATATGCACGATTCTAGCTCCAGTGACCGTACGATGTCCATCCAACGGCCGTAGTGCTTCTTCAACCTCTGGTCTTCTTGCTCCAGCCGCCCAAACCAGCACCGGTCGTGCCTCGTGCTCCTGCCTCCCGTGGCCGGCTGCGATGCGGCGGAGGCCTCACCGCCCCCTACTACTCCCACCGCTGGCCAGGCCATCCCTCTACTCACCCACACCCCCTATTATTCTGCGGCGACGGCAGCCTCACACCGCAGTGAACCAGTGAACCATTGTACTCCTCTACGCGTGGGCATCCACTGCCGCGTCTTCCCCGGCTCCGCGTCGTCCCCTTCCTAGGCCTCGCCATCATCCACCGCCCTGGTGCTCTTGGCGCGGCGTGGTCAACATGGTCGAGGAACGGCTTCCATCGGACGTGGACTGTACATGGAGAGGCTGACAGCTGGGTCCACGGCCGCAGCAAGGAAGTGCCTCCTTATTACGCGCAAAATAATTATTCCTCCACCTGACAGCGGGGACCCACCGGACGGGCCACCATATTTCATGAAAAAAACCTTTCCCCCCTGACTGCTGGGACCCACCAGCTACACCTTCGCATGCAACGAAGTGTGTCCGGGAAAAAAACAAACAAAACGGTTCGCCCCCCTGACTGCTAGGACCCACCAGCTACATCTTCGCATGCAAGGAAGTGCGTCCGGGCAAAAAAAAATGATTCGCCCCCCTGACTGCTTGGACCCACCAGCTACATCTTCGCACGCAAGGAAGTGTGTCCAGGCCAAAAAACAAAACGATTCGCCCCCCTTGACTATTGGGACCCACCAGCTACATCTTCGCAGGCAAGGAAGTGCCTAACAGTGGGGACCCACCTAGTCGAAGCGTACGTAGCGTTGCCATTCTGGTCGCGAACATGTACGTACATACTGGTCGATGTAGAGGCGCGCACGTGTCGTAGTAGAGGCGTGCACGTGTCATAGTAGAGGCACGCACGTAGCATGTACACGTATGTACAGCGGCGAGGGTGCAAGAAAGAAAATACGGCCACGTATGTACATACAGGCAGGGTCTCGAACGCCTATCGCGCATATGTACATGGCTGGGTCGGAACGGAGGAATAGCGTCGTCGTCATGTTCATGGGGAGCCAACCTGCTGGGTCGGAACGAAATGTGTGGTCGTGTTCATCGGGAGGGCTTGGACGTAACATGCGATGGAAACGAGGCCTAGCGTACCGCACAACGGAGGAAACGGACCTCCTACATTCGGAACAGGGTCCTGTTGATCGGGAGGGATGTGGCGTACCGCAAAACGGATGAAACGGACCTCCTACGGTCGAAACGGGATCCTGTTCATCGGGAGGGGTTTGGCGTACCGCAAAACGGAGGAAACAGACCTCCTACGGTCGAAACTGGGGTCCTATTGATCGGGAGGGGTGTGGTGTACCGCAAAACGGACAAAATGGACCTCCTACGGTCGAAACGGGGGTCCTCTTGCTCAGGAGGGGTGTGGCGTACCACAAAATGGACGAAACGGACCTCCTACGGTCGAAACGGGGGTCCTGTTCATCGGGAAGGGTGTGGCGTACCGCAAAACGGGACTCCACGGGATACTATTCATCTCCACTGTCGACCTCCTCCAGCCTCCACAGGCTACCATCGACCTCCTCCAGCCTCCACGGGCTCCTGTTCATCCAGCCTCCACCGCGCGCTACTCCATCGGCTACTGTTCAACCACCCCTCCACGGGCACCCCTCCACCGTCTATTGTTCATCCAGCCCTCCACACCACGGGGTCCTGTTCAACCACCCCTCCACGGCCACCCCTCCACCGTCTACTGTTCATCCAGCCCTCCACACCACGAGGTCCTGTTCATCCAGAGGCAACGCCACCGCTCACTATTCATCCACCCCCCCCCCCCCCCCCCCCCCCCCCCCCGCAACGCTCACTATTCATCCAATCGATCAGCTTCAGTTAGCTGCAGTAGCGAAGGAATCACTCGATCGGGTTTAGTTAACAACCATCGATCGATCGCTCGGGTTCAGTAATTCCTAGCCTGCAATGCAATCGCTCGTGTTTAGTTAGATCCCAACGCCTCGCTCGGGTTCAGTTAGAGCCAACGCCTCGCACACACACGTGTACCTATACGAGAGAAACGCGCATCGCTCGGCCCCCGACCTCCCACCGTAACCAGCAACTCCCCAAAATTTTCGTCCCCCTCGCTTCTACCACGGTATTTTCCGTCATGGACGGCCCAAAGAATGTCATGCAGTTGCGTCTCCGGCCCGCCCAGGACAAAAAGCCCATTTTCTATCATGATTTTTTGTCATAGAAGTAGGAGCCCACCACATCTATGATGATACCGGGTTTTGTCACAATTATCGTCATAGAAGTGGCATATGTATGACATGAAAAAAATTCGTTCGGCCCAAAATGTCACGGATGTGTCTTTTTTTTGTAGTGAGATCTCCCCAGTAACGGCGCCAGAAATCCTTCTTGCTACCTCTTGAGCTTGCATTGGTTTTCCCTTGAAGAGGAAAGGGTGATGCAGCAAAGTAGCATAAGTATTTTACTCAGTTTTGAGAACCAAGATATCAATCTAGTAGGAGACGACGCACAATTCACTGAATACCAGCACAAACAATCAAGAACTTGCAACCAACGTGATAAAGGGTTGTCAATCCCTTCACAGTCACTCGCAGAAGTGAGATCTAATAAAGATAACAAAGTAAATATTTTTGGTATTTTTGATGTATAGATTGGTAAGTAAAGATTGCAAAATAATAGATCAGAAACTAGCAAGATGTAAACAAGATTCAATAATATGAAAAGAGATGCAATATGATGGAAAAGAGACCCGGGGACCATAGGTTTCACCAGTGGCTTCTCTCGAGATAGCATGGATTACGGTGGGTGATCAAATTACTGCCGAGCAATTGATAGAAAAGCGCATAATTATGACGACATCTAAGGCAATGATCATGAACATAGGCATCACGTCCGTGTCAAGTAGACCGACTCCTGCCTGCATCTACTACTATTACTCCACACATCGACCTCTTTCCAGCATGCATCTAGAGTATTAAGTTCATAAAGAACGGAGTAGTGCATTAAGCAAGATGACATGATGTAGAGGGATAAACTCAACAATATGATATAAAACCCATCTTTTTATCCTAGATGGAAACAATACAATACGTGCCTTGCTGCCCCTACTGGCACTGGGAAAGGACACTGCAAGATTGAACCCAAAGCTAAGCACTTCTCAAATGGCAAGAAAGATCAATCTAGTAGGCCAAACTAAATCGATAATTCAAAGAGACTTGCAAAGATATCAAATCATGCATATAAGAATTCAGAGAAGAACCAAATAATATTCATAGATAATCTTGATCATAAATACACAATTCATCGGATCTCTGCAAACACACCGCAAAAGAATATTACATCAAATAGATCTCCAAGAACATCGAGAAGAACTTTGTATTGAGAATCAAAGAGAGAGAAGAAGCCATCTAGCTAATAACTATGGACCCGAAGTTCTATGGTAAACTACTCACGCTTCATCGGAGGGGTAATGGTGTTGATGTAGAAGCCCTCCATGATCGAATCCCCCTCCTGCAGATCGCTTGAAAAGGCCCCCAAGATGGGAAATCATGGGTACAGATGGTTGCGGCAGTGGAAAGGTGGTTTCATGGCTCCCTTGATGTTTTTAGGGTATAAGAGTATATATAGGCGAAAGAACTAGGTCGGTGGAGCTATGATGGGCCCATGAGGGTGGGGCACGCCCTCCTGCCTCATGGACGCCTCGTTGTGTCTCTGACTTCATCTCCAAGTCTTCTGGTTTGCTTTTGGTCCAAGAAAGATCATCGCAAAGGTTTCATTCCGTTTAGACTCCGTTTGGTATTCCTTTTCTGCAAAACTCTAAAATAGGCAAAAAAAAGACAGAAACTAGCACTGGGCCCTCGGTTAATAGGTTAGTCCCAAAAATAATATAAAAGAGCATATTAAAGCCCATTAAACATCCAAAACAGATAATATAATAGAATGGAACAGTCAAAAATATAGATACATTGGAGACGTATCAGCCGTCCACCCTCCTGAGGTCGTTCCCAAGAAGAAGAAGAAGCAGCAGCACCAGGGATCTCAGGAGGATGGGGCGTCCGGCGGTGCCACCTCAAGCCTGGCATCTGTGCACGGGGTGCCTTCCCCTATCGCATAGGAAGGCGCGCTCGGTGCCCCTCTTAGGCTGGGCTCGGAGGCTCTCCTCTGGAGGGCCTCTAACCTGGCCAACGTCATGAGGAAGGTGCTCGGGCACCATGTGGAGGCATGCTTCAGCGCATGCTTCCGCAGAGAGAGCGCTGGGCGCAAGGCGCCTGGCGCTCAGGAGTTCATCAATAAGGCAGTCAAGGAGATTCAGGAGGCAAGGATCATACGGGGTGATCGCCACCCACCGCCAGGCGTGGCTCCTCGCCCAGGCGAGGACGAGGAGCTATGCATCTGCGTCGACATCCCAGGGCTCAACAGGGTCGCGTCTTGGGAGCTCTTCTGGCCGTCCCATGTTGGCCGGTGCGAGGGCGCCCCTCATAGCTACGGTCACATGCCCTTTGGCTTGCTGAACGCAGCTGCTGCATTCTAGCGCCACATGCGGGGCATCCTGGTGGCTCAGGAGGCCCGGCGCCAGGCGATCCAGGAGGACATGGCGATGGATCCTCATGAGCCCCCCGGACCTCCAGAGCCCCCCGAGGTTCAGGGCCAGGGCGGCTCATGAGGAGCGACTTCTAGAACGCGCGTCTTCCACTACTCCAACACCTCTTCAGCAACGGTGCCAGGTGACATCTTTTAGTTCATTCAACTGGGGGCGCCCCTCGGGGTGCACTATCCCCAAGCTGAGTGTGTCCGTCCCTGCGGCATGTACGTTCTTGCATTTATCAGAGCTGCCTAACCATCTCCCATGAGTTGCCTTATGATTACCATTTGCCTGTTCGGCGCTTCGTTGCTATGAACGTGCCGCGCCCTTGCAAGCCCACCCACGACCGCCTCATGATTAAGGACTGGCACGACGTCTGTGCTTGGGTCCATCCCTGTAGCGTTGCTAAACCCAAGAGGTTGACCTCTGGCTCGCGGGCCAGCTCCCATGCATGTCACCTCCCATGGCCCTTGGTGCCTTGTTCTCGCATGAGCTAATCACGGGCGGATAAGTGAGGGCGTGCGACCAGATGCCTCGTCAGCACAGGAGCCGCGTGCCGGTTGTCTTTCTTCACGACCGTCACATGAGAAGACTGGGCATGACGTCTGTGCTCGGGTCCGTCCTTGCAGCATCGATAAACCCAACGGCTGAGCTCTGTCTGGCGGGCCGGTACCATTCACGTCACCTCCTGGGGTCGTTGGTGTATGGCCTTCTCATGCGATCACCTCAGGAGATTCACTCGATGCAGGTTACCTGACCATCTCGTAGGGCTATCATGAGTATTCTCAACCAAGTTCAGGCACAACCCGCCTTGTGGTAGGGCCTCGTGAGTCCTGTGCTGGCTCACGAGTTCCCAGACATGCCTCCTCTAGCCCTGCTGTGCAAGCCATGTGTCAGGGCGGGGCTGTACATGCCCCGGGGGCTCTCCTCAGGGGGAGCCCCCTCCCACGTACCAGTGGAAGCACCATGCTCTGCGCTGGCAGTCGACACAGCCTAGGAGCGGCTTTTCCCGTGCAAGAGCGGAAGCGCCATACTCCACACTTTTGATAAACAACTGAGGGCAACCTCACCATGCTGCAACAACCTCAGGGAGCCTCCGTGCTCAATGTATAGCCTCACCGTGTTGCTTTCCCTCGGGAAAGTAGCGTGAGGGGGTTGGGCATGGGGGCTACGCTCAGGTCACGCCTGGTGTACGCCACCCTGCCAGGTCCGGTCCCACGGACCTGGTGTTCACGCACCCCTACCAAGTGAGAGCCCGACGAGGAAAGGTATGTTGGTCTATTCGTACGTCAAGGGGGACTCCTGAGTATCGCATCTCAGGAGCCTAACTGGCCACGTAGCCCCTCACCCCTTGGTCTCATCCTGGCTATCCGGATGACCCAATGGCGGCTGAGGTATGCGCGGGGCCAGGCCCTGCCGACACAGAATGCTAAGGCCTACTCTCACATCTCCTCTCCAAAAGTTGTTCGTACGTCAAGGGGGACTCCTGAGCAAAGCGTCTTAGGAGCCTAACTGGCCACGTAGCCCCTCACCCCTTGGTCTCGTCCTGGCTATCCGGATGACCCAATGGCGGCTGAGGTATGCACGGGGTCGGGCCCTGCCGACGTAGAACGCTAAAGCAAACGGAAAAGAGATCGCAAAACTGTAGCAAATTATTACAAAACACATCATCTCTTAAAAAGTACCCAACCCGAGTTCTTATGCATCCGCAAGGGACAATACATGTTGCAGGATGGAAACAAGGAGGGGTGCGGCCATCAAGCCTCTTC
Source organism: Triticum aestivum (assembly GCF_018294505.1). Taxonomy (NCBI): domain Eukaryota; kingdom Viridiplantae; phylum Streptophyta; class Magnoliopsida; order Poales; family Poaceae; genus Triticum; species Triticum aestivum. The sequence goes on from NC_057807.1 coordinate 507,606,582, forward strand.
TTCAGCCTTGGACGCCGTCGTCGCCCGTCTTGGGAGCCCCATCGACGATGATGTCGCCGTCGTCCTTGCTTTCAGCCCCAGCACGGGGCCAGCCGCGAGGAACTTCTTCAGCAGGGCCTCCTCCTGACCCTTCACGGCTTCAGCAGCAGTGGCGTAGGACTCAGGGTCCACGGGCTCAAGGAGGGATCCGAGGTCGAAGTTGTTGTCCCGAAGATAGAGGTGGCTTCTCTGGGGTCACAGATAGAGGGCCCTTCTCTGGGGTCACCGCCAGCTCCTGGCGCTCAGTCCCGAAGAGCTCCTCCAGTGCCTTGCAGGACCTCGCCTCAAGGGAGACAAAGGCGTTGTGCTCCATGGTGGCCACCTCCGCCTTCAACTTCTTCAGGTGGCCGTGCTTAGCGGCCTGCTCCTGGGCTGCTTGCGCCAGCTCGGCATCACGATTAGCATCTACAGCCTCCCGGGCCTTCAGCTCCTCCTCTGCACCTTGAGCTGGTCGGCTTGGGCAGCCTGCTGATCCCGGAGGGTCTTCAGCTCAGCTTCCACCACGCGGCACCGCTCCTGTGCGTCCTTGGCTTCCTTCAGCGCCACGTCATGGGCGGATGTGGCTAAGCTGGCCACCCTCTGGCTCTCCTCCTCGGATGCCACGGCTTGGCCCCGGGCCATCCGGACGGACGCATCGGCCCGAAGCCAACCCGAGACCAGCTCTAGGCGCCTTGACGCCCTGCGCCGGTCCGGGCCCTGAAGATCATCCTGGAGTTGGGCCAGCATGGAGCGGGCCTCCTCTAGGACTCCAGATGAGGTGGAAGCACCACGACCTGACGGTGTGGTGGATGGAAGAGGAGGTGCCGCCGACACCAAGACCGGCGGAGCAGCAGCAGTAGACAGGGCTGGGGGCTTCGGAGATCTGGGTTCCCCGGCCAGCAAGTCAGAGACAGGAGCCTCTGGGGCCAGCTCTGCCACGGGAACCGTCTCCTCCTGAGGCTGGGCCCCGGAGCTTCTGGAGGGCAGCACCGCTGCAGGAGCGACAGGAGTTGCCGCGCCCCTCTGAGCCGGAGCTGTGGCGACCACAATAGCATGCTTGGCCTCGGCGGCTCCAGCGTGCCCCTTCTTCTTATTCACCGCCGGCGACGGTCTGACATCCAACAAAGATATTGAGCACTACATCAAAATTCAAGAGCAAGGGAAAGGAGGGGCACTTACTAGTCCATGGCGACGGAGTTCCTCTTCAGCCCTACAAGCGCAAACTTCCCGAGCACGGCCGGCGCTGCACCCCCAGGAGCGGACGAGCACACTGTCGTGATTCTAAGTCTGACAGTAGAATGGGGGGTAGGTATGGAGAGGCAAGATCCTAGCTATGGAGTAGTTGTACACACGAGTGTTTTACGAGTTCAGGCCCTTCTCGGAGGAAGTAATAGCCCTACGTCTCAAAGCCCGGAGGCGGTCGACTGGTTTATGTGTATATGAGTTACAGGGGTGCGAACCCTCTACACTGAGGAAGGGGTGGCTTATATAGAGTTCGCCAGACCCCTCCGGCCCTCAGTTATGTAGGGTTTAAAGTACATTAAGATAGGGGGTTACTGGTAACGCCCTCATAAAGTGCCATGAAGACTATTAAAGCTACTTAATGACAGACCGTTGCGTGCTGAGTGACTTTAGGTCTCCTGGCCGTCGAGTGGTTAGCTTCATGGTCGAGTGGCTATCTTCATCGTCGAGTGTCCTTGAGTTCGTCGAGTGAAGTCCCTCTTGGTCGACTGGAAGGTAGCTTCTTCTAAGGATGTCCTTGGGTAGGGTATCCTAGATAGGTCCATGACCCTACCCTAGGTACATGACTTCATCATTAGCCCCCGAATGGATCGAGGTTCGAGTGAGGAAGGGGTTGATAATTTTCTCCGACCTATTTCCCGTGCTCTGATTATGTCGTATCCTGGATCAGCGATTTTTCTTTTTGGCGTTGGCATTAACTTTTCTTTCAGTCGCCTTGATCCATTCCTTTCTTCTGTCGAGTGAACTTTTGAACTTAGTGAACTTCCGAGCGACGGATCGCAGGAAATCTATCGTCTGACAGATTGATCTGCCGTTAGCGGATTTTGTGGGATCCGAATTTTGGGAAGCGCGCGAAGCGGGGCGGACCGCGGTACTCGGATGGGATAAGGCGTGGACGCCTCGATTTCCGCGCCGCCTTTTTCGCCACGTATCATGCGTGCGCGACTGTTTCGGGATGTGACAGGACCGCCCGGGCCTACTTGTCAGCCACTCGGAAGCGTCCTTATATAAAGCGCGGGCGAGGGTTTTTGAACAGTGCCTTCTCATTCTCCTCTCTGCCCTCTTTGCCTCCGCCCGCTGTGCCTGCTCTCGCCTCCGCCTATCCACTCCTCGCGTGCTTCGCCGGCGACAATGGTGAAGGAGAAGACGGCGGCCTTGGAGCGCGCGAAGAAGGCGACGGCGACGGGGAAAGCGAAGGGGAGAGCGTCCAGTCGGGGCGGATCTTCGTCAAGGTCCCGCCTGCCAAAAGGTTGGGTCCAAGGGGATTGGATCCGTTCGACCATCACCGAGACGGATCTCAATGACCTGGCCAACGAGGGTCTGATCCCCCACGGGTCAGCAAGGCTTCCGGGGACCGAGTGTCAACCGCAGCCGCAGGAGGGTGAGTGCGTTCTCCTAGCCACTCATGTAGACCGTGGATTCTCTCTGCCGCCGAGTGTTTTCTTCCGAGGGTTTCTGAACTTCTTTGGGGCGCAACTCCACCATTTCACTCCCAATTCCATTGCCTATCTTGCTGCTTTCGTGTCCATGTGCGAGAACTTCCTGGGTTGTCGACCACACTGGGGTCTCTTTAAGCACATATTCACCTGTCGCTCACAGACGGTGAAAAAGGCGAGTCCGGATGATGAGAGGACTAAGGTTATCCAGATGTGCGGGGGTCTTGGGATTCAGATGAGGAATAAGAGTACTTTCCCGGCCATGACCCTTCCTGAGTCGGTCAGAGGGTGGCAGTCGACTTGGTTCTACTGCCAAGACGAGTCGACGCCGGGGCAGTCGACTGGTCTCCCTCCGTTCTCCATGGACCGAGTGGACAAACCCTCTTCTCTGAAGGTGCTTCCTGAGGAGAAAGCTCAGGTAAAAATGTTGATGGAGCGCGTAGTCCAACTCGTTAGGGACGGAGTGACGGGTATGGATCTTCTGGAGGTCTTCCTTAGACGGCGCATCCAACCGCTTCAGTACCGAGGCCACCCGATGTGGCTGTACTGTGGTACCGAAGACACCACTCGGGTCCATCCAGAAGCGGTCGACGACGCCACACTGGAGAGGTGGGTGACCGCAATCACAGGGAATAAGGACAACCCTCGAGGGGCTAGGAGGATCCCACCACTCGACTGTACCTACACACCGGACACGGTATGACCACTTATCTCCAATTGTAATCTTGCTTTATTCATTCTGCTTCGCTGCGAATTGGTCGATTGACCTTTGTTTTGTTTTGTTGTCTGACAGGCCACCACTGAGTTATACTCGATGCCCAATGGAGCGCAAACGCCGACTGAGGAGGAGGAAGGAAGTGGGGGCGAAAGCCCGGAGGAGTGGGATTCGGATGCTGACGACGATGATGAGGGTGATGACTCTGGTGAGGAGGAAGAGGAGGAGGAGGAGGAAGTTGTACCTCCTCGCTCGGAAAGACGCTCGAAGCTTGTCCATGATCCCGCGGCCGAGCGTGGTAAGGGGGTCGCAACCGTCACGCAGTCGTCCAAGCGCCCTCGGACTACTTCTCCGGTGCCGACTGAGAAAGCTCCGAAGCAATCTCGAGTGGCGCCGTCGAAGTCGGCGAAGGTCTTGCCGAAGATGAAGATGGTGATCCCCACTATCTCAGGGTAATGGTGTAGCTTGAGTTTGTCTGTTCCACATGAACTTATTCTTGGTCGACTCATGAGCTAATCGACTGACTTCTGGAACTGCAGTGCTGCTACTTCTGATACCTCGGTCAGAGCTGAAGATCAGGAGATGGAGGATGCTGTTACTTCGAAACCTGGTATGACTCTTGTAGTTCCGTCTTCAGTCGATTGGCTTCTTGTCTCTAATTTTGATTCTTTTTCTGCAGCTTCATCTAACGTCGTTATCGACCTTCCCGACGACGACGACGAGGAACCACTGAGGCAGAGAAGGAACAAGAAAGCGTCTGCTGGCAAGGCGACTCAGGACGTGCCAGCACCCGAGACATTGGTCGTGGAGGGAGACAATGTCACTCGGCCTACCGTAACCTTTGCGGTGCCGTTGACGAGTGCTCGTCCTTCATCGTCGAGTGCTGCTCAACCCTCGCTTTTCTCAACCTACCACGTCCCAGAAGACCAAGCTAGTGCTGCTAAAGAAGCAATACGCCAAGCGGGGGTCATGATGGAGCAAGTGAAGGCAATCCGAGAAGCCAGCCAGGCAGCCTATGACGCCAGTTCAGCTCTTCAGAGTAATGTTCAGGTCAGTCGGTCACTGCCTGTTCTGTTAGGATATGATATCTGAAAACTCTTCTTTCTGAAATTCCTAGAGTTTGTCCTACACCCACTGGGTGTGTCGATTGAAATTCCGGGTTAGTGGGGGCACGCTGAGTGCACCCACTGGGTGTAGTCCCCAAGGCTATGGTGGACTGCTGGCAGTCGACCATAGTCTTTATGTCTTAAGTTTTTTCCTTACTCGACTAGGTCGAATAGATTCATAGACCGGTGGGGGCACGCTGAGTGCACCCACTGGGTGTAGTCCCCGAGACTGTGGTCGACTGCTGGCAGTCGACTATAGTCTGAAGAACACCTCCCGTTTTTTTTGTTGTTGGTCGACTGGTCGACTCTAACTGATGAAACTAGTGGGGGCACGCTGAGTGCACCCACTGGGTGTAGTCCCCGAGACTATGGTCGAATGTTTGTATTCGGCCGTAGTCTTAGAAACGCTATGATTTTTCCTTAGTCACTCGGAAGTGAATTGTCTTTGACATCTGTCGATTGGTTCTTCGTAGAAATCCTGCGACCTTGCGGCTCGTTATACTGAGTTGGAGAACAAACACATCCAGCTCGAGCTTGATCTGAAACTGACCCAAGAGAACCTAACGAAGGCGAAGGAGGAAGCTAAAGGTATGTTTGGTGAGGCCTTCGACGACTGCCTTTGCCTCTCGTTTGTTTCAGAGTCTGATCTCACTGTAACTTTGCAGACAAAGTGAGGGATGCCCTGAAGAAGAAAGACCTTGACTTGGCTGAGATGCAGAAAGCGGCTTTAGAGAAGACCAAGCTCGCAGATGAGAAGCTGGCTTCAGTCACCAAGCTTGAAGAAGAAAACACCAATCTGAAAGCTGCTCTTGATGCTGCCAACAAGGAGGTCAGTCGACTGAAAAGTGACAAGATTGCCCTGAATGACAAGGCCAGTGAGTTGGTGGGAAAGAAGAACGATCTGGAGGCTTATCTGGGTGGACTCGCCAAGAAGCTATTCCTCATGCTTGAAGGTAATCTTTTGTATCAAACAGACATTTTAACTGTGATCTCCGACTGTTGTCTTGACTCGGTGGTTGTGCTTGCAGAATTTTGCCAGAACTTTGAAGAGGAGACTGGTCGACTGGAAATAAACCTGGATCCCATCAACTCTCCCGTGAAAGATGAAGTCGCCATGAATGTGCTCCGGCTTGAATCTCGCGTTGCTGCTGTCGTCGACTATCTCGCAAGGCTGAAGGTCGCAACTTCTCGCATCGACACAACACTCTGGCCAAGAGAGACGCTCCAGAACGACCTCGAGTCTCTGATGACTCGACTGAACGAGGTCCCAAGTCGAGTGCAGGAGTGGAAGAAGTCTTCTGCCAGGTGTGGCGCGGATGTTGCTCTGTCTCTGGTCCGCGTTCACTGCAAGGATGCACGAGAGGACAAGCTGGTGGCCCTTAGGGTGGCTAACACCAAGAAGCATGATTTCCGATCTTTCATGGAGACCTTCATCGCCGCTGCCACTCGGATTGCAGATGGAATCGACCTGGATGAGTTTGTTGCACCTTCCAGCCCTCCACAGGAGGGGTAAAAAACTTCTGAGCTTGATACTTTAAATTTGCCTCGGTATGCCGAGTGAGTTTTGTAACCGACAAACCTTAACAGGCTTAGCGCCTGAGCACTTTCGGTTCCGTTAGGTGTTATCCGAACTTGGATTCGACGTTGAATATGTTTGCATTTGGTTTGAGGTGTCTTTTGCAGGTTAAAGCGAGGCGCTCATTGCAATCGACTTGTTCCCCAATACACTTAGGCGAGCACTGGGCTGCAGCTAAGCCCCCGAGTGGGAGGTCTGCTCTCCACTCGGTAGGATTTTCAAAAACTTAGGCGAGCACTGGGCTGCAGCTAAGCCCCCGAGTGGGAGGTTTGCTCTCCACTCGGTAGGATTTTCAAAAACTTAGGCGAGCACTGGGCTGCAGCTAAGCCCCCGAGTGGGAGGTTTGCTCTCCACTCGGTAGGATTTTCAAAAACTTAGGCGAGCACTGGGCTGCAGCTAAGCCCCCGAGTGGGAGGTTTGCTCTCCACTCGGTAGGATTTTCAAAAACTTAGGCGAGCACTGGGCTGCAGCTAAGCCCCCGAGTGGGAGGTCCGCTCTCCACTCGGTAGGATTTTCAAAAACTTAGGCGAGCACTGGGCTGCAGCTAAGCCCCCGAGTGGGAGGTCTGCTCTTCACTCGGTAGGATTTTCAAGGCGTACCTCTGGAGAAGGAGGTAGCAGTCGACCTGCACCTCGTCCTCCTTGCAGAGCGCACGTTGTATTTGTGGCGTAGCTCGGAAGGAGAGGGTAGCAGTCGACCTGCACCTCGTCCTCCTCGCAGAGCGCACGTTGTATTTGTGGCGTAGCTTGGAAGGAGAGGGTAGCAGTCGACCTGCACCTCGTCCTCCTTGCAGAGCGCATGTTGTATTTGAACTTAGGCGAGCGCAATGCTGCAGCTAAGCCTCCGAATGGAAGGCTGGCTTACCACTCGGTAGGATTTTGTTTAACTTAGGCGAGTACTTGGACTGCAGCTAAGCCTCCGAGTGGAAGGCTGGCTTACCACTCGGTAGGATTTTTTAAACTTAGGCGAGTACTTGGACTGCAGCTAAGCCTCCGAGTGGAAGGCTGGCTTACCACTCGGTAGGATTTTCAAAAACTTAGGCGAGTACTTGGACTGCAGCTAAGCCTCCGAGTGGAAGGCTGGCTTACCACTCGGTAGGATTTTGTTTAACTTAGGCGAAACGGATTTCGCAGCTAAGCCTTCGAGTGGGAGGCTGGCTCACCACTCGGTTAGGATTTTTTTACAGACTTAGGCGAATCAGATTCGCAGCCAAGCCACCCACTGGGGGATTGCTTTATGTGGACAAAAGTAATAACAATTACTGGGAAAATTATAAAGCTCTTGTCTTTGATAAATAAACTACAGAAGTACTTTTATTACAACTCATCCGAGTGAATACTTAAGTGTAAAAGGGGCGGAGAAGCTCCGCGTTCCAAGCTCGGGGCTCGTCGATCTGATGCTCGACATTGTAAAGACGGTATGCTCCATTGTGGAGAACCTTGGTGACGATGAAGGGACCTTCCCAAGAAGGAGCAAGCTTGTGTGGTTTCTGCTGATCCACTCGGAGAACCAAATCTCCTTCCTGGAAGGCTCGACTCTTCACGTTTTTGGCGTGGAAGCGACGCAAGTCTTGTTGATAAATGGTCGATCGGATCAGAGCCATCTCCCTTTCTTCCTCTAAAAGGTCGACTGCATCCTGCCGTGCTTGTTCTGCTTCAGCTTCGGTGTAGAGCTCGACCCGAGGAGCATTGTGGAGAAGGTCACTCGGCAAGACTGCTTCAGCTCCGTAGACCAAGAAGAACGGAGTTCTTCCAGTCGACCGGTTGGGCGTGGTCCTTAACCCCCAAAGCACCGAGGGAAGTTCGTCGACCCATGCACCAGCCGCATGCTTGAGATCACGCATCAAACGGGGTTTCAACCCTTTGAGAATCAAGCCGTTGGCTCGTTCTGCCTGTCCATTCGACTGTGGATGGGCGACTGAAGCATAGTCGACTCGTGTGCCTTGAGACGTGCAGAAAGCTCTGAATTCTTCGGAATCGAAGTTTGACCCGTTGTCAGTGATGATGCTGTGCGGGACTCCATATCTGAATATCAATTCTCTGATAAAGCTGACAGCAGTACCGGCATCGAGGTTCTTGATGGGTTTGGCCTCAATCCACTTGGTGAACTTGTCGACTGCTACCAGCACATGGGTGAAACCGCTTCTGCCTGTTCTCAAAGGGCCGACCATATCCAACCCCCATACTGCAAAGGGCCAAACGAGTGGTATGGTCTTTAAAGCTGAGGCGGGCTTGTGTGACATATTGGAGTAAAATTGACATCCCTCACACTTGTCGACTATCTCCTTTGCCATTTCATTCGCTCTTGGCCAATAAAATCCGGCTCGGTATGCTTTGGCCACAATGGTCCGGGAAGACGCATGATGGCCACAGGTCCCCGAGTGGATGTCATCAAGGATTATTCGACCTTCCTCCGGCGTTATGCATTTCTGACCAACTCCAGTCGCGCTTTCTCTGTACAGCTGCCCCCTTATCACAGTAAAGGCTTTAGATCGGCGGACGATCTGTCGAGCCTCTTCTTCGTCCTCCGGGAGCTCTTTCCTCAAGATATACGCGATATACGGTACTGTCCAATCGGGAGTGATCACTAAAGCTTCCATGATCAGGTCGACCACTGCTGGAACTTCAACCTCAGTCGGATCCGTAACACTCTTAGGTTGCGGAGCTTCGTCGGTAAAAGGATCTTCTATGACTGATGGAGTATGGATATGCTCCAAGAACACATCACTGGGGATGGCTTCTCTCTTGGATCCTATCTTCGCCAAATCATCAGCCGCTTGATTTTTCAGTCGGGGTATATGGTGGAGCTCTAACCCTTCGAATTTCTTTTCGAGCTTCCTCACTGCATTGCAGTATCCAGTCATGGCTGGGCTTCTAACGTCCCACTCCTTCATCACCTGATTGACCACCAAATCTGAGTCGCCATAAACCATAAGGCGACGGACGCCGAGTGAAATGGCCATGCGCAACCCATACAAAAGTGCTTCATATTCTGCTTCATTGTTGGAGGAATCAAAGTGGATCTGGAGCACATATCTGAGCTTATCTCCTCGGGGGGAAACCAAAACTACCCCAGCACCAGAACCATTTAACATCTTAGAGCCATCAAAGAACATGGTCCAATGCTCCGAGTGAACTTGAGTCGGCTGCTGTTGTTCAATCCACTCGGCAAGGAAATCTGCTATAGCCTGGGACTTAATGGCTTTCTTTGCCTCAAATTTGATATCAAGGGGAAGGAGTTCAATCGCCCATTTAGCCACTCGACCAGTTGCATCTCTGTTGTGCAGAATCTCTGACAATGGTGCGTCGCTGACGACTGTAATGTCATGATCAGAGAAATAATGAGCAACCTTCTTCATGGTCATGTAGATCCCATATACGAGCTTCTGATAATGAGGATATCTTTGCTTCGATGGGGTCAAAACTTCAGAGAGATAATACACTGGGCGCTGAACTTTGAAGGTTTTACCTTCCTCTTCCCGCTCGACCGTAAGTACTGTACTGACGACCTGTCCTGTGGCTGCAATGTAAAGCAACAGAGGCTCTTTGCTGATTGGAGCAGCAAGCACCGGCTGGGTGGAGAGCAGAGCTTTTAGCTCGGCAAACGCTGCATCAGCTTCTGGAGTCCACTCGAACTTGTCTGCCTTCTTCATCAGTCGGTAAAGAGGCAACGCCTTTTCACCGAGGCGAGAGATGAATCGACTTAACGCGGCCAAGCATCCAGTAAGCTTCTGGACATCGTGCACACGCACAGGGCGTTTCATTCGGAGTATGGTGCCAACTTTTTCTGGGTTAGCATCGATTCCTCGTTCTGAAACGAGAAAACCGAGTAACTTTCCGCCAGGTACTCCGAATGTGCACTTTGATGGATTAAGCTTGATATCATATCTCCTGAGATTGGCAAATGTTTCAGCTAGGTCAGTCAACAGGTCGGAACCCTTTCGTGACTTGACCACGATATCATCCATGTACGCTTCCACATTCCGACTGATTTGAGTGAGTAAACACTTTTGAATCATTCTCATGAACGTGGCTCCGGCATTCTTGAGACCGAATGGCATGGTGATATAGCAGAAGCACCCGAATGGAGTGATGAAAGCTGTTTTGATTTCGTCAGGTCCATACAGACGGATCTGATGATACCCGGAATAGGCGTCTAAAAAAGACAATCTCTCGCATCCCGCAGTCGAGTCGACAATTTGGTCGATGCGAGGGAGAGGAAAATGATCTTTTGGGCAGGCCCGATTGATATGTTTGAAATCAATGCACATGCGAAGTGAGTTGTCCTTCTTGGGAACCATGACGACATTGGCGAGCCACTCGGAGTGGTATATCTCTCGGATAAACTCTGCTGCAAGGAGTCGAGCCACCTCCTCGCCAATGGCTTTTTTCTTCTGAACGGCGGACCGTCGAAGATGTTCTTTAACAGGTTTCGCTTTTGAGTCGACTCTAAGGCGATGCTCAGCCAGCCCCCTGGGAACACCCGGCATGTCAGCTGGCTTCCATGCAAAGATGTCCCAGTTCTCACGGAGGAACTGGATGAGCGCTTCTTCCTATTTAGAGTCGAGTGTTGTGGAAATATGGGTCGGAGCTGCGTTGGGGTCAGTCGGGTGGATATGAACTGGCTTCGTCTCCCCTGACGACTGGAACGCTGACTCTGTGGCGGGCTTCTTGGCCCGCAGCAAATCACTCGGATCTGCATTTTTCTTGTATCCTTCCAGCTCTACCACTGTTATCTGGGCATCCGCAATCTTCGAGCCTTTCTGGAAACACTCTTCTGCCTTCTTCCGGCTGCCAGTGATAGTGATCACTCCTTTGGGGCCAGGCATCTTTAATTTGAGGTACACATAACATGGTCGAGCCATGAAGCGGGCATAGGCTGGTCTTCCCAAAATAGCGTGGTAAGCGCTCTGGAAATCCACGACTTCAAATGTCAGCTTCTCTTTGCGGAAATGCTTCGAGTCGCCGAACACTACATCCAGAGCTATTTGACCGAGTGACTCAGCCTTCTTTCCAGGAATGACTCCGTGAAAACTCATGTTGCTGGAGCTGAGCCTGGACATCGGAATGCCCATTCCCTTGAGCGTCTCTGCATACAGTATATTCAACCCACTGCCGCCATCCATCAATACCTTCGTCAGTCGAGTGCCTTCGACGACTGGGTCGACCACCAGCGCTTGCCTCCCAGGGGTGGCAATGTGAGTAGGGTGATCGGACTGGTCGAACGTAATGGGAGTTTGCGACCATTTCAGATAGCTTGGTGTCGCCGGGGCGACCATATTTACCTCTCGGTTGATCACTTTCAGTCGACTTTTGCTCTCTACATCAGCAAAAATCATCAGGGTGGAATTGACATGAGGGTACCCTCCATCACTGTCCTCCTTGTCCTCGGCCTTGTCCGACTCCTTCTCTTTGTCCTTGGGCTGTTTTCCTTGAAACTGCTGGATTAAGAGCCGGCACTGGCGAGTGGTATGTTTCGGGTAGATGAAGTTACCCTCTTCGTCTTTCTTCGTGTGGATGTGACACGGTAGATCCATCACGTCATTTCCTTCTTTATCCTTTACCTTCTTGGGGTTCCAAGATCCTTTGGGCTTCCCTTTGAATTTGCCCTGAGTCACGGCCAGAGCCTCTCCAGGAGCAGCTGGCTCGGCCTTCCGCTTCTGCTTCCGACTGGAGTTTCCTTTTTCCGATTGACTCGGCTTATACTTGCCACTCCGGAGCCTGTCCTCTTCTTCACCGTTAGCGTATTTGGTGGCAATCTCCATCATTCGACTCAGGGTCATATCTCCGGTTCGACCAAACTTCAGGCTCAACTCTCTGTTCTTGACACCATCCTTGAAGGCGCAGACCGCTTGATGGTCCGACACATTCTCCACGGTATGATGCAAAGTGATCCATCTCTGGATGTAATCTCTCAATGTTTCACTCGACTTTTGTACGCAGACTTGCAGCTCCGTCAATCCGGCCGGTCGCTTGCAAGTTCCCTCGAACGTCCTGACGAACACTCGGGAAAGATCTTCCCAGGTGTAAATGCTGCTAGGAGCTAACTGATTCAACCACGCCCTGGCCGAACCCTCTAGCATGAGTGGCAAATGCTTCATGGCCACCTCATCATTACCACCACCAATCTGTACCGCCACTCGGTAGTCTTCAAGCCAAGTTTCAGGCTTGGACTCTCCGGTGAACTTACTTACCCCAGTCGCCAACCTGAAGTTGGGGGGTATCACTGCGGCTCTGATGGCTCTGCTAAAGCATTCTGGACCTGAAACATGGACTCGGCTGCTAGTGGGCACATCTCTGTCATGGCCACCTCTATGAGCTCTGTTCCGATCGACCAAACCTTGCACGATGATGGATCTCGCGTCAAAGCCTGGTTCTCTGGGGTCGACCGGAGCTCTCCGCCCAACACTGAGCTGGCGCCTGTCATCTTGCTGCCGATGGGCGTTAGACCCACTTCTCGGGGGAGGAGTGGGCACTCGACGCCTATCATCACGATCAAATCGGTCATCATAGTGGTCCCACCGGCCTTCACGTCCCACGCGCCTTGGAGGTGACCTTGGGCTGTGAGCCGACTGAACAGTATTCGCAGTGACGGATCGACTGTGAATCCTGTTGCGCGACTGTGACACAACTGAATTCTGATCTCCTGCCGCCCGGAGCAAATCCCTGATCTGCATCAAGCCTCTTCCAGCCTCCGACTGAGAGGGCTGAATTGACTCCGCTATACGGGCTGCAGCTGCCAAATTCTGAATCAGGGTTCGATATACCTGAGTCGGTTGTGGAAAGAGCTGACGTCGGCTAGAGTCAGGTACTCGTTGACGCGCACGCTCGTCGAGTGCTCGCTAGAGGTTCTGCAGTCGAGTGCGTTCAGCCAAGTTGGCCAAACACGCCTCTTCCAAGGCACGAGCCTCGGGAGTTTCTCCTGCGATGGGAGTATGCAAGACATCCATGTTCCGGCGGCGAAGATCTTCTCTTTGCTGAGAAGTGAGTGGCTCGGGCTGATATTCTTCATGGGCCTGAGCGGGGTCGCCTCCATCGTCCATCCCGTCGATGCGGGGGAAACCGAGAGGGCTGCGAGGCCCATTGACCATCAGGACCTCCGCCGCTAGATCACTGCCATCGCACTCGGATGCAGTCTCTATGGAGCCAGTCGACAGATCGAACAGGCCGTAGAGAGATTCGTCTGGCTCAATTGTCGCAACTTGGGTGGTGGCCGATTGCCGAGCCACTGCGTGCCTCACCCACCGCTGAAGCCTCGACCGACCAGAGCGCTTGCACTGGCGGGAGACAGGGAGGGAGGACGGCACAGGAGTCGACCGATATGGGGTCGACGGCTGCCGCGGCAGGACACCGCGGACACACGCCCGAAAATGCGTCGCACCATGGACGGGGAGCACGTCGATGTCGAGTGGTGCCTCCTGGAGCCAAGCGGAGTCGTCGGCAATGAAAGCGAACGCACCGAGACGGATCTCGCGGCCCTCGATCAGAGCTCCGCTAGAAACCATGATGAAGGCGATCGGACGAATTGCAACTTCTCCAAAAAGTCGCTAAGACACCTGCCCCACGGTGGGCGCCAACTGTCGTGGTTCTAAGTCTGAAAGTAGAATGGGGGGTAGGTATGGAGAGGCAAGATCCTAGCTATGGAGTAGTTGTACACACGAGTGTTTTACGAGTTCAGGCCCTTCTTGGAGGAAGTAATAGCCCTACGTCTCTGAGCCCGGAGGCGGTCGACTGGTTTATGTGTATATGAGTTACAGGGGTGCGAACCCTCTACACTGAGGAGGGGGGTGGCTTATATAGAGTTCGCCAGACCCCTCCGGCCCTCAGTTATGCAGGGTTTAAAGTACATTAAGACAGGGGGTTACTAGTAACGCCCTCATAAAGTGCCATGAAGACTATTAAAGCTACCTAATGACAGACCGTTGCGTGCTGAGTGACTTTAGGTCTCCTAGCAGTCAAGTGGTTAGCTTCATGGTCGAGTGGCTATCTTCATCGTTGAGTGTCCTCGAGTTCGTCGAGTGGAGTCCCTCTTGGTCGACTAGAAGGTAGCTTCTTCTAAGGATGTCCTCGGGTAGGGTATCCTAGATAGGTCCATGACCCTACCCTAGGTACATGACTTCATCACACGCGGCCGGCCCCGCGCTGGATGATAGCGGCGAAGCAGGAGCGCTGCCTAGGGGAATCAGCGCCGACCTGTCCCTCTTCGGGACCCCTCGCCTCTGCTTGTTCGGAGGGGTCCCCCGGGATCTTGTGGTAACCCTGGCAGAGCGTGCCGACTCTCTGACTGGGTGCGCACCTATGTTGTTGTCATCGGAGAAGTCGTGGAGGAGGTCGCTCTGCCGCGGGAGAGGTCTCCCCCTCCCCCTCCCAGGTGGCTTCGAAGGAGTGGTCACCAGAGGACACGTCCACCAAGGAGGCTGCTGGCAGGGGAGGCTCCGTCGACACGAGCCCGCGCTCGTTGAGGACGGGCATGGCGGCGGCTATCTTCTCCCCGTCATCTCAGTGGTATAGCGGGAGGTGGTCGTCCAAAGGGCCGCCCTGGTCCTTCCCAAGCAAGGAGTGCATGACCTCGCTTAGTTCCTCGTCAGGCAGGTCGTCCAGGCACAGCCGAAGCTTGTCTTCTACGCCCCCAAGCTTCCACAAGGGGCGGGAGTGCTCTTGGAGCGGCGCCAGGCACTGCGTCAGGAACTCCCTAACAATCATGGCCCCCGTCAGCTTCTCCGCCTTCAAGTCAGCCTCTATCTTCTTCAGCAGCGGCCTCACTAGAGGGTTGGTGAGCTTCTCGTGAGACCATCCCTTCCCGGACGTTGGGAGCCCAGTTGGTAGCTCCAGCAGGACGTGTGAGCGCTTGGCATCCATGAAGATCCACTTGTTCCCGAAGTCCTCCACCTTCTTCCCGGCGCGGGAAATCGTGTTGCTGCTGTTGGCTGCAAGGAAGCCAACGCACCCTGCGGACTGGCTGCTGTTCACCCAGAGATTGAAGAGGTGGAGACGCAACGCGACGGAGGGCATCAACCCTACAAACGCCTCGCAGTAGAAGGCAAAGATGGTGTAACATCCCAAATTTTCAATTTGGAATGTTATACATTAGAGCATCATTGCATATCATATTTTATTGCATTTTGGTTTGATCCTAGAAATTTCACACAACTCAAGGACCCACGGAGAGAGTTGGGGATTTCGTTATTTTCATATTTGAGTTTTCTCAAATTTTGAAAATAGGATCATTTGATTTTAATTGTTTTATTGAATATTTCTATAATCAAAATGAGAGAGAGGGAATAAAATGACTTTCCCAAAATAAAGAAATATTGGAGATTATAATAAAATCAAATAAGATTTTATTTCGGAGTTTTATCGCTATTTTATTTGAATTTAGGAAAAATACGCATTTTTCAAAATTGCATTTTAGGCCCAAATAAATGTTCATGTTGTCCGGCTTATTTTTAGAGGACGGGGAAAATTTATTTCGGGATTTTTGGAGTCCGTTTAGTTTTTTTTTCTTTCTTTTTCTGCATGTCGTAATTATTTTAAAAAAAAGGAAACCGACTCCGAGCCGTACCCGAGTGGGACTCAGCCCGGGGAAGCTTTATAAGCCGCCACCCCGGCGCCCGAAGCCCACATCGCCAGCCCAGCCCGCCGCCACCGAAACACTAACGCCGCCGCCCCGAGCCGCCGCCGCCGGAGCCGCCGGATCCTGCTGCCCCCTCGCCGGACCCGAGGTAGCCGTCACCGGTTTTTTATAAAAACCGATCGGGTTTTTTTAAGAACCCTAGATCCGTTTTTTTAGATCGGTTCGTCAGTTTTCTCGGTTAAGTTATTTAACGGACGCTCGTCCGTATGTTCGTTTTAACGAACGGTTTTCGTCGTTTAGCCGCAGACAGCGAATGTTCATTCATTAGCCTGTTCGTCCGTTTTTCTTTTTCTCAAATTTTTCGCGATTATTTCCGATCACGATTTTTGTTTCGATTTCCATTCTAGTATAACTTTTCGCTGGTTTATCGGAATCAGGCGATTCAAGCGCCTAGAGTTTCGTCTCGAAACCCTTTTTCCATTTAACCAACTCAAACAAGTTTTTGCTACTGCAAAATTTGACTGAGGTCCAGATTAGTAAATGAAGCTTGTTTCTTTCGCCATTTGAGTTCCGTTGCTTCGTTTGATTTGATTCTTTTTGGAAACCGAAGTTCTTAAGTTGAACTTTCTGGTTAGATCTTTTATTTGAGTTTTACCCATGCTTTAGATGAGTGCTTATTGTATGCTTGTTTGTTTGCGATAGAGTACCCGGAGTGCGCAGCTTGCTACTACGAGTCTCTAGGTTTCATGGATCATCAACAAGGCAAGTAACACTCTGATCATACCTCTTTACTATCCAGTTTTATTGCATTAGATCAAATCCTCAAACAATTGCATGATTAGGATCTGATTAATATGTGAGTTTTGGGAAGTAGATGAGGTAGTACCTATTGTCCTGTTCATTATCAAACCCTTGGGAGTTACTTCTATGTTTGTTTATATTGCTATGCTATGCTAGTAGACGTGGATTGGTTGAGTGTATTTCCATGACAGATGTGAGATTGTTAATTAATGGTTAACTTAAGGTGGCAACTTTAATACACATCTGGGTGGATTGAGGCACCTGGGGAACCCAGTGTTGCCTGTATTTTTGGAAATCCCGGGGTACCGTGTGATTCTCCTATGGACCGCCACCCAGGCTCAAAGGGATCATGAGATTATTCATGCTGGAAACTTTCGTGTGCAGCCGCAAGCTACTATGGTCTCTAGCATAGTTGAGTATGTTGTGTGACCTCTTTCAGTGGTAGACTAGCACATGTAGGGGATGTAGGTTGGTACTGTCTACCCAGGGTAACGAGTTAATGCTTCTGAAAGACTATGTCTCGGTCATCCGTTTCTCAAACACCATGTAGTGTGAGAAATCCAACAGAGGAGATCGAGTCTTGCGGGGAAAAGTGTGCAAACCTCTGCAGAGTGTACAAACTAATCGTGGTTAGCCGTGTCCCCGGTTATGGACATTTTGAGTACCTAGTACCTGGATTATCATGTGAATCTCATCATGTTACTTAATTTAATTTTGTTGGGTTAATGATGATGCTTAATTGGGATTGAGTTGGAGGAACCTTCTCAATGTTTAACAACCACCATGATAGTTAAATAAAATTTATTCCTTTGTTGTAGGGGAAAATTGGCTTTATGCAAAACTGTAACCATATAGCTTTCCACCAGCCATATATGCATGTAGTGATAGCATTATTCTGTTCATTACTCTCTATGTGTTACATTGTCAGGATATTCCATGTGCTGGCCCGTTTTCGGGCTGTAACGTTCATGTTGCTGACTTTTTAGATGACGAGTAAGGTGCCTTAGGTCGTGATCTTTCACTCAGTGATGCCGTTGGAGTTGATGGACTCGCTTTATCTTCCAAGCCTTTCGCGGTTATCGTTATTAGATGGCCTTAAGCCATATTTATTGTAATAAGTTCTCTTTTTGAGACATTCGATGTAATAAGTGTGTGTTTGCTACTCTGTTATAAATCCTTCAAGTATTGTGCATGTCAGCCTTACCGATCCAGGGATGACACTAATGCACAGAGATCAGACTGTTTGAGGTCTAGTCGCTACAAGATGGTATCAGAGCACACGCTGACTGTCGGACACGACCACTAAGCTAAAGCCCTGGATCACTACTCTCTTCTCATTTCTGACTCCTCACCTTTTCTACTCTTTAGGATGGCGGATGCAAGGAATAAGTTCACGCAACCCGATGAAGATACACCCTTTGGACGCCACTTGAAGGAAGTCACTAGGTACCTGAACATCGGAGTGCCAAGCTTCATCGGGACCTACATCGCCACTTTACCAGAAGAGGAGCATTGGACGATTCAAGTTCAAGTTCCAGGAAGGATGTTCATGCCCGTCACTGAGCCCATAGAGTTTTCCTTTGATGCACCAACCTGGAGTCTAGGAAAGAGCATGGCAGCCCACATCACTATGGGACGCATGGGAGAAGTTTACCACAAGGATCTCAAGGATACTATTTGCCAGATTTGTGGGCGCTGAGATGAGCAATGGGAGATGATCAGAACCAAGAAGGATAGATCAATTGCATCTTTCATCCAGGAGTTAAACCAACACATTCGTCGCCAGGAGAACCAGATGTGTGCATGCATGATAGATCTGAAGAAGGAAATGACCAAGATCACGGAGCTGGAGGAAAAACTTAAGTCTACACGCGATGGATATGAGGAGGAAATGACGACACTCGTGGAGACGAATGATGATTTGAAGAAGAAGCTAAAAGTATTTATGGGATTCCCCACGACTGGAGGAGAAGACGATGATTGCACTTGCCCGGAGAACTACATCATCATTGATGACACCGACCCGGATCCCGACGATAGCAATGATGACTTTGTTGATGAAGCTGGAGCAGATATCATGGAGTCTTCGACCGATCTATTTTTCTAGTCGACTACCATAACAGTAGTAGTATTCCCCCATGTATATAGTATAGTCTGAGCACTTTCGTTATGATAGTTAGACCATTGTATGCCCTTGTTTGAATTGATTGAAGTGATATTGATTGTGTTTGTCTCATGTGCATATGGGTAGTGTTTTCTCTCTAGATCTTACTCTATTCTATATTCTCATCTTTTCTAAACCCTCAGATGCCTCCGAGACGTGACAATGGATTTTCTTTCCCACCGGAGCTCACTCAGTTGATCCAACATCATAATGCATTGATGCAGATACTAGTCCAGAATCAGAATCAGGGGAACAACAACAACAACAACCCACAACCACGACCACCTGTTGATCACTTAGCCCGTTTCTTGAGGCTGAATCCACCGGTGTTCTCCAGTAGCACTGAGCCGATAGTTGCAGATGATTCGCTCCGCAAGATGGGAAGGGAGTTGACCACTGCAGGATGCACAGATGCGGAGAAGGTGTGTTTTGCCGCACATCAGCTTGATGGACCCACAACATCATGGTGGGAGAATTTCACAGCCACTTATCCTATCGACACTGTCACATGGGACCAGTTTCAGCAGGCTTTCCGTACTGCCCATGTTTCAGCAGGAGCTATGGCCATGAAGAAGCGTGAGTTTCGCAACTTGCGCCAAGGAGGACGTATAGTTGGCCAGTATGTGGATGATTTTAGTAAGCTAGCGCGTTATGCTCCGGATGACGTTACTATGGATGCAGCTAAGTAGGAGAAGTTCCTGGAAGGACTGAATGATGAGCTGAGCATGCAGTTGATGGTGGCAACCTTCAACAACTACCAGGAGTTGGTAGATCGAGCTCTCATGATTGAAGGGAAGCAACAGCAGATTGACAGCCACAAGAGGAAGTATGGACAAGGGAAGTACAATTCTGGAGCTCAGCAGAAGCCTCATTTTACCCCGAACCCAGGAGGACCTTTTCAGAATACCCATGGAAGTCACAACCATAATGGAGGGAGTTTGCACAACCATAATGGCCCCAAGAATGGTAATGGGAATGGAGGAAGCAATGGATAGAACTGTACCAACCCATCAACACCAGCCAAGAGGGATCTAAGCCACATTGCCTATTTCAAGTGCCAGAAGACTGGACATTATGCCACTGAATGTCCTGAAGCTAAGAATGGAAATGGCAATGGAAGCTACGGGAAGAAGCCTAACCCTTTCAACAGGGGACAGGTGAACCACGTTAGTGTGGAGGAGGTTGAAGCCCAGCCAAATGCAGTAATAGATAAGTTTTTGGTTAAGTCATTTACTGCAATCGTTCTTTTTTATACTGGTGCATCGCATTCATACATATCAAGGGGATTTGTGGATAAGTATAAACTGCCAACCTAAGCCCTTAGGTCACCCATGTTAGTAACCTCACCAGGAGCAGAGTATATGGCTAGTCTATGGTGTGATCAGTTACCATTAAGCATTGGTAACTATGTGTTCCCCTCAGACCTAATAGTATTGGAGTCGCAAGGACTAGATGTGATATTAGGCATGGATTGGTTATCAAAGTATGGAGGGAACATTGAATGCGCCAGCAAGTCGATTTTACTTACCACCCCAGAAGGAAGGAGGATCAAGTATGTATCCCGGCATGTGCCCAAGAGGACTCAAGCGAATTCCTTATCAGGAGTTGTACAGGAGGAAGTACCAGTGGTGAAGGATTTCCCTGACGTATTTCCAGAGGAGTTGCCAGGCATGCCACCGGATAGAGACATTGAGTTTTTTATTGAGCTTTTGCCAGGCATAGGGCCAATATCTAAGAGACCGTACAGGTTGCCCGCAAAAGATTTGGAGGAAATTAAAAAGCAGATTAAGGAGTTATTGGATAAAGGCTATATTCTCCCAAGTTCGTCACCTTGGGGATCACCAGTGCTTCTAGTGGAGAAGAAGGACGGATCATTGAGGATGGTTTTTGATTATCGAGGATTGAATGAAGTGACAATCAAGAACAAGTACCCACTGCCGATGATCAATGATTTGTTTGACCAGTTGCAAGGAGCTAAGGTATTTTCCAAGATTGATCTGCGATCAGGATACCACCAACTGAAGATTCGAGAGCAGGATATACCTAAGACAACTTTTACCACCAGGTACGGGCTATATGAGTACACCGTTATGTCATTTGGTCTGACTAATGCACCTGCCTATTTCAAGAACATGATGAACAAGGTGTTTATGGAGTTTCTGGATAAGTTCATTATGGTGTTCATTGATGATATTTTGGTCTACTCGAAGAATGAAGAGGAGCATGAGGAGCATTTGCGTTTGGTGCTTGGGAAGCTCAGAGAACATCAGTTATATGCAAAGTTCAGCAAGTGTGAGTTTTGGTTGAAGGAAGTTGGATTCCTCGAACATGTTATATCCGGAGAAGGAATAGCAGTAGACCCCACCAAAGTTGTCACTGTGACAAATTGGGAATCACCCACGTCAGTTGGAGAGATCCGGAGTTTCCTTGGACTCGTAGGATACTACCGGAGGTTCATAGAAAATTTCTCGAAGATTGCAAAACCCATGACGGAGTTGTAGAAGAAGGACACCAAGTTCAAATGGACTGAGAAATGTGAGGCCAGTTTTTAGGAGTTGAAGAAATGTTTGGTTACATCACCGGTGTTGATTCTGCCAGATCAACGCAAGGATTATGAAGTATATTGCGACGCTTCTCGTCGAGGACTTGGGGCAGTGCTTATGCAGGAGGGAAGAGACATTTCGTATGCCTCATGATAGCTTAAGCCCCATGAGTTGAATTATGCCACACATGATTTGGAGTTAGCAGCTGTAGTGCATACATTGAAGACATGGAGACATTTTCTCATCGGAAACCATTGTGAGGTGTACACGGATCATAAGAGTTTGAAGTACATCTTCACATAGAAGGAGTTGAATCTCAGGCAAAGGAGATGGTTGGAGCTCATAAAATATTATGATATGAGATTGCATTATCACCCCGGAAAGGCTAATGTAGTAGCCGATGCGTTGAGCCACAAGAGCCATGTCAACACACTCTTGACCGGAGAGTTACCAAAGGAACTAGCCGAGGATCTTCGTGAGCTATGCTTGGAGATAGTTCCGAGAGGCTATGTAGCAGCATTGGAGATTCATTCTACTCTGATGTTTAAGATCAGAGAAGTTCAGAAGACAGATAAGGAGATTGCCGAGATAAAGGAGAAAATGAGCAAAGGAAAAGCTAAGGGTTTTCATGAGGATGAGCATGATACCTTATGGTTTGAGGACCGCGTTTATGTGCCTAACGACCCAGAGATCAGGAAGTTGATTCTGCAAGAGGCCCATGATTCACTGTATTCGATTCACCCAGGAAATACCAAGATGTATCTGGATTTGAAGGACACCTTCTGGTGGACCGGAATGAAGAAGGATATTGCAGAGTATGTAGCAATTTGTGATGTATGTCAGAGAGTGAAGGCAGAACATCAAAAGCCAGCAGGATTGCTACAACCATTGCCGATACCCGAATGGAAGTGGGATAAGCTAGGCATGGATTTTATTACGGGATTAACAAGGACTCGTTCAGGCTATGACTCAATATGGGTTGTAGTCGATCGTTTGACGAAGGTAGCTCATTTCATCCCAGTGAAGACCACTTACACAAGTGCTAAGTTGGCAAAGATATACATGACCAGGATTGTATGTCTACATGGAGTTCCGAGGACCATTGTATCAGATAGAGGAACCCAGTTTACATCAAAGTTCTGGAATCAGTTGCACGATACTTTGGGTACAAGGCTAGAGTTCAGGACAGCCTTTCATCCACAAACAGATGGACAGACCGAGAGAGTTAATCAGATCCTGGAGGACATGCTAAGAGCTTGTGCGCTAGATTATGGATCTAGTTGGGACGACAATTTGCCATATGCGGAGTTCTCTTACAACAACAGTTATCAATCCAGTTTGAAGATGGCCCTTTCGAAGCTTTGTACGGAAGGAGGTGCAGGACACCGTTGTTGTGGGATGAAGTTGGAGACCATGAGTTGTTTGGACCAGATTTGATCAAGGAGTCTGAAGAGAAGGTTAAGCTAATTCGCGATAGGCTCAAGGTAGCCTAGTCCAGGCAAAAGAGCTATGCAGATTCTAAATGCAAGGAGAAAGTTTACGAAGTCGGAGACAGAGTTTATCTTCGTGTGTCCCCACTTCGAGGAGTTAAGTGTTTTGGAGTTAAGGGAAAGTTAGTGCCATGTTTTGTGGGACCATACAAAGTTTTGGAGCGTATGGGAGAAGTTGCTTACAAGTTGGAATTGCCCGAAGGATTGTCAGGAGTTCATGATGTGTTCCATGTTTCCCAGTTGAAGAAGTGCCATGCAGAGATGGCTGATATACCGCTGAGAGATACAGTGCCACTGGAAGCGATTCAGTTGGACAGCGATTTGACCTATGAGGAGAAACCAGTTAAGATTCTTGAGTTTGCCAGCCGAGTCACGCGCAGCAAGGTTATCAAGTTTTGCAAAGTTCAGTGGAGCCACCATACTGAGGATGAAGCCACCTGGGAGCGAGAGGAAGATCTACTGAAGGACCACCCTCACCTATTTTCTAGCCAACCCGAATCTCGAGGGTGAGATTCATCTTAAGGGGTAGGTTTGTAACATCCCAAATTTTCAATTTGGAATGCTATACATTAGAGCATCATTGCATATCATATTTTATTGCATTTTGGTTTGATCCTAGAAATATCACGCAACTCAAGGACCCACGGAGAGAGTTGGGGATTTCGTTATTTTCATATTTGAGTTTTCTCAATTTTTGAAAATAGGATCATTTGATTTTAATTATTTCATCTTCGAATATTTCTATAATCAAAATGAGAGAGAGGTAATAAAATGACTTTCCCAAAATAAAGAAATACTGGAGATTTAGTAATAAAATCAAATAAGATTTTATTTCGGAGTTTTATCGCTGTTTTATTTGAATTTAGGAAAAATACGCGTTTTTCAAAATTTCATTTTAGGCCCAAATAAATGTTCATCTTGTCCGGCTTATTTTTAGAGGACGGCGAAAATTTATTTCGGGATTTTTGGATTCCATTTAGTTTTTCTTTTCTTTCTTTTTCTGCACGTCGTAATTATTTAAGAAAAAAGGAAACCGACTCCGGGCCGTACCCGAGCGGGACTCCGCCCGGGGGGCTTTATAAGCCACCACCCCGGCGCCCGAAGCCCACATCGCCAGCCCAGCCCGCCGCCGTCGAAACCCTAACACCGTCACCCCGCGCCGCCGCCGCCGGAGCTGCCGGACCCCGCCGCCCCCTCACCGCCGGAGCCGGAGACCTCGCCGGACCCGAGGTAGCCGCCGCCATTTTTTTATAAAAACCGATCGGTTTTTTTAAGAACCCTAGATCCGTTTTTTTAGATCGGTTCGTCGGTTTTCTTGGTTTAGTTATTTAACGGACGTTCGTCCGTACGTTTGTCGATTTTCGTCGTTTAGCTGCAGACAGTGAACGTTCGTTCGTTAGCCTGTTCGTCCGTTTTTCTTTTTCTCGGATTTTTCGCGATTATTTTCGATCGCGATTTCTGATTCAGTTTTCGTTCTAGTATAACGCTTCGCTCGTTTATCGGAATTAGGCGATTCAAGCGCCTAGAGTTTCGTCTGGAAACCCTCTTTCCGTTTAATCAACTCAAACAAGTTTTTGCTACTGTAAAATTTGACTCAGGTCCAGATTAGTAAATGAAGCTTGTTTCTTTCGCCGTTTGAGTTTCGTTGCTTCTTTTGATTTGATTCTTTTTGCAAACCGGAGTTCTTAAGTTGAACTTTCTGGTTAGATCTTTTATTTGAGTTTTACCCGTGCTTTAGATGAGTGCTTATTATATGCTTGTTTGTTTGCGATAGAGTACCCGGAGTGCGCAGCTTGCTACTACGAGTCGCTAGGTTTCAAGGATCATCGGCAAGGCAAGTAACACTTTGATCATACCTCTTTACTACCCAGTTTTATTGCATTAGATCAAATCCTCAAACAATTGCATGATTAGGATCTGATTAATATGTGGGTTTGGGGAAGTAGATGAGGTTGTACCTATTGTCCTGTTCATTATCAAACCCTTGGGAGTTTTTTCTACGTTTGCTTATATTGCTATGCTATGCTAGTAGACGTGGATTGGGTGAGTGTATTTCCATGACAGATGTGAGATTGTTAATTAATGGTTAACTTAAGGTGGCAACTTTAATACACATCTGGGTGGATTGAGGCACCTGGGGAACCCAGTGTTGCCTGTATTTTTGGAAATCCCGGGGTACCGTGTGATTCTCCTATGGACCGCCACCCAGGCTCAAAGGGATCATGAGATTATTCATGCTGGAAACTTCTGTGTGCAGCCGCAAACTACTATGGGCTCTAGCATAGTTGAGTATGTTGTGTGACCTCTTTCAGTGGTAGACTAGCAGATGTAGGGGATGTAGGTTGGTACTGTCTACCCAGGGTAAAGAGTTAATGCTTCTAAAAGACTATGTCTCGGCCATCCGTTTCTCAAACACCATGTAGTGCGAGAAATCCAACGGAGGAGATCGAGTCTTGCGGGGAAAAGTGTGCAAACCTCTGCAGAGTGTACAAACTAATCATGGTTAGCCGTGTCCCCGGTTATGGACGTTTTGAGTATCTAGTACCTGGATTATCATGTGAATCTCATCATGTTACTTAATTTAATTTTGTTGGGTTAATGATGATGCTTAATTGGGATTGAGTTGGAGGAACCTTCTCAATGTTTAACAACCACCATGATAGTTAAATAAAATTTATTCCTTTGTTGTAGGGAAAAATTGGCTTTATGCAAAACTGTAACCATAGAGCTTTCCACCATCCATATATGCATGTAGTGATAGCATTATTTTGTTCATTACTCTCTATGTGTTACATTGCCAGCATATTCCATGTGCTGACACGTTTTTGGGCTACAACATTCATGTTGCAGACTTTTCAGACGACGAGTAAGGTGCCTAAGGTTGTAATCTTTCACTCAGTGATGCCGTTGGAGTTGATGGACTCGCTTTATCTTCCAAGCCTTATGTTGTTACCGTTATTAGATGGCCTCAAGCCATATTTATTGTAATAAGTTCTCTTTTGAGACATTCGATGTAATAAGTGTGTGTTTGCTACTCTGTTATAAATCCTTCAAGTACTGTGCGTGTCAGCATTACCGATCCAGGGATGACACTGATGCACAGAGATCAGACTGTCTGAGGTCTGGTCGCTACAGATGGATAGGAGGAGGATGGAGTTGGGGTGAATATGGAGGGCTTGGATCCCGTAATGGCGAAGGACAACATAGAGGAAGCGGGAGAAAGGGGGACCAGCCGGCGTAGACACTATGGAGGAAGAAGGGGTAGAAGGTACCACCCAGAGATTCCGGCTTGGCGGAGCCGACCCGGAGCGTTGTCTCTCCCCCCTCATTGTCACCGCCCGCCGTCAACTGGAGCGCGGAGGCAAGGTGCTTCTCTTCAGTGATGGTAGACGTGCCCAAGGTTGGCTCATACCAGGGGGCCGAGCGTGCGGTTGGGGCTGGACACTTCGACTTACCGGAGGCCATCGGGTGCAAGCTTGGTGGAGGAAATCGGCAGATCTAGAGGATTTTTTAGTGCGGGGAGAGAAGGGGATCTGGAGCTAGGCGAATGAATGTGATGAAGGCTTTGCAGCAGGCGTGAGCCTTTATGTCAACTAGGGACAGTTGTCGAGGTAGCATGGGGAAGTGGAGACGCCCATGTCCCATCAATCGCCATGTGTCGCCGAAGGCCGCAGGCGGTTAGGGCCCGCGGCACTCCGCACTTGCCCTTTGGCTTCGCCTAGAAGCCAAGTCCGAGCGCACCTTGGGCCCGGGGGCTATTGTCGGCATTCTGGATAAGGGGGTACCCAGACTTGCCTGCCTGCGGCCCACGGCGTGGCTCCACCAATGGCTTGGTACGGCCCAGTTTCGACATCGACAACCCAAGACCCTCGTGAGGGGCCAAGCCTCGCAAGGCGGACGACATCAAGACCTCCAAAGGGATCGGCCTCCTCAGGCTGGCTCCTGAGGAGCGGAGATTTCTATGCAAGGCTCACCTCACGAGGTTCGGATGACGTGAGCCATGACGACCAAGGCCAGGTGGGCGCCAAGAGGGCGCCAGCGGGCGCAGAGTACCAGTTTCCTCTTCGATGCAAAGGAGGCAAGCAGCAGGCACGGAGTCCCGAGGAAGTATCCAAAGGTTTCCATTCTCATGCAACAAGACTAAGACCGCAAGGACGGCAGGACGGAGGTCATCGCTGAGCCCACCGCAGCATCATGACCAAGGGCTTTTGCAGGCGAAGACCACTTTAGTCAGAATAAGATGTACTTGTTGTCTCCCTTCAAATTTGGCCGTTGTGGGATCCCTTCCTGTCTCCATTCGGGAAGAGGACTAAGGCCACTATAAATAGGACCTAGCCACCACCAAGGAGGGGGATCGGATCCATTCCACCCTCACCAGCTCACCAGCTCACTTGAGCCCAAGAACATTCCTCTTGAGGCTGTTCTCTGTTGTACTAGTTCTTCCTCAGCCCCTCGAGGCAAATCCACCACAAAGCAGGAGTAGGGTTTTACACCGCAAGGTGGCCTGAACCTGGGTAACCTGTTGTGTCCCGTTTCCTTCGAGCTCGACGCGTTAGGCTGTGAGATTAGCGAGTCGGCAGACTGGGGAGGAAGATATCTCCGCACGCACCCCAGAGTTTGAACCTCTCAAGGGTTTGCGGAACCCGTAATCCGACAAAAGGGCATTAGAATTACTCCAAAAAGCATTATTATGCATAAAATAATATAAATAACAGTAGGTAAACATGATGCAAAATGGACGTATCATGCCTTCCTATGCGGGAGGGAGGCACACCCCAACTACTGGCTGGGCACCCGAGGCATCGCTGGCCTGTGCCTTTTTTGCCTCGGGACGGTTCTTGGGGAGGAGCTGCTTCTTCTTTGCAAAGACAGCCTCAGGCACGATGTTTTCCTCGCCATCGGAGTTCTTGGCCGCTGCAGCCCGGTAAGCGTGCTCGAGGGAGCAGACTGCATCCTTCTCATCACAAGCGACGGCAATGACGCCGCTGCACCCTGGCATCTTGAGGACGTTGTAGACATGGTGGGTAGCCACCATGAACTTGGCGAGGGAAGGGTACTCGAGGATGGCATTGTACGGGAGGCCAATGTGGGCCACATCAAAGTCGATGAGCTTGGTGTGATAGTTGTAGCGAGTGCCGAAGGTGACCGGGAGGCGCACCTACCCCATGGGAGTGGTGGAGCCGACGGTCACCCCAGAGAATGGCTTGGTGGGCATGAGCTTGTCATAAGGCACTTGAAGCTTCTCGAAGGTTTCGAAGGAGAGATCATTGAGGCCGGCGCCGCCATCAATGAGGGTCTGGGTGACTGAAACATTGTTGATGGTGGGCGTGCACAACATGGGGGCGCGCCGGCAGTGGCTGAAGACCTGAGGTGGTCCTTGGAGTCGAACGTGATGGCGTACTGCGATCACTTGAGGGGACGCACAACCTCGACCCTCGGGAGGGCTGCGTTCACCTCACGTGAGAACTGCTTGAAGAGGCAGTTTGAAGCGGGCGCTTGAGATCCTCCGAGAATGCAAGCTATGCCGCGAGGCTCCTGGTAGCCCCCAGCTCCCTTGTCTTGTTGGTTGTTGTCATTCCTCCTGGGTGGCGGTAGCGGCGGGAGGCCTACGTTGCCCCGAGGACAGGCCTCACAAGGCTGATCGCGTTAGGTGCCATCCCGAGGCTAATCACACGAGGCATCCTCACGAGGCTGGTCGTGCCAGCCCTAACAGAGGTTGCGGTTACCCCATCTTCCTCCACCGCGGCCTCCTCCGCAGACGAAGCCACCGTAGTTGTGCTTGGAGTAGCGGCCCATGCGCTCGTCCCAGAGCGCCCCGTGCTCTTGACAATCATCGGTGTTGTGGGTGTGCATGTTGAGGAAGACGCAAAACAGGCCGCTGTCCTTGGCGGGCTCGTCGTGATCATGACTGCGCTTCAGCTCAGGCTCCGCTGCCAGCACGGCGGCACCCTTGCACTTCACCTCCTTGGCTTTGGCCTACATGTCCTTGGGATCAGCGGCCGAGTGGTTGAGGAGGGAGAGGTGGCCTCCTTCCACCCTCACGCACTTGTCAGCTAGATTGAAGAACTCCAGTGTCGTGCACAAGCCGTTGTTGATGGCGAGTTCCTCGCTCATCCTGACGTCCGTTACGCGGTCGGTGAACGCTGAGATGATGGCTTCATCCAAGGCCTTCAGGATCTTGAGGCAAACTTGGGTGAAGCGCTAAATGTACTTGCATAGGGTCTCGCCGGGGCGCTACTTAACGCGCCGCAGGTCGTTGATGGTGAGGGCGTGGTCGCGGGTGCCTTGGAATTTGGCGATGAACTGCTCGCGGAGCTCATCCCGCGAGTAGATCGACCCCTCGGGAGGTTCATGAGCTAGGAGCGCGCGCCGTCCTTGAGGGCCATGGGAACCAATTTGCCATGACCTTGTCATCGCCATTTGCCGCCTCGATGCTCAGCGCGTAGAGCTGGAGGACCTCCATAGGGTCGGGGATGCCATTGTAATGCGGGGGCAGCTCTGGCCTTAACTTGACTGGCCAAACTACTCGGCGCAACTCTCGAGGTGAAGGCATAGCTGTCCGCGGTGCTCACAACCGTGGCCAGTGCGGGGAGGGCATGGTCCTAACACCCATGCGCCGCAGCCTCCTGGATGGCTCGATCTTGGTGCTGACGCGGAGGCGTAGGAAGCGCGCGCATCGTATAGCGACTGCTACACAACCTGGCAGCTCACCTCGTCCCGCGCCGGCACCGGCGTCCCACGTGGCGGGTCATGTGGTCATGCCTCGCGCCTTGGCTCGGCACCATCACTGCGCAAGGGAGGAGGTGGAGGCGTGCCATGTGCCACAGCGCCCGCGTGGGACGATGGAGGGCGGAGCGAGTGGGAGGGCGTTGAGGCCCTGCCCGCGATGTTGACGAGCTCAGTGATGCGGCCGAGCTAGACATCATAGCCTTTGTTGGCGGGCGGTAGCGCAGCAGCTCGCGCACCATGAGCAACGCTGCCTGCGCGTTCGCCGACCCATGGCAAGCATGGAAGGACGAAGCCATGGCTAGAGTAAGGGAAGGCGTGGTGGTGCCACTGTCGCGCTGCACGGAGAGCGGCAGGGAAGAATCCTGCTGCTCATGAGCGGCAAGGTCGTTGGCAGCGTTGACCGCGGGAGAGGTAGAGCGACGAGGGGCGCCGCGACCACCGGTACCGTCTGGGTGACACAGGTAGCCTGGTGTTCGGCACGAACACGACGAACGTCGACCATGGGAGCGTTCAAGCAGGGTCGAAATGAAGCAAAAGAATTCTGGCACACCCCTACCTGGCACGCCAAATGTCAGAATCGGGGCCCCGGGGACCCAAAGTGAGGTTCGAACTCTGGGGTGTGTGCGGAGAACACTGCTAAGCTACGACTCGTTGCTCACTGCCTCACGACGATGCTCCGGTGTGCTCGAGCGAGCGGGGAGGAAAGATGAACACGAAGATTTACCCAGGTTCGGGTCACCTTGCGGTATAATACCCTACTCATACTTTGTAGTGGATTGCCTCGTGAGGGAGGATGAGTATGAACTAGTACAAGAGTCTGGTGTCTCGAGAGGGCTCAGGATTAGATGAGGGACCCAAGGACTCAACCTCTCTCTATGGTGGAGACTAGCCTATACTTAGGCCCAGTTCTTTTGGTCGATTCTCCCAGAATCTTGAGAATCGACCTTCCACCCAGCTTCTCCCGGAATCTTGAACCCATATTTTTTTGACAATCCTAGTTGTTTACATCATAAATAGCTAGGATTGTAAAAAAAATATGTGTTCAAGATTCTGGGAGAAGCTGGGGGGATGCCCGATTCTCAAGATTCTGAGAGAATCGGCTAAAAGAACTGGGCCTTATACTAGCCTTGGTCATCTTCCCCGAAAACTCTCAGCAGGAAGGGATACCACAACGGCCAATTTCGAAGGGGATAACAGTACACCCTATCCTGACTAAAAGTGGTCTTCGCCTGCAAAGCTTTTGTCCATGACGCGTAGGTGGGCTCGGCGTTGACCTTTGTCCTGACGAGCCCACGACTTGGTCTTGTAGCACCGGAACGGCAACCTTTGGGGATTGCTTCGGGAATGGGCGAGATATCTTGTTGCCTTAGCACCAAAGAGGAAACCCTCTTAGTCCGCGCCCGCTGGCGCCCTTCTGGATCTGCCTGCAGTGGCTCGCGTCACCCACGTTCATCGCGAGGCCGGTGGTGAGCCTAGAGATGTCCGACCCGCGGGTGTCTCTGGAGGCCGTCCCTCGCGGAGTCCCCGGGGCACTTGGCGACGCCTGTTGATGCTTGCCTCGCGAAGGTTTTTGCTCGTGAAGTCTTGACGCTGGGCCGCGGCGGGCCCATTGACGATGCCACGCAATGGGCCGCAGGCGGACGGGCCTAGGTACTACCAATCCCAAAGTCCCGACAGAACATCACCAAATTTAACTAAAATTCAAACTACAATTTTATCACAACACAACAAATTTCGCCGAAACAGTCCTCATGCACAAGCGTGTGAGCTTTACACCCACAACGGCCATCTTGATGGAGAGGAGGAGTTGTGCCATCAACCATACCATTCCAACTGGTGTATGTGTGAAGCCTAGTGTCGTAGTCGTCGTTGTAGTCATACACAACTAACAACTTAGAAATGATCAGAATACGGTCAACCACCCAGTCGACATGGATGCTGACTGGATGCTCCACCGTGTGCTTCTTAGTACGCTCTGTTGGTGTTGGCAGCGATATTTTGTTGTCGAATTCTGATGAGAAATAGAATGTTGGCTCGTCTGGCTCCGACAACTCGACTCTGAACACTGTAGACACTTTGTTAGGCTCCTTCATCCACACTTCCACACACTACAAAACGTAGCCTATTTTGTGACGGCTGACTTGTGTAACGCAAAACTAGTTTTCGTCACCGAAAATGGCCCGGTGACGTTTTCTAGCCGTCACCCTACCATCACTGAAGTGCCGTCACAGCAAATAAAAACTTGACGGTACCACTTTTTCTGTCACGCAAGATCGTGTTTTAGGTGACAAACAAAATTTGTTACTAATGACCATTTCAATGACGGCCCAGGCTGTCGCCTACGATAGGCCCTATCAGTTAAGCAACTTGTTCTCACTCCAGATAGAACCGCAAGTTGGCTTCGTCGTCTTTAATGGCGACACTCATCGTAAACGGGAGAGGTTTTTAATGGCGACACTCATCGCAAACGGGGAGAGGAAGGTTGGATGTGGAACTCACCTGAAAACCCTAACCAAGTGACTCCATCGTGGCAGTTTCAATAAGTTGGCAGGAAAACCTAGCGATGGACCGGTCCACGTACACCCCGCAGACACATCCATTCAGTCCGAGTCGAGACAAGAAGAAAACGAACAAATGGTTAGCGGAAGCACTGTTGCACCGTGGCAGGTACGTGTCCTGCATGTAGTGGTAGCTGCGCTGTACCCGACCCATATGTGTACAAAATTCTTCTGCTACTCTTCCCCGTTTCCATGTGAGGTTTCTTGTGTTTCCAGTGAAGTAGTATGCGTGATCATTGCGGTTCTTTTTTGAACTGTTCATTAGTTGCTCCTGATTAGTTCTTGCAGTGCCTCCACATGAAGTTTTTGTTTCCCCTGAAGTGGTATGCCCTGCTGATTCATAGCTTCCTCTCGCTGTGCCACTGTATGCGCCCAAAACAATATAGCTAAGCTGTCGAAGCCATCATACTCATCAGGCAACTAAAAGAAAAACTCGCGACTTGTTTGCTAGTAGTACAACAGAGAGCAACGAGCAAAACACTAGCGCCGCACACATCTGCACACGAGGTAATCATTTGGGAGCAAAACCTTGAGCATCATCCCAGCCGAAGGTAGTATCACCATATCTAAACTAACGCCGAATCCATAGTAGTAGTATGAAGCACCTAGGTACCAAGCCTACTGGAGTACTTAATTAGCCGGCCGTTAATCGCCGGATCGGAGACTTTGCTAACCAGAAACACTATAAATTAGCTGACGTATGAGAGCAGTTCACACTGTGTGCGCCCAGCAGCCGTATCCTGCCTACCTGCTACCCCCAAAAGGCCAAAGCAGAGGGGATCTAATCTAACGAACGTGACGAATGGAACAACAAGTCAAGCACTGTAGCCATCAGCTCGTCCCATACACGAGCTGGAAATTGGAACCAACGTCACCTACGAGCGACAACCTATATACATGGTGAGTAGCATTGGCTCGGCTCAGCGGCACGACAGGGACGCGTCGAGAGGAATCGATATCTCCATCCATCCATCTATCGACCGATCGATGCGTCCATCCATCCATCGTTGACACCGAAAGTGCGTAGCAAAAGCGAGATCACACACATACGAGTGTGGAGTCGCGTCGAGTGGTCGATTATCACCATGATTATATACACAACAACATGTGTGTGGGGCTCTGCTAGCTTTGCTGATCACGACCGGAACCTGTCGCACGTATCCTTGTGATGCTGTCTACTTGTCTCCCTGCCCCCTGTTATATAATAATATTGGAGAGTAGCTTTTGCTTATGCTTTCTTGCTATTTATTTATTTATTTATAGTAAGTGCTCTGCCTTTTCGTTGGTAGCATTATGTATAGATCATGCGAAGCAAGCAAGAGTGAACTTTTTTATGAAAAAATTCAGTGAAGGCACTATCTTCATGCAATTGCTATCGCGAGAGCTATATCTCGCTTAGAGCGAGATGGTAGGAGAAGCGTCTATAGTAACAGTCCGGCCCATTATATAGCATACCTAAAAACATAGAGTAGAAAAAGGAAGCTTGCTCAGGGATCAATCCCGGTATTTCTTGGTTGCTGCGTTGCCATGATAGTCAATGAGTCATTGTCGGGTTCATGTTAAATTAGTAGAGTGCGACCAACTTGAAGGAAAAGAGTCGGTTTTACGGTTTTTATAGTTTTGTTTCCTTCTACTTTTTATACTGGTTTTTCTTTGTTTTTTCTCTATTTTTACTGATTGTTTTCATTTCTTTATTTTTCTTTGGTTTTCACTGGCATCGTTGTTTTCATTTTTCCCTTCAATTTTCTTTGGTTTTCTTTTTTTGGTTTTCATCGGTTTTCTTTTGTTTTCTCGGGTTTTCACTGTTTTTCAAAAAACATTTTTTATATTTCTAATACAACTTATAATACATTTTCAAAAATTGCAAATACAAGATTAACATTAATTGAATACATGGAAAACATTTTCTCTATAAACATCTAACATTTTTCAAATGCTATATTTAAATTTTCAAATAGCATATATATGTTTTTTGAATACATGGTCCACTTTTTTCAATAAAATATTTGTTCAAATTCTTGATTAACATTTTTCAAATACACGTTTCAACAGTTTTCAATACATGGTCAACATTTTTTCCATACGTATTTAATATTGTTTCAAATGCTTGATTAAAAAATTTCAAATACTAAGTTAACATTGTTCTCATATTCGGTCAACTTTTTTTCTATACACATTTACCATTTTTCAAATGCTTCATAAACATTTTTCAAATATAAATTTAACTTTTTTGAATAAATGGTCAACATTTTTTGCATGCACATTTAAAATTTATTTTTCAAATTCTTGATTAACATTTTTTAAAAACAAGTTTACCAATTTTTTAAGTACATGGACAACCTTTTTCAATCCCAGTATCTCATGGTTGTTGCGTAGACCAGCTAGCCAAATTAGTAGGTCGCGACTAACTTGAAGGAAAAGAGCCAGTGAAACTTTTTCCCTTTTTGTGTTTTTTCACAAATTTTCTTAGTTTCTTTCTTTGTTTTTACTGTTTTTCTTCGGTTTTCACTGCCTTTTTTGTTTTTTCCAATCATTTTTCTTCGGTTGTGTTCGCTTCTTTTTTTGTTGGTTTTCATCGGTTTTCCTTTGTTTTCTCTCAGTTTTCACTGATTTTCTATATACATCTTTGGTATATATCAGGTAAAAAAATTTGATACCTGTTTAACACATTACAAATACGAGACTAACATTAGTTGAATACATGGTCTATATTTTTTCTATACACATTAATCATTTTTCAAATGCTTGATAAAAATATAAATAGCAGTTAATATTTTTTTCAATACATGGTCAAATTTTTTTGCATACACATTTCATAATTTTTACAAACATTTGAATAACATTTTTCAAATATAATTTTAGCATTTTTTAGTACACTGTCAACATTTTTTATACACATTTAACATATTTTAAATTCTTGATTAAGATCTTTCAAATACCAGGTTAACATTTTTTAATGCACTGCCAACTTTTTTTATACGCATTTAACATTTTATCAAATGCTTGATTACCATTACCAGGTTACCTTTTTAAAATAAATGGTCAACGTATTTTCTATAAACATTTAACATTTTCGCAAATGCCCAATTCACATTTTTCAAATACAAGATTAAGCTTTTCTAAATTAATTGTCAACATCTTTTTATATACAGTAACATTTTTTCAGATGCTTGATTAAAAAGAATTCAAATACAAGTTCAACATTTTTTGATACGTGGTAAACTTTTTTTCTTTACAAATTTTACATTTTATAAATGCTTGTTTAAGAAATTTCAAATAGTTCTTCAAATGCTTGCATTGCCATTTTTCGGGGGTTTTTTTTACCACCAATTTTTCTTCATTTATTTCTCGCTTTATACTTTTTTTTTCTTTTTCTTCTTTGTTTTTTTGTTTCTTTCTTGGTTTTCATTGGTTTTTTGACTTTTTATTTATTTTCATTCAGTTTTCTTTGTTTCTTTCTCGGTATTCATTAGATTTTTTTCTTTTATTTCCCTATTCTTCTTTTTTTCCCTCTATTTTGTTAGCTTTGTTTTCATTTTTCATCTGTTTTCTTGGTTTCTCTCTGGGCTTCATAGGTTTCCGACACATATTTCCGGTATGTACCTAATACATTTTTCTAATACAAATTTAACATTTTTCAATCACAAGATTAACATTTATTGAATACATTGTCAACATTTTTCCTACACACACTTTAACATTTTCCAAATGCTTGATCTACATTTTTCAAATAGCAAATTAACATTTTTTAAATTGATGGCCAACTTTTTTTACACACATTTACATTTCTTTCAAATGCGGGATTAACTTTTAGTACAATTGTAATATATTTTTAATACATGGTCAACTTTTATACATACACATTTGACAGTTTTCAAAGACAAGTTTAACATTCTTTCAATACATGGTCAATATTTTTTCTATACACATTTAACATTTTTCAAAGACAAGTTTAAGATTTTTTGAATACATTGTCAACATTGTTTCAATACACATATAATATTTTTAAAACACAAGTTTAACATTTGTTGAATACATGGCAACATTTTTTATAAACACAAGATTTTTCAAATAAAATTTTAAAATTTTTCGAACATTGGTTCAACCTTATTTAAAATCCTTGGATTAAATATTTTTAAATACAAGGTCAACATTTTCCTATATAGATTTTATGTTGTATATCATTTGTATACATGATAAATATTTTTTCTATACACATTCATCATTTTTAAATTCTTGATTAATAATTTTTGAATTATTTTATGTAAAGTATTTTTGTAATATATGATACCTGGAAATATAAATAAAGTAAACGAAAAAGGAAAAATAATGAGAATATGGCATGTGGTTAGCGGCACGACGGGCCGACCCATTATGAAGCTCCCCTTCAGCGAGACTTCCTCTCGTCTCGTTGTAGGTGAGAGGGAGCTCCTAATTGGCAAATTCTATTCGGCGCTTAACACGGCGGATATAGGCTAACTGTCTAACCGGCGCACACACCCGAACCGCGTCGGGCGGACCCATGTACATCATTTTTTCTTCTTCTGTAGAAGTCCAAAAGAAATCATGCACTAGCTGAGGATGAAACAACCTCGAGTAATAGTACTGCCATGGTAACCAATAGGCAGGGCCGTCTCCAGAAATATGGGGGCCCAGGGTGAAAGGCGAAATGTGGCCCTAATTTTAGAAAAAATCGTATAACTATAACATACTCTCATTCACCAATTCGGTATAATATTGAAATTTATCAGAAATCAATCCTAAGAATATAGTAAAAGGTCATACAAGTAATAAACTAACCCATGTTTTCTACCTAAAAGCATAACAAAAGTCATCATCCAAACAATACATGCATGAGTTATAGGCTTATCATTTATTATGATAAGAAAAGAAAATAGGACCATACCTTGCAATTTGAATGATCAACTATATCAAAATCTTTGACGACTTAGTAAGTATCTCTGAAAATAGTTCTAGCAATCCGAGTGAAATTTGAACTTTTGACTATAAAGCATAAAATAATTTATTATTTATCAATCAGGCCGATGTACAATGGTTAATGCTCAGCTTATTAATTATCAACATGATCATTCTCAGTACCAAAAATTTGAAGACAAATAGCATATATGCATATGTACGATTGTTAGCAGGACAGAAGGAGTGTGCCCACTTTGATTTCGGATCAGAAGATGCAGAGCTGTTTCCCATTTTCGATATCCAAAATTCAAAATTCAGAACCCTATTATCTGAAGCAAATCGAGTCCGATCTGAAGCAGATAGGCCTCAAGAACTCACGTGGGGATGCTTGAGGGAACTATCCATGGGGTCTGGCGACGCCCGTGAGACGGGAGGAGAACTGGACGAGGATGGCGACGAGAGGGCAGGTAGCAGGAGCATTCAGATCAGTGGACGGAATCCTGGTCCCTGATGTGATCAGGCGAGGCGGCTGAAAGAGTGAGTACTGCGAGATGGGTGTGTAGGACGAGACGACGAGCAGCAGGCGATCGGATAACCTGATCGGGCTACTGGGCCTTTTATGTTTCCAATGATTTCGAGGCCCCAAAATATCGGGGGCCCTGTGCGGTCGGCCAGCTTGGCCTGCCTTATCGACGGGCCTGCCGACAGGTCACCTTCGTATTTGTGACTAGTAGACCTCTTTCCTTTTTTACATATAATCCTAGAAAAAACACATGGTTCCCTCTTTTTT